>NC_142887.1:3050000-3398750 GCF_051225735.1 Oryctolagus cuniculus | reverse complement strand
CCGACTACTCCACTTATGATTCAGCTCTCTGCTATGGTCTAGGATAGCAATGGAAGATGGCCCAAGTCCTTGGAGACCTGGAAGAAATCCTGTTTCTTGGCTTTGGATCAGCACCCTGCCACAGCCTTTGTGGCCATCTGTGGAGTGAACCAGTGGATGGAACACTTGATTCTCTGTCTCTGTCTCTCTGCAATTCTTTCAAATAAATAAATCTTGTAAAAAGTTTTGTTAAAGAATAGCATTGAAACTTTGCAATTGCACTGAGTCTGTATATTGCTTTGGATAGTAAGAATATCCTAATACTATTCTAACTTATGAACTTGAGTAATGTTTCAATTATTTCTGTTGTATTCAATTTCTTCACCAACATTATAAAATATTCAGCATTCAGGTAATTATCTTCCTAGATTAAATTCACTCCTATATATTTATTTTTCTGCTAGAATTTGTTTTTCAAAAAATTGGTTCTTAGGTTATATAAATTCTCTTAATTTTGTACTCTATAACAGCTGCAAAGAAAAAAGCATCTGGCAAACCAAACCCAGATTCATTATTTAAAAATTTCAAGAGAGAGGGCCAGGGGCTGATGCTGTGGTGCAGCAGACTAATGCCCTGGCCTAAAGCGCCAGCATCCCATATGGGTGCCAGTTCTAGAACCAGCTGCTCCTCTTCCAATCCAGCTCTCTGTTGATGGCCTGGGAAAGCAGTAGAAGATGGCCCAAGTCCTTGGGCCCCTGCACCCAAGTGAGGACCTGGAAGAAGCTCCTGGCTCCTGGCTTTGGATCAGTGAAGCTCCAACTGTTGCGGCCATCTGGGAAGTGAACCATTGGATGGAAGACCTCTCTCTCTCTCTCTCTCTCTCTCTCTCACCATCTGGGGAGTGAACCACTGCATGGAAGACCTCTTTCTCTCTTTCTCTCTCCCTCTTTCTCTCTCTCTCTCTCTGCCTCTCTTCTCTCTGTGTAACTCTATTAAATAAATAAATCTTTAAAAAAGAGAGAGAGAGAGACAAGGCCAGTGTTGCAGTACAGATGGTTAGGCCACTGTCTACAGCACCAGCATCCCACATGGTCACTGATTCAAGTCCCAGCTGCTTCACTTCTGATCCAGATCTCTGCTACTGTGCCAGGGAAAGCAGCAGTGGATGGCCCAACTGCTTGCACCTATGTTGGAGATTTGGATGAAGCTCCTGGCTCCTGGCTTTGACCTGGCCCAGCCCTGCCATCAGTTGGGCATTCATTTGGGGAGTTGAACTAGTGAATGGAAGATCTCTGCCTCTGCTCTCTCTTTGTAACTCTGACTTTCAAATACTAAATAAATCTTTTAAAAAAAGAAATGCAACTCAATAAAATAAAGGCCATAAATGACAAGCTCACAACTAACACCACAGTCAACAGTGAAAATTTGAAAACTTTTCCTCTTAGGCAGACATCGTGGAATACTGGGTAAAGTCACCATCTAATGCCAACCTCTCATATGGCATTGGTTTGTGTCCCAGATGCTCCACTTCTGATGAAGCTCCCTTTTAATGACCAGGAAATGTCAAAAGAAGATTCTCCAAATGCTTGGGCCCTTGTAACCCATGTGAGCCCCAAAAGAAGCCCCTGTCTTTCAGCTGGCCCAAGGCTGGCCATTGCAGCCATCAGGAATGAACCAGAGCATGGAAGATTTCTCTCTGTCTCTCCTGACTCCTTGAAAATATAAACATTTCCAGGGCCAGCGCTTGGTGCAGTGGATTAAGCCCTGGCCTGAAGTGTCAGCATCCCATATTGGTGCTGGTTCTAGTCCAGCTGTTTCTCTTCTGATCCAGCTCTCTGCTGTGGCCTGAGAAAGCAGTAGAAGATGTCCCAAGTCTTTGGGCCCCTGCACCCATGTGGGAGACCTGGAGGAAGCTCCTGGCTCCTGGCCTCTGATGGCATAGCTCTAGCTGTTACAGCCATCTGGGGAGTGAACCAGCAGATGGAAGACCCCTCTATTTCTCTCTGCCTTTCCTCTTTCTGTGTAACTCTAACTTTGAAATAAATAAATAAATCTTAAAAAAAGAAAAGAAAAACATTTCCTATAACAACAAAATATACAAGGATGTCTACTCTCATCACCTCAATTATGTATAGGACTGAAACATCTAGTGGGAGCAATTAGTGAGAAAAAGAAATAAAACTGGACCTTAGCTATTTAGAAAACCCTAATGATTCCATGAGAGGCTATTCATTGTCCTGAATTGTGCAGCATGTCAAGCCATTGTTTGTGTTGCCAGCATTCCCTATCAGAGCACCAGCTCTAATCCCAGCTACTTTGCTTCTGATCCAGTTTCTTGCTAATATGCCTGGGAAAGCAGCAGAGGATGGTCCAAGCCTTATGTGCCTGTTACCCAATGTAAGAGACAATGATGGCTGCTGGCTTCAGCCTGCCAAAGATCTGCCTGTTGTAGCCATTCAAGAAATAAACTGTCATTCTTACTCTCTCTCCCCATCTGTCTCTGCCTATCTCAGAGTCTCCTGCTTTTAAGACAAATAGGGACCAGCACTGTGGCAGAGGAGGTTAAGTGGCCTGTAATAACAGCATCTCATATGGATACCAGTGTGGGTTCCATCTGCTCAACTTCCATTCCAGTTCTCAGGTAATACACCTGGGTCCAAGGTCCAAGTGCCTGGGCCCCTGCAACCACATGGGAGACCTGGAAAGAAGCTCCTGGCTCCTGACTTTGGCCTGTCCCAGCCCTGGTTATTGCAGAAGTGAACCAGCAGATGGAAAAATTGATTCTCTCTCTCTCTGTAACTGCCTTTCAAGTAAATAAATATTATAGCAAGCAAACATAGCAAATAAATATTTTTCAAGATTTATTTCATTTATTTGAAAGGCAGAGTTACAGGGAGATAGAGAGATCTTTGATCTTGGTTCACTGCCCACATGTCTACAGTGGCATGGCTGGGGAGCCAGAAGCATAGGTTGCAGAGGCCCAAGCACTTGAACCATCTTTCCCTGATTTTCCAGTGCATTAGTAAGAAGCTGGATAGGATGTAGAGGAGCCAGGACTCTAATCAGTGCACACGTGGTATAGCGGAATGACAGGTGGTTGCTGGACTAAAATAGATATATCTTTAAAAAGGAAAATTAAAAAAAAACTATTAAATCCAAAAATGCATTCCATAAAGTTGCAGGATACAGAATCAACCAGGTTGTAGTAATTGTGCTACATCAAAAATGTTTGAAGCAATGTAGATTTATCTTGGAGAAGGACAGACTGAAATATTAATGCCAACCGGCGCCGTAGCTCAATAGGCTAATCCTCCACCTGTGGCACCGGTACACCAGGTTCTAGTCCCAGTCAGGGCACCGGATTCTGTCCCAGTTGCCCCTCTTCCAGGCCAGCTCTCTGCTGTGGCCTGGGAGTGCAGTGGAGGATGGCCCAAGTGCTTGGGCCCTGCACCCCATGGGAGACCAGGAGAAGCACCTGGCTCCTGCCATTGGATCAGCGCGGTGCACCGGCCACAGTGCACCAGCTGCAGCGGCCATTGGAGGGTGAACCAATGGTAAAAGGAAGACCTTTCTCTCTGTCTCTCTCTCTCACTGTCCACTTTGCCTATAAAAAAATTAATGCCTTGCTAGTGAATAAATGCGGAATCTGATGTCACAGAGTAAAAGATGTAAGCATTGTGAACGTGTATTGTTTCCTAGGCTGCCATAAAATCATGACAAAATAGGTGACTTAAAACAACTAAAATGGGATAGGCATATAAAAATGTGGAATAAATATATATTCTTTTTCTGTTCTTGAGGCCGGAAATCTGATATCAGGGTGTCGGCAGGGCCATGTTCCTTCTAATGGCTCTAGAGAAGAATGCCTCCTTGCCTTTACCTAGCTTTTGATGATTGCCTGCAATCATTGACATTCAGTGGCTAGAAGCTGTATCTCTCTAATTTCTGCCCGTGTTGTCATGACATCTCCTTTCTGTGTGTCTTTATATGGCTTTCTTTTTTTAATATTTTATTTTTTTGACAGGTAGAGTTACAGACAGTGAGAAGCAGAGACAGAGAGAAAGATCTTCCATCTGCTGGTTGACTCCCCAAATGGTCGCAACAGCTGGAGCTGGGCTGATCCAAAGCCATGAGTCAGGAGCTTCTTCCAAGTCTCCCACATGGGTGCAGGGGCCCAAGGACTTGGACCATCTTGTACTGCTTTCCCAGGCCATCAGCAGAGAGCTGGATTGGAAGAGGAGCAGCCGGGACTAGAACTGATGCCCATATGGGATGCCGGTGCCACAGGTGGAGATTAAACTTCTGTGCCACAGCACTGGCCCCTGTATGATCTGCTTATAAAAACAATACATATTGGGGGCCAGCACTGTGGTGTAGCAGGTAGGGCTTCCACCTGCAGTGCCAGTATCCCTTATGAGCACCACTTTGAGTGCCAGCTGCTCCACTTTTGATCCAGCTCTCTGCTGTGGCCTGGGAAATCAGTAGAAAATGACCCAAGTCCTTGGGCCCCTGCCCCCACATGGGAGACCTGGAAGAAGCTCTTGGCTCCTGGTTTTGGATTGGCACAGCTCCGGCCATTGCAGCCAATTGGCGAGTGAACCAGTGGATGGAAGATCTCTCTCTCTCTGCCTCTCCTTCTCTCTCTCTGTGTAACTCTGACTTTCAAATAAATAAATAAATAAATCTTCAAAAGCAAAAAAAGTAGAGAATGAGATTTTGACAAAACATAAAATGTCTTTTCCTCATTTAATAATCAGAAATGTAAAATATTCTCTTGTAGTCTGTTCATTTTAACAAGCTGCTCAACCAGATAACTTGGAAATCAAACCTGATGATAAAGTACTAAAATTTAATTAGAAATTAGAATAGTGTTGTTTCCAAAGGCTTGGACTCTGTCCCAAGTGTGGGGAGTGGGTCCCTGTGGGGAGCAGGGCCCATCTCCTGCAACATGGTGAAATAAGTACTGAGACTACCAAGACTAGACTAGACTACTGAGACTATTGAGACTAACTCTAAGTGCCTGATCTCCCACCATATGGCACTCTGAGGAAGTAAACAAATCTTACACAGCTGCTTCGTCAATTAGCTGATTCCTGATACAACCTCTGATTGGAGGAGAACAGCATGCTCAGCGCGTGGGCAGCAGAGCACGGATTGGTGGAAGAGGACTATAAAGGCAAGATAGAAGCGGCATGGAGGGATTCGCTTATGCGCCACAGACATCTCACAAAATGCACCGAAAGAATAACCAGAATGTGGACACACACCAAGTGGAATGCGGTTAGAATGTGGTTAGCACAGGAGCAAACTTGAGCACACAACGCAGAGTCATTCGCTTAAACAACAGCGTCCAGTCTGGTGTAGCTCCGCCCCCCCCCATGAGCCCGCTGGGGAGCGACAAGTGGTTCCATGACTCATATACAGATGGGGGGATAAAGCCGTGGGGAGAGAGATAAAAAGCGGCAGGGACAAAAAGCCGCAGGGAGTGAGAGACAAAAAGCCGCGGGGGAAACATAGAGAGAAATAAGAAAGCTGGAGAAAGGAAAATAAGAAAAAGCCGCAGGAAGAAAACTGCAGGGAGAGAAAGAAAGCTGAGGGGAAAAAAGCTGC
Organism: Oryctolagus cuniculus; assembly: GCF_051225735.1. NCBI lineage: Eukaryota > Metazoa > Chordata > Mammalia > Lagomorpha > Leporidae > Oryctolagus > Oryctolagus cuniculus. The sequence continues at coordinate 3,393,161 of NC_142887.1, read as the reverse complement.
GGGGGGATAAGAGAGTCGGAAAATAGAAAAAAAAAAAATAAGAAAGTCTCCCCACAACATGGTGATGAGAGGGCTTGGATTCGGACTGCCTAGGGTGATAAGCACCTGTGGGCAACTCTAGCAGAGCAGAGTATGTGGCGCGGGGCACCGAAGACAGGCGTGTATGAACACCACAAAGAATAAAAAGAAGGGGGAGCTGTGGGGAGCAGGGCCCTGTGGGGAGCAGGGCCCATCTCCCCACAGCAAGTGCCAATTAAAATAATGAGGACATGGTTTTGGGGAGAATAAAACAGAGCAGTTAATCCTTTGCAAACGAGGACACAAATCTCAATGATAGTTACCAAATAATCAGGCCCTTGCTGCTTGTTGCTCAGATGGTCAATCCATCAGAGTGTTGGTAAAAGGAAAGCGTTAATTTAAAAAATCCAGTACTCTTGGGGGAAAGAGATCCCCCAATCCAAAGTGAGCTCTTTCCCAACAAGCCAACAGGACAGTTGCAGAGTGAGGTTGGAAATAGAACAATGAGTCTATTTGATTAACAATTATGCAGATTTTCATGCTTTGTTCTGATGAGGGTCCTACCTTGGCAGAGGAGTGTAGCATGGATCCCTCAGCTGGCAGTTCTTGATACGGAGCTCAACATCAGTTGGGAGAGCTCAACATCAGTTGGGAGGAGACTTTCTGTAGCTGGGTCAAAAGTCTGCCATTCCAAATCATCCCCTTTCAGTGGACTCCTAAAATTCTTATGAAAACAATATTCACAAGACTAGGGTTAGAGTAGATGCCTTCATGAAGGTAAAATGTGGGAAGGGAAGGTGCCTTTATTATGGCTAATAATTCCTCACTGTCAAGTTTTCTGATCCATATGTATGGAATAGGGGAATTGACTCCATTCTGGCTACTTTCTGCTGAATGAAAGTAATGTAGGGGAATTTTTGGAATGGAAAATTGACATTGTTTTGACCCTTGCTTTCTCCCTTTGAAGAGAGATAAAGGCAAGAACATTTGTTTAGCTTCTGGCTCATATGCTCATTTGTAAAGTTTCTGTAACATAGTGACTTTAAACCCTAAGTAAATTCCCAATAACATTATTAGAATGTTAGTCCTCATTTAAAATTCCTCCTAAAAAAGACCTGGTTCCAGATGGTATCCAGGAAATGAATTTGAAAGCCAGTCTCTACCTCCTTGGGAAAGGGGAGCCACACAGGTAGTTTCTGCATGTTTTACCTTGCAGGTGCCTTATCATTTCACAGTAATAATAAAAGCAACAACATATTAACATTACTCTACCTAAACAGCAAATCATAAAACTGTTGGCAGCTTTCACTAAGAATTTTTAACCTCAAGTAAGTAAAGCCATTGACTAGGGCTCAGTTTGTAGGTCAGACATAGTATTAAACTGGATGGGCATGTTAGCTAGGAAAATGATCCCAGAGCTATTGGGATTTTATACACAATATCTTGTTTTGATGGGGGCACAAATTTCTTCTTTGGATGGCCATGAGGGTGTTTCAAGCCATTTGGCTTTGGGGGATTGCCTTCCTCAGTAGGGAAATTTAAGCTCAGTTATCTCTCCTTCACCATCCAATAGGCACCTGCATAATAAGAAAAAGCATAGTTTCCTACCGCTTTCTCTCTATATAACCCTGCTGTTTAAATAAAGAAAATCAATCTTTAAAAAAAAAATGACTTCCAGATCCGAATTTCTAAAGGGGATGTCAATCACATACAGGCTTGCTGGACTATAGTGTTCCAAGCATCCATGCTCATGTCCCTTGGAAGGCTTTAGAAGAAAGGTGGCTGACACTCATCATTTTTAGATTAATGAGCAGGTCGTGTGACTGTGAGCTGGGAACCTCCCTGTTGTTTATGAGGTTGCAATAGTGAGATGGGCTGTCCAAGAGTGAACTGCTCTGCCTCTCCATAGTACATCATCAGTGGCTGTTATTCTTACATGCATTAGGCAGTCTTGCCTAGCAATGTCCAGATTTTTAAATATTTAAATTTTTAAATTTGAGTCAGTATTCTGAGTCCTATTTCTTGCTTCTTGATTACCAAGAATTCCAAAACCTATCTCAGATCTGAAAACCCCAGTATGGGTGCTGTATATAGATTCTAGCATAATGTGAGAGTATAAGATGAGAGAACTCCAAACATTGTATTTAGTTAGTATACTTTAGAAATAGTGGCAGTCTGTAGAGGTTGCAAATCTACCTACCAGGGTGGTGAGACATTTAAGGGATTTTAATAATTCCCCAAAAATTATTAAAAGGAAAAACAGCAACATGAGAAAGGCTGGCTTCCCATGAGTCCTAACCCTATTCATCTTCCTGCACTATACACCCTCACCCATCCGTGATCCATACCCACCCTGCATAGCTTGTCTGGGCTGCAGTTGAGAGAAATTTGATGGGGAGCTGATGACAAATGCCCTAAACAGCATATTGACATAGGAATCACCCCGTAAGACCTTTGGATCTAGCTGAAAAGCCCATGACATCATTTCAGGCAAGAAAAGCTAAGACACTGCTGTGGCAAAAAAAAAAAAAAAAAAAAAAAAAAAAAAAAAAAAAAAACAAAAAAAAAAAACAAAACTCTACATGAAGAATCTCTGTGAGTTAGACCTCAGTGGAAAGAAGGGGCCATCAAAGGAGGTACCTTTCTCTGAAGGGAGAAGAGAACTTCCACTTTGCTTATGGCCCTGTCTGAATACTGACAGAGTTTGTGGACTCAAAAAGCTTCCATAGCCTTGGCAGCACATGAGAAGAGCCTCAGGTGATCACTGACTTCATAACTAAGAGTGTCAATTGTTAAATCAACAACAGGAGTCACTGTGCACTTGCTTCCCATGTAGGACCTCTGTCCTTAATGAGTTGTACTATGAGAATTAATGGTAAAACTTGTCATCTTCAAAAGTACTTTATACATTGTGTGTCTGTGTACAAGCAAACTGTTGAAATCTTTACTTAGTGTAGAGTTGGTCTTTGGTATATAAAGATAATTAAAAATGAATCTTTATGAAGAATGGGATAGGAGAGGGAGTAGAAGGTGGGACAGGGAGAAGTGGGGGTGGGAGGGTGGGTATGGGAGGAAGAACTGCTGTATTCCTAAAACTGTATCCATGAAATTTGTATTCATTAAGTAAATGCTTTATAAAAGGAAAGGAAAGGAAAGGAGAGGAGAGGAGAGGAGAGGAGAGGAGAGGGGAGGGGAGGGGAGGGGATGGGAGGGGAGGAAAAAAAAGAGCCAAGAATGGGACAAATATCCCTAAAGCTCCTGCATTTTCTAAATTGACAAGGACTCCTCACTGTCTCCTTGGGCATCAACAGCCACAGACACAGTTGCTGGATAGTTTAAGGGATTTAAATGTTTACTCCATTGCATTTACCAGATCTCTCACAAAACGTCTACTATAGGAAATCCACTTAACAGGGGCTGATGCTGTGGCATATTGGGTAAAGCAGCCACCCGCAGTGCCAGCATCACATTTGGGTGCCAGTTAGGGCCACCCCCTGCTGCTTCAGTTGTGATCCAGCTCTCTGCTGTGGCCTGGGAGAACAGTGGAGGATGGCTCAGGTGCTTGGGCATGCATCCAGGGTGGAGGGGGTCTGGGAGGAATCTCCTGACTCCTAGATTCAGATCAGCCCAGCTCTGGCCATTGCAGCTACCTGGGAAGTGAACCAGTGGATGGAGGACCTCTCTCTCTCTCTCTCTCTCTCTCTCTCTCTCTCTCTCTGCCTCTGCTTCTCTGTAACTCTGCCTTTCAAATAAAATAAACATTTTAAAAAATCCACTTAACAGCCAACTTCTCTTAAATGTAACACACATACAGGACATGCAGTATTACAGTAGAACACCACTTTCTTCTTAGTAATAGGAGTGTAACTATAAGCTGCTCAATCAGCCACAATGCAACTCAAGGTGCTTTTGGATGGAAATTAAATTGAACCACTCATATTTCACCAAATGAATACTCTTCCAAATTGGTGTGTGTGAACCTCTGGATCTCCTCACATCCGGAGCTGAAGAGGCAGCCCGCTACTCTGCATGGAGCAGGTAGTGGCACAAGCCAACCTTCAGAGCTGTCCCTGAGCTGTAACCCCACTGTCTGTGTGAGTGTGTGTGTGTGTGCATGGGCCCAGTGTGTACGAACCTCTGGATCTCCTCACATGTGGAGCTGAAGCACCAGCTCCCTAGCCCCCTTGCTAAGTGACACAAGGAGACTACGAGATGCTCCAGCCAAGATGCCACCTCACCACCTTGCCTGGCATCCATATCAGCCTACTGCCAGAGTAGACCACAGAGGCAGACCAGGCCTCTGAGCAGGGTACCTCTCCAACTTCTCTTCACCTTCCACTGCAGTTTAGTTCACAGGTTCCAGAGCAAAGAAACAACCTGATATGTGTTAAATATCCTCCAGGAACAAGTCTGAGTGAAACCTACATTTGTTCTCAGGAAAATAGACTTTTCTTCACCTTCTACTGCAGTTTAGTTCACAGGTTCCAGTGCAAATATGGAATAGGAAACAATCATCAAGAACATGAACATAAAACTCACTTGCTGGGACTGGCATTGTGGTACAGCACATTAAACTATCACTTATGATGCCTGCATCTCCTATCAGAGTGCCAACTTGAATCCTAGCTGTGTTCTTTCTGATCCAATCTCCTAACCTGTGCCTAGGAATTAGCAGATAATGGCCTGATTACTTGACTCCTTGCCACCCACATGAAATACTCAGATGAGGTTCCTGACTCCTGGCTTCAGTCTGGCTCAGGCCCAACTGTTGAAGCCATTTAGGGGGGGAACCAGTGAATGGAAATCTCTCTCTCTCTCTCTTTATTCCTCCCCTATGTGTGTGTATCTCCTTCCCTTTCACTCTGCCTTTCAGCAAAATAAATAAATCTCTAAAAAATCTCCCTTCAGGATCAAGCATCTGGGGGATACTACACTTTAGGAGGAAATGGATTGATTTGTTCAGAGTACTCAAAGCAGCTTTTTTGTATCCCAGTTCTTTCTCTGTCCACACTTACATTTTTATAGCACTTATGACAGCATCAGTGTGAGTTTTCATTCATTTTCTCATATGTAGTGTGTGACCTATTACAAAGCAACCTTCCTGATTGTATGTCTTTTGCTTCTCCATCCCAAATACTTAGAATAGTGTCTAGTGCCTGACACGTGAAGATCATTTGTTGAATGAACAAACTGAACTATTTACTAAATGTTAATGAAGGAGCTTATGTTCAATCAGTCCATTTATAAAATAAAGCTCAGCTGACTATGAAATGTTTATATTGTATATAAAATATATATCAATTTGCAGTCTGCCTTTGAACTCGGTCATGAGCATCAGCATCCTTGTCTCCTTAATTGTTGTGGGCAGTAAGAAGACTTCTGTCTGCTCTGTTTAAAGATCCCCATGGTTCTCAGTGTTCAGAGAGCTTTTCTGCTGGTGACCTTCCATGTCCACCTGGTTTCCCTTTGTACCCAAGCCTGGACTTGAGGATTGTGATTGTGGCTATGGATCCCAGCTCAAAACTCAAAATGTACCCACTGAAATATTTTCTGATTTCCTCTTCAAGCCAATGGCTGTTTGACACAGTGTGGATTGACATCCACATACGTGTGACTTTTCCCATTTTTCTGGAATTGATTTCTATTTTAATTCCATTGGAGTTATGAAAGCAATGATATGACTCCAATTTTCTAAAAATTGTTGACACATATTTTCTGAAATAACAGATGATCCCACCTGGAGAATTGTTGACAGCTGTTGAGAAGAACACATGTTCTGCTGCTGTCAGGTAGAATGCTCTCTGTATAACTGTTAGGAAAAGTTGATTTATAATATTGCTCAAATCTACCACTCTTGAAAGTGGAGTAGTAATACATTTTGTTTGTTCCATTGCTGTTTATCCCTTCAGAGCTGTCAACATTTGCTTATATATTCTGGTGTCCTGAGGTTGGGTATGCATGTTGTTCAACCTAGAAAAGTACACAGAGGAACACTCAACAATATCAATAATAATATAGGAACAAAATGAGGAATTCAAAAAACACATAGAACAATGAAGAAGAATCAATCAATTTTCAAGATGTAGAAAATGGTGAATAAAAAGAAATAAAAATAAATAGAAAACTTCTACTTCAAAGAAACACAATAGAAAAAACATTTTGTTATGGAGAAATGGTATTGGACTTGCATGATCCTCAAACTCTGATGCTTTTCCCTGGCATAAGTCCACGTCTTCTACTGAGAGCATCATCCAATGATTTCTTCAGAGTGATCCATCCCACCTGTCAATGCAAGTGTTAAGTGACCATAAAACTAGCTCCTGCTGCAGGGTCAAGGGTCATGCTTGTTCTGCCTGCTGTGGTATTGTTGGTGCATGAGGAGTTGGGGCTCAGGTGTGCATATCTTATGAGGGAATGCACAGGCCCCAGGATTTTGCCCTGGCTGTTGACACATCTCTCTGTTCAGCACAAGGTACACCTGCTTCCACCCAAGTGTAAGATGCCCAAGGGTGACCAAATTATGTCTCCCTCAAACACAGCCAGGAGGGAGGGAACCTAGGCCACACCCACACTGAACACGGCTTCGGCTTCTCCACTCTGTCATCAGTGTCTTTAGTGAGAGAGGATGGCATCGGATTCCTATTTCAAAAAAAAATTGATGACATAAAACTCAACAAAATGGAATTAGGAATGTTATTGTGAAAATGGGCAAATATAAGAGATTGTACAAAATTAGTAAGTATTAACTGCACTTCTGAGAGAATATGTTAATTTTTATGAGATGTGTATTTGGCCACTTTTTTCATATCAACTTTTTTTTTTTTTAAAGATCTGTGTTATTTATTTGAAAGGCAGAGTTAGAGAAAGACAGGTAGAGACAGAGAGAAATTTTCATTGGTTGGTTCACTCCCCAAATGTCCACAATGGGCCAAGCTGGGCCAATCTGAATTCAGGAGCCAGGAGTTTCTTCCAGGTCCCCAATATGGGTGCAGGGATCCAAGTATTTGGGCCATCATCTACTGCTTTTCCAGGCACATTTGCAGAAGGTTGGATGGGAAGTGGAGCACCCAGGACTTGAACCGGCACCCTTGTTGGATGCTGACATTACAGGCCAAGGTTTTAACCTGCTGTGCCACAGGTCTAGCTCCTATTTGACCACTTTTAAAATGTACTATTATTGTGGTCCTGACAAAACAAAATACAGCTGATGAATTTTATCATCTTAAGCATTTTGAAGTGTATAGTTGAGTAGTGTTGAGGATATGCACATTGTTGTGGGATGAATATTAGGAACTGTTTTTTCTTATGAGACTGAAACTCTCTACCCATTGAAGGAAAGTTTTTACAATTCCACCACCACCAACTCCCAGTAACTGCCATTCTACTTGCCATTGCCCAGACTATGGAGTCTTTAGGAGATACAGTGATATTTCAGGGTCACATAACTGAAAGGGTAGAGGGAACCCTCTTGGAACTCAGTTTGTCTGCAAAGCTGGGTCCTGATTGTACCCAGGCACTCCCTGGGGTTTTCGGATTGAGCTATGTGTCATAAATGTGTGTGATTATTGACATGGCATGAGGCAGATGGAGGATGAGTCTTTGGAGAGGTCTTTTCTGCTGAGGAATCCCATGAAAGAGAATCCCAAGAAATGAAATCAATTTCTTGATGAAAGTCTACAATAGAACCTGGAACTCAGGGTGTCTAAGCTTTCTTTGCTGAAGCCCCATTGGAGAAAGCCATCTGTTCTGTTCTGTCCTGACTTTCTAGGGGCCCAGACTCAAGAAATCTAGGATGTGAATACTTTATAACTTTGCAGATATTGACTCAGCTCTTGCTATTGATACCTCAGGCATTTGGGCAGGAAGGACTCCATGGTGACATGGGTTGTCCCAAAGAAGGAAACTCAAGGCAAGGTCACCATGCTGATCCCACTTGGGCATTGCAACACTACTTCCCCTTTTGTGGGTATTTTTGGGAGCTTCATGTAGGCTGTCCTGTCCCATGTAGGAACAATTTATTGGAAGAGTTAAAATCTGGGTTAGCCTGTTAGGTCTACACTCTAGGTCATGGCAGACAGAATGGGTAGAGGAATGTTGTGCTGGCACTCATCTTTTATGTGAATCCCAAGCTAGAGAAATGTTCAGATGGAAATCTGTGCTTGACCTTGCTAACAGAAAGTTACCTGGAACAGAAACAATATTGAAAGCCAGATGGGGTTATGATACCTATAGACCTGGCTTTAGAACCACTGCAGGAAGTTGAAAATGTACTTAACAGTCATACACTTCTCCCTGGGTGATGGGCAATTTCACCACACTGACAATGAAGCCCAATGCTGATTCACCTTGAGTGCAAGTACAGAGGGATCTTCATAACTGTGCAGAGGGATCTTCATAACCATGGCCAGTAATGGCCAACGCGACCTCCTGCTCCTGTTCTTTAAAAACAAACAAACAAAAAACCAGGTGCATAATTTGATGAAGATATATATTTTCAGCTACATGTACAGTGTCAGTGGTAATGTAAAATGATGCAACCACCACAGAAAACAGTATGAATGTTCTTCATTACATTGAAAACAAAATTTTTATATTATCTGATAATCTCAGTTCTTATTAAATATCTAAAAGCATTGAAAGTTCAATATAAATAAAGTATTGGCACTGTTTGCCACAGCATAATTCACTGTAGCCAAGACTTTTAGTGTGGCCTGCACTCACAGTGCAAAGTTATGCAGGCACAGAGAAAAGAAAATCCTGTGCCATGGATGAACAGTAAGGTTATTTTCCTAAGTGAAATTAACCACAAGTATCAGTCCCCAAAGACAAATACTGTAAGATTCCAACATATGAAGTATTTAAAGTAGTCAGAGGGGCCAGCGCTGTAGTGCAGTGGTTTAAAGCCCCACCTGCCGTGTCGGCAATCCATATGGGTGCCTCTTCAATTCCTGGCTACTCCACTTCTGACCCAGCTCTCTGTTATGTCCTGGAAAAGCAGTAGAAGATGGCCCAAGTCTTTAGGCTCCTGCACCTCTGTGGGAGATCTGGAAGAAGCTCGTGGCTCCTGGCTTCAGATTGGCTCAGCTCTGGCCGTTGTGGTCATTTGGGGAGTGAACCGGTGGATGGAAGATCTTTCTCTGGCTCTACCTATCTCTGTAACTCTTTCAATTAAATAAATCTTTTTTAAAAAATAGAATACGAGGGTCCAGCGCTGTGGCTCAGCAGGTTAACGCCCTGGCATGAAGCGTCGGCATCCCATATGGGCATCAGTTCTAGTCCCAGCTGCTCCCCTTTCGATACAGCTCTCTGCTATGGCCTGGAAAAGCAGTAGAAGATGGCTCAAGCCCTTGTGCCCCTGTACCCATGTGGGAGACTCAGAGTAAGCTCCTGGCTTTTGGCTTTGGGCTGATGTAGTTCTGGCCATTGTAGCCAACTAGGGGGTGAACCATTAGATGGAAGACCTCTCTCTTCCTCTCCTTTCTCTGCGTAACTCTGACTTTCAAATAAAATAAATAAATCTTTAAAAAAATAGACTATGAGAAGCATAAATTAGAAGGGTAGTTATGGATGGTAGAAAAGGTATGCTATTCAGTAGAAATAGAACTTTTAGATGAAAACAATCCTAGAAATCTGGTGTGTGTGTGTGTAGACACATGTATACATCACTTACCTTACAGTGACAACTGCCCTTGTGAGATACAGTACTCAAGCCCTCTTCTATCTGACCTTGTATAAGAAAAGGGCTCCCTCTGTTGGTCTTTGGTCACTCTTCAGGTGTTTGTGAGTAGGGCTGGTGGCAGGCTATTCCCAAGTGAGTAGAGAGTCATGACTGGTGTCATCTAGGAATGTTGGGAAAGACTGCAATGCCATATCTCTTTTCTCTCCCCAGCTTGGTCTCCTTAGTTACCACACTGTATTTGGGTGACAATGCAGGAAGATACACCAGTCTCTGCTGAATTTATGACAATGCAATTGCAATTGAATCCTATGAATGGATCTTTCTTTATAAGAAAATGGGCAGCCTCTCATCTTGGCCTGAGAGTTCTAAATGCATCCAACAATATTATTTCCAGTTTTATTTATTTTATTTTATTTTTTTAAGATTTAATGAATTATTTGAAAGTCAGAGTTACACAGAGAAAGGAGAGGCACAGAGAGAGAGAGAGAGAAAGAGAGAGGTCTTCCATCTGATGGTTCACACCCAATTGGCTGTAATGGCCAGAATTGTGCTGATCCAAAGCCAGGGGCCAGGAGCTTTCTCTGGGTCTCCCACATGGGCACAGGGGCACAAGGACTTGGGCCATCTTCTGCTGCTTTCCCAGGCCATAGCAGAGAGCTGAATCAGAAGTGCGGCAGCCAGGTCTTGAACTGGCACCCATATGGGATGCCGGTGTTTCAGGCCAGGGCATTAACCCCCTGTGCCACAGTGCCGGTCCCTCCAGTTTTATTTTGGTAGGACCCTTGTCCAGGTATATCAGGCCAGAGAATAATCAATAATGTCTTTCCTGCTGGCGCTGTGGCTCACTAGGTTAATCCTCCACCTGTGGTGCTGGTACTCCAGGTTCTAGTCCCGTATGGGGCACTGGATTCTGTCTCAGTTGCTCCTCTTCCAGTCCAGCTCTCTGTTGTGGCCCAGGAAGGCAGTTTACGATGGCCCAAGTGCTTGGGCTCTGAACCTGCATGGGAGACCAGGAGGAAGCACCTGGCTCCTGGCTTCGGGTCGCCGCAGTGTGCTGGCCATAGCGTCCATTTGGGGGGTGAACCAATGGAAGGAAGACCTTTCTATCTGTCTCTCTCTCTCTCTCACTGTCTATAACTCTCTCTGTCTAACTCTGTCAAAAAAAATAATAAAATAAAAATAAATAAATAAAATAATGTCTTTCCAACATTTACATTAACATTTCTTTCTCCATGAAAGATTTTCCTAGAGAGAAGCAACATGAAAGACTTGATTTTTCTCTTCTATATCATGGAGTTGCTAAGGAAATAATTCCCTCATTAACCATTGGAGTGATCAAAGTGAATTTACGTGAGTGGTGAACACAGGAGATAGAGCTGAGTGAAGGCAGAAGTTCACAGTGCAGTGGGGAGACAGACATTCCTGCAGTGAGCTCAATCAGTACTAGAGGTACTGGGAGAGGTTGAGCAGCATTGAGTGAGAGATAAATGAGAGGGTTGGATAGAAGAGCAAGAGGGAGTTATTCATTTGTGGTCACCATTTTATACTTAAAAAATTTTCTGGGATACATTGTAATATTTGGATAAATTCATTTTTTCTCTTTCAATATTTTATTTATATTTTCATTTCCATTCAATGATAATCAATTCCATAAAAAGTTGAGTTACTATGAATCAAAGCACAGTTACAAAACACATATATATGAGAGTATTTCAGGCATGGAAAGCCAAGACACTCTGGGAAAAAAAAAAAAAAAAAAACTTAAATGAAAGATTTCCATGAGTGAAATCCCAGTGGAAAGAATGGGTCATCGAGCCGGCGCCGTGGCTCAATAGGCTAATCCTCCACCTTGCGGCGCCGGCACACCGGGTTCTAGTCCCGGTTGGGGCGCCGGATTCTGTCCCGGTTGCCCCTCTTCCAGGCCAGCTCTCTGCTATGGCCAGGGAGTGCAGTGGAGGATGGCCCAGGTGCTTGGGCCCTGCACCCCATGGGAGACCAGGAAAAGCACCTGGATCCTGGCTCCTGCCATCGGATCAGTGCGGTGCGCCGGCTGCAGCGGCGGCCATTGGAGGGTGAACCAACGGCAAAGGAAGACCTTTCTCTCTCTGTCTCTCTCTCTCACTGTCCACTCTGCCTGTCAAAAATAAAAAAAAAAAAAAATAAAAAAAAAAAATAAAAAAAAAAAAAAGAATGGGTCATCAAAGAAGGAGGTACCTTTCTCTGAAGGGAGGAGAGAACTTCCACTTTGACCATGGCCTTGTCTAAATATGATCAGAGTCGGTGAACTCAGGGGGCTTCCATAGCCTTGGCAGCTCATGACAAGAGCCTAGGGTGATTACTGACACCATAAACAAGAGTGTCAATTTGTTAAGTCAACAACAGGAGTCACTGTGCACTTACTCCTCATGTAGGATCTTTGTCCTTAGTGTGCTGTACATTGAGATTTAATGCTATAACTAGTACTCAAACAGTATTTTTCACTTTATGTTTCTGTGTGGGAGCAAACTGTTGAAATCTTTACTTAATGTATGCTAAACTGATCTTATGTATATAAAGAGAATCAAAAATGAATCTTGATGTGAATGGAAAGGGAGAGGGAGTGGGAAAGGGGAGGGTTGCGGGTGGGAGGGACATTATGGGGGGGAAGCCATTGTAATCCATAAGCTGTACTTTGGAAATTTATATTCATTAAATAAAAGTTAAAAAAAAAAACACATATATAATCCAAAATAGAAGAACAGTATTTAGATATAAAGCAAAGTCATGGTCATTCACACACAGAGTGGACTCAGATCTGGTCAACCTGGTTGCTCATAGGAAGGTTTGTAAAGATGGTCAAATATGACTATGGAGAATAAGATTTCTGCCAAAGCAAAGACATTTTCTTCCTAGTACACAGCGTGTAGCTGCAGGGACTAAGTATAGTTTATGGTCCACTAAGAAGAAGAGCACTGAGCCTTGTGGGAATGTTGGCTTCCCAAAGACATGCAGCAGCTGCCCTAGACTTGTTTATCTAATATGTCTTGCTAAACATGTTCCAGAGAAACCTTGGAGTTAGATGAGCACATGCATGAGCTGTACAATACGCTGTTGTAATCATTATCAATAAAGAAAACACCCCGGGTTAGTTTGGCAGCACTTTGCAGAGGAACTGTTTCCATGTCCTGTCTCTCCTGTCTCTCCTTTCACTTGCACACTCATCTCTTCAAGATCCTGGTGAGTCATAAAGATGGGGAATTCCATACCTGGTGTAATGGAAACATAAAGTTGGGCTGCTTTATCTCCTTTAGAAAGAGGGACACTTTTTTTTTTAATTTCACAGGTAGAGTTATAGACAGTGAGAGAGAGAGAAATGTCTTCCATCCATTGGTTCACTCCCCAGATGGCCACTACGGCTGGCACTGCACCGATCCATAGCCAAGAGCCAGGTGCTTCCTCCTAGTCTCCCATGTGGGTGCAGGGGCCCAAGCACTTGGGCCATCCTCCACTGCCTTCCCTGGCCACAGCAGAAAGCTGGACTGGAAGAGGAGCAACCGGGACTAGCTCCTGGTGCTCATATTCGATGCCACTGCTGCAGGCAGAGGATTAGCCAAGTGAGCCACGGTGCTGGCCCGAAGAGGGACACTCTACCAAAAAGTAATTGGATGCTTGCTGTAAAAAATTAATAGTTGCTATCCTTGGAACCCTGATGAAGGCACTTTAAAAATAACTGTTGGGTCAGCACTGTGGTCTAATGGGTAAAACCCACCACCTGCAGTGGTGGGCACTGGTTGAAGTCCTGGTTGCTCCACTTCTGATCCAGCTCTCTGCTATGGCCTGCTATGGCAGTAAGAAGATGGCCCAAGTCCTTGGGCCCCTGGACCCATGTGGGAGACAAGGAAGAAGTTCCTAGCTCCTGGCTTCAGATTGGTACAGCACTGGCCATTGCAGCCATTTGAGGAGTCAACCAGTGGATGGAAGACCTTTTTCTCTTTCTCACCTCTCCTCTCTCTGTGTTACTCTAACTTTGAAATAAATAAATAAATCTAAAAAAACAGTAACTGATTGAGAGAAAGTTGGTCAAAAATAACATCAGGAGCCTTGAGCTCCTATTCTGTTTTTGCACGTGTGATATCTCTGCTGGAATGCCATTAGTAAGGTTACAATTCCCTTGGCCTCTGTCCCCGGCCAGGAAGGTCGGTCAATGGGCTTGTCCCCACTGCCTCACAGAGACCTCTGCACTCTCAGCACCTGCTGTTGTGGTGGTGATATCTGAGTCCCCTTCAGGTGTGTCAGCGGTACTAAGTATGCTTCCGCAAGCCAAGGAGCAAGGGGAATCACCAGTGTTAACTGTTTGTCCTGTAGCTTGACCCGAAAATGCAGCTCCCTGGCATGAACATCTTCCTTATAATGTTTACAGAGGGCTAAAAAAGGGCTTAATGGAGTACAAGATACAGAGTTCTGGTACAGTGGGCATACTGGAGGGAATTGGAGAAGGGTGTGAGATGGTGCCATGGAACTGGAAAACTTTAATTAAAATCTTGGTTACTCCAGCCCAGTATACTGTTTGGGCTCAGGAATAGAGACTGGGCTTCTGTACAAGCCATAGATTATCTAAATAGCAATGTCCCTACCACTTTTGAGCAGTTGCTGAGAGAGGGAGTGTATTCAGATCTTGGTCGACAAGTTGCTTATCCTTGGACGAAGGCTTATGTAAAAATTTCTAACATTCATTAAAAGTATGGAAAAAGATTCTTGATGTTAAAGACCTGTCCACTTCATTTTCTACAGTCCATCAGGGGCTGACTGAGGGCAATATGTCCTTTGTGGATAGGCTAGAAAAAGCTATTGGACATCAGGTAGATAATCAGGAAGTGGCAAAATATTACTAAAACAAATGGCTTATGAAAATGCAAATCAGGATTAAAAAATGTTTTAAAAGCTGTTGTCTCCAAAACCTGAAACTACGATGGCAGAAATGAATAAATTTCTTCAAACAGTACAGACTGAGACTTACAAAACTAATTTACTGGCTGCTGCCCTTAAACATCCTGATAACATAAAATACTTTAGCTGTGGGAAGCAAGGTCATTTTATTATTTCTTTTTCTTTCACTTTTTTAAAAAGATTTAGTTATTTACTTGAAAGGCAGAGTTAGAGAGGCAGTGGCAGAGAGAGAGGGGGAGAGGGCTTCCATTGGCTGGTTCACTCCCTAGATGGCTACAATGGCTGCAACTGTGCTGATCCAAATCCAGGAGCCAGGAGCTTCTTGTGAGTCTCCCAAGTGGGTGCAGGGGCCCAAGGACTTGGGCCATCCTCTACTGCTTCCCCAGGCCATAGCAGAGAGCTGGATTGGAAGTGGGGCAGCTGACACTTAAACCAGCACCCTTATGGGATGCTGGCACGCCAGGCAGCAGCTTTAACTGTTATGCTACAGCACCAGCCCCATCAAAGTCATTGTAAAAGAAACTTTCTGTCATTGCCAAAATCAGTTACTCAACCTTCAAAAAAGTGTCCAGGGTCTGGACCTGTGGCATAGAAATCAGCTCTCTACTATGGCCTGCTATGGCAGTAAGAAGATGGTCCAAGTCCTTGGGCCCCTGCACCTGTGTGGGAGACCCAGAAGAAGCTCCTGGATCCTGGCTTCAGATTGGTACAGCGCTGGCCATTGCAGCCATTTGAGGAGTCAACCAGTGGATGGAAGAACTCTTTTTCTCTCATCTCTCCTCTCTCTGTGTAACTCTGACTTTCAAATAAATAAATAAATAAATAAATCTTAAAAAAGTGTCCAAAACCCAAAAAGCATATCACTGTACTAATCAGAGCTGCTCTGTTCTCTCAGTTTAAACTGAACAATGGTTCTGCTGAGGAACTAATATAATAATAAGGAAAGGGAGAGGATGTCCAGCTTTGCATTCTTTGAATATATACAGGGTAGGGTGAGTGCACTGGTTTGAATTGATGCAGGCACTAGCATGTGATTCAATAGGTCAAGCTGCTCTTCTGACATTGGCATCTCATACTGGAGTGCAGCTTTGAGTCCTGGCAACTCCTCTTCCATTCTAGATTTTTGCTAGTCTGTGGAGAAGGCAGTGAATAATGGCCCAACCATTTCTGTCAACCATATGGAAGACCTGGATGAAGCTCCTGGCTCCTGTCTTTCATCTAATTCAGTCCTGATGTGGTGGGCATTGTGCAGTAAGCCAACAGATGAGTGATTTCTGCTGCTTGTCTTTCTCAGTCTCTTTCAAATAAAAAAATTAATTTAAAAATGAAGGAGTGGCCATTTGACATAATGGTGTGATCACTGCTTGGGATGCCTGCATCCCATGTCAGAGAGCCTGGGTAAAGTCCCAGCTCTGCTTCTGATTCCAGCTTCATGTTGGTGTGCATTCTGAGAGACAGTGATGAGGGTTAAAGGAGTTGAGTCCGTGCCACCCTTGTAGAGACCCAGATTGTGTTTCAGGTTGCTGGTTTGGGCTTGGTCCTGCCCCAGTTGTGGCATAAAGTTGGGGAGTGAACCAACAGATTTGAGACATATCCACATATTTTCTTTTCAGTACAAAAATAAAATAATTATTTCTAAAGATCAAGAGAGTTCTCAAAAGCTTTAAAATAAAAAGATCAAGCTGTTTCAAAACTATCACAAATGTATTCAGAAAAGGAAACACATTGTGAATATTATTGTATTATTTCTGCAGTCTCCATACAGGCATGTAGATGCTTAGAGGGGGTCCAGTTTTATAACGTTGGCCTAATGGGAATTGGGTAAGGTTTAGCCTTTATAGTATTTGATTATGTCCCTGTTTTACTAACAGGATGTGGATATTGTCATCTTACAATTTGGTCATTTTAAGAGTAGTTAATTTTGAAATTATTTCAAACTTACAGAAATACCATGAGTGAGTCCCATTCATTGAGAATGCCCAGTTAGTATCCTTTCAGCACTTTTGCCCCTGACCCAAGATGTTTCTGCTAACTATAGGGTGGTCCCCTGATAAATAGCATATGAACCCCAATTTAAGAAACCAACATTAATCCAACACAACCCAATCCACAGAACTATCACATCTTTTTCCAACCATGTTAAAATATCGTTTCTCCCATTGTGATTCAATGTTATTTTTCTGGAATTCTAATATGAAATTCTAATATGAAAACTCTTAATAGATATCAAGAGCAGAGATGACTCAAGCTGGGTCCCTCCAGTGTTCCTTTCTGAGAAAATGTGGGCCCTGTATTCTCTTCAGAAGCACCATGGGTCGATGCTGGGCTCTGCTCAGTCTCCCATCTGTGCTATGATGGATGCTATCAACTTGGTACTTAGTGAATTTCTGCCAGATTGATTCACATGCAACCTTTTAAGTATTTATTTATCCATTTTGAATGCAGAATTACAATGAGTGATCGCTACCTATATCTATGTCTACATCTATATCTTTTAAAAGGATTTATTTATTTATTTATTTGAGAGAAAGAGAGGCAGTGAGAGAGAGACAGGTCTCCCATCTACTGGTTAACTCCCCAATTGGCTGCAACAGCCAGAGCTGCATCAATCCACAGCCAGGAGCCAAGAGCTTCTTCTGGGTCTCCCATGCAGGTGCAGAGGTCCAAGCACTTGGGCCATCTTCTACTGCTTTCCCAGGCCATAGCAGAGAGCTGGATCTCTCTCTCTCTCTCTCTCTCTCTCTCTCTCTCTCTCTCTCTCTGTCTCTGCTGGTTCATTTCCAAAGAGTTGCAATGTTAAGTTCTTTGTCAAGCTGAAGCTAGGATGAATGACTATTTCCCGGTCTTCCACATGGGTGGCAGGGCCCAAGGACTTGGGCCATGTTCTGAAGCCTTCCCAGGTGCATTCACATTGTGCTTGATCAAAAGCAGAGAAGCTGAGACTTGAGGCAGCACCACAGCACTCTGATGTGGAATGCTGCTGTGGCAGGCAGTGGCAAAACTTGCTGCACCACAGCATTCATATATGCTGTGCTATATGCACATTTTTATTCCTTTTTGGAATGTGTGGACTTTTATTAAAAATTATTCCAATATTATGCCAGTATCCTACTTCCTATCAAATTTTCATCCACTACCTTTAATAGTATTTTTTTTATTTTTATTTTTTTTTATTTTTTTTTATTTTTTCTTTTTTTGACAGGCGGAGTGGACAGTGAGAGAGAGACAGAGAGAAAGGTCTTCCTTTTGCCGTTGGTTCACCCTCCAATGGCCGCCGCGGCCGGCGCACTGCGGCCGGCGCACCGCGCTGATCCGATGGCAGGAGCCAGGAGCCAGGTGCTTTTCCTGGTCTCCCATGGGGTGCAGGGCCCAAGCACCTGGGCCATCCTCCACTGCACTCCCTGGCCACAGCAGAGGGCTGGCCTGGAAGAGGGGCAGCCAGGACAGAATCCGGCGCCCCGACCGGGACTAGAACCCGGTGTGCCGGCGCCGCTAGGCGGAGGATTAGCCTAGTGAGCCGCGGCGCCGGCCCTAATAGTATTTTTAATCATCAATACTATATGAAATGCTGGTGTTTTAATTCACAATATTGTTTCTCCATTTATATTTTGATCTAGCATGAAAGCTAAGGGCTCACTCTTCTGTGCTAGTTAGTGTGTCATTATGTACTATATCATTATGAGTTCATAGATTCTTACCTTGTTAAAGGTATTATAGTCTGAAATTATGTGTTCTGATGCTCAAGTTATTCCAGATCCTAGAGGAATCCTCTTCAACAAAGCAAATTAGGGCCCCACTATCTACAGTTGGTGTAAGTACCATCTTAGGAGAAAAGATTCACTAATTCTTATCTTCCTTCCCTGAATTACATTTCCCTTAAAGGTGCCATTTCTTTCATCAAGTCTTGTTACTATTAATGAAGATTTACCATCCAGCAGTACTCTTCTATGTTTGCTCTGGAGATGTTCTTTAATACTAAGGTCATTTTACAAACCAAAATCTCATCAAGTCACACTCCTCTTTCAACTGTGTGGATGGTTTCCCATGACCTTTGAACAGGGACCATAGGACTTACTGTGGTCTTCAGAAAGACAATGCTATGTATGGGTTGTACCCTGTTAGGTCTTGTCTACCAGCTGTCTGCTCGCTATTCTCTTCTTACATGCTAGGACTCGGAAGGCTCTCAGTTGTATCATAGACTTTACAAATTTCCTCTCAACCCATCAAAATTACTAGAAGTTCCAAAGGTGAGGCTAAACTCTGTTTTTAATTAAAAAAAAATTTATTGTTTTATTTGAGAGGTAGTTACAGACAAAGGGAGAGACAGAAAGAAAAATCTTCTATCCACTGGTTTACTTCTCAGTAGACACAACAGACTGAGTTGGGTTGATCTGAAGCCAGGGGCCAGAAGCCTGGAGCTTCACTCTTCTCTCCCACATGGGTGCAGGAGCCCAAGCATTTGGGCCATCTTTGACTGCTTTTCCAGGCCAAAGCAGAGAGCTGGATTGGAAGAAGAACAGCTGGAACTCAAACTGGCACCACAGGCAGAGGCTTAGCCCACTACACCACAGTGCTGGACCCTAAACTCTTTTAAAATAAGATTTACAGTATTTGTTTGAAAGGCAGAGATACAGAGAGAGAAGGTTGCAGTGGAGACAGAGATCTTCATCTGCTGGTTCATTTCCCAAATAGATGCAGTAACAGGGAGATGGCTCATAATGGAGCAGCTGGGACTCAAACCAGTGCTCACATGAGATGCTGGCATTACAGGCAGTGGCTCCATGTGTCAGCTACTTCATTTCTTCTTTCAAAGGAGTTCTTATCTCTAAGTGATTCAGAAAGATGTACCAAAGGACCTTTGAGGTGGTTATGATAAATTATCTCTTTTAAATTTTACATTCCACAGGACACACAGTATAACTAAATTATTTACCAACACAACCTCATTCCTTGAGAGTGGCCTAACTCAGATGAGATATGTAAGGAATGCTAATCTCTGGATAAAAAGTGATGATCATGTCCATAAAGAAGATTGCAGTATAGCTCAGCTGAACAAAGGATAACATGATACTGTGAGTTAGTCAATAGCAACACAAAAATATGGTGATTATTTAAAATGCATATTACAATAATTTCATCATGACAGCCTCCATTTTGGATACACCTTCAGTGCTCTAAGTTTCTACAGCACAAGCAGCAGTGTGGGCAATGAAAGATTCTTGCTGGGAGAGATAAGAGGAATCTTTTAGCATCACTGACTCATGCATTAGCAAGACAGACTTTCTGCAAATAATTGAAATCCATAATCAGCAGCTTTGTTCAAAATTTCATTTTCTGTAACTGTGAAAGTGAAATTAAGGGACAAGATTTGGGACAGAATTCTTAAAGATACATGAAGAAGGTTATTGAGTGGTACATAACTTGGCAAACCCACAGCAGCAGGTTTTATATAAGAAACAAATCACCATAAACAGCTCACTCACACCATCAGAGTGCCCAATTTTGTCTTCTACCTCTTTAACTTCATCTCCATTATCAGCAATTTTATTTATGTTTTAGAATTTAGTTCAAATTGAAGGTATAACCAGAGGATATCACTACTCCTAATCTAGGTAATACCAGTGAGCCAAAATACAGTGTCTTCAATGGCAAACATCCAACTTTCAGTATTATGCCAAACTTATTAAAGAACATGATACTGGGATTTTTTACAATGATGGAATAATAAAAATCATTAGAGCAATTTATCAGGTTTATAATGTACATCAAGTGAAAGTGCTGGCAGTGTGTGCAAATGTAGAGCACAGTGTGTAAATTGTTGAGTATTGTCAGGCAGAAGTGAGATAATTGATCATGCTGGGTAAAAATATATGGGAACAAGAATTCAGCAGGCAATGTTAAGCAGAGAAGCACCACATGGAAGTATGGAATCATTGTTTAATCAATGGATACCCTATTCTGGGTTCACAGCTGGGAGGTAGAAATACACTTGGAGATGCAGAGGTCCCTGATCCTCTTCATGATGACTTTTACCCAACCCAACAAAGACAGTATTCTTAGTCATTCTCACATGGAAGCAAGTTCTTTATGCCTTTATCTCAGTTGTGGGCTCTTTCAATTATCCTTCTTCCAGTGCTGGACTTAAGTATCCTGCAAGTGAAGCAGATTTTCTTCCCCAGCAGAGCAGCTGGAGACAACAGTGGGGAATCAGGTGTCAATGATTTGGAAAATGTAATTGACCCTACAGAGCCCTCTAGTGGTGAATAGTCACATTCAAATGATTCATGGCCCATTATTATAGCCCAGTGAGGACCCCAGCAACACTCAGGCCTCCCAGAGTTAATTAAACCAAAGATGCTCTCCAGTTAGCACACCTTCTCTGGCTTGTTATTGAGAGAGGCGCTTGAGGACTTAATCTAGGAGAGCTTCCTTGTCAGATGCTTTGACCCCTAAGAGGAGAGTTCTTGCACAGAGTAATCATAAGCCTCTATCCCTGGTCCATGTTCTTGGATGCAATGTGCAAGCTTCATGACACAGAAAAATAAGGAACGAAGGAAGAAAGAAAGGAAGGAAGGAAGGGAGAAAGGAAGGAAGAGAGAAAGAAAGAAAGGAAGGAAGGGAGAAAGAAAGGAAGGAAGAAAGAAAGAAAGGAAGGAAGGAAGGAAGGAAGGAAGGAAGGAAGGAAGGAAGGAAGGAAGGAAGGAAAAGAAAATAGCATTGTGGTGCAACTCATGGGTTTACCATAAATTTAGATAAAGCGGGGGCTGGTGCTGTGCCATAATCATTAAGCCTCTGCCTGTGGCACTGGTATCCCATACAGGTGCTGGTTCATGTCTCAGCTGCTCCACTTCCAATCCAGCTTTGTGCTAATGACCTGGGAAAGCAGTGGATGGTGGCCCAAGTGCTTGGACCCCCGTACCCATGTGTGAAGAAGCTCATGGTTCCTGGCTTTGAGTTGGTCCAGCTCTGGCCATTGTGTCCATTTGGGGAGTGAACTAGCAAATGGAAGACCTCTCTCTTGGTCTTTCCCCTTGTCTATCTATGACTGCTTGTCAAATAAATAAATAAATATTTTTAAAAATTAGACAAAGTAACATTTATCTGTGTAATTTCTGTTCTATAAGTAAATCAGAAATTAGAGACTAAGCATAATTGGTTTTCAAATTTCCTATAAATCAAAAATTTACCTCTTGCAGTAGCATGCAGTAAAATTGACTTTTTCAAAGAGGAAGAAGTTTAATAAGAGCCTTCAAAGAACTTTCTATGATGAGCCAAATTCACTGTTGCCAGAAAAAGATTTGTAAATTTTAGGAAGGCTGATTAGAAAAAATCAGATATGCCTTCCCCTAGCCACATGACTTTGTGAGATTAAGAAAGTGCTTTGGCCGGTGCTGTGGCTCAATAGGCTAATCCTCCACCTATGGCGCTGGCACACCAGGTTGTAGTCCTGGGTGGAGTGCCAGATTCTGTCCCGATTGCAGGTGCAGCGGCCATTGGGGTTTGAACCAATGGAAAAGGAAGACCTTTCTCTCTCTGTCTCTCTCTCACTATCCACTCTGCCTGTAGGAAAAAAAAATAGAGAGTGCTTTGTTTCAACTTTTTCCTATTGATGAATACTGTCACTTGAAATTTTTTCTTTAAAACTAAATACTAAATACCAGTAATCAATCATCCAAATAAGTACATGATAATACACATTAATTATTTTTTATTCAGCACATCATAGTGACAAATGTAGAGTAGTAGCACATTTATAGTCTGTTCTGGACTCTATTAAAATATTTATTTATGAGAGAGAGAGAGACCTTCCACCTGCTGGTTCACTCCCAAATGACTCCATTGCTGGGACTGCGCCATGCAAAAACCAGGAGCAAGGAACTCCAACGGTTCTTCCATAAAAGTGGGAAGTGCCAAAGTATTTCAGTAATGTTCTGCTGCTTTCCTACACACATTAGTAGTGAACTGGATCAGAACTGGGACTGGAACCTGAGTTCATCTGGGATGCCAGCATTGTGAGCAGCTGCTTAATCTGCACCAAATGCTGGCCCCTGCTCTTGATTCTTAAAGGAAGGACACAGTAATGTCTAGCTGAAGAGAGATATGTACCAGACTTGAGTTTTACTATGGACAGATGACAGACACTGTAGATTTAGCTGAGTTTATGCCCAAGGGGTAGGACTCATTTAAGTTTCTTTTTTTAAAGATATGTTTTATTTACTTGAAAGACAGAGTTACAGAGAGAGCCAGAGCCAGAGCCAAAGTGAAAGCAAGAGCGAGAGCAAGAGAGAGAGAGAGAGAGAGAGAAGATGTCTTCCATTCCACTGGTTCTCTCCCCAATGACTGCAATGGCCAGAGCTGAACTGATCCAAGCCAGGAGCCAGGAGCTTCTTCCAGGTGTCCCATGTAGGTTAGGGGCCCAAGGACCTGGGCCATCTTCCACTGCTTTCCCAGGCCATAGCAGAGAGCTGGATCAGAAAAGGAGCAGGCAAGACTTGAACTGGTGCCCATAAAGGATGCTGGTGCTGCAGGCTAGGGCTTTAACCCACTGCACCATAGCACTGCCCCCATTTGGGTCTTCTAACAAATCCTGGTGTTAGCTTGACTTGTAAATAGAGACAATTAATAAATGGCACAATAACCTTGGTAAATAATAGAGATATCTTTTGTTTATTTAGAAGGAGACTTTTAAAAGTAATTTTATAAAGAATATAAGGAGGGACTAGCATTTAAGCCACCATTTGTGAGAATGAAATCCTATATGGGTGCCAGTTCAAGTTCTGACTGCTACACTTCTGCTACAGCTCCTTGATGATGGCCTGAGGAAACATTAGAGAATTGGCCAAGTGCTTGGGCTCCTTCACCATGTGGCAGGCATGGACGAAGTTCCTGGCTTTGACCTAACCCAACCCCTGTCTTTGTAGCCATTTGGGGAATGAACCAGATGATGGAAGATCTTTCTCTCTTCTCCGTAACTTTGACTTTCAAATACACAAATAAGTCTTTTATAAAATAGGTGATTTTATCCAATGTTAAAATGAATTCTTTAATGTTTCTTCAAAGGTCCTTTATTGTTCTGTATTGTAGGAAATAGCTGAAAATATTTAAACCCATTTTGATAGAGATTTTTAAAATTTATTTGAAAGAATTATAGAGATAGCTATAGAGATAGAGATATAGAGAAATATAGAGAAAGAGAGGGAGAGAGAGATAGAGAGAGAAAGAGAGAGATGTTGGTTCCATTTGTTGGTTCACATCCCAAATAGCCACAATGGCCAGGGCTGCGCTGATCCAAATCCAGAAGCCAGGAGCTCCTTCTGGGCTGCCCACATAGGTGCAGGACCCCAAATACTTCGACCATCTGAGACTTGAATTGGTGGCCATATGGGATGCCAGCACCATAGTCGCTGGCTTTACCCACTATTTTCACAGTGCTGGGCCTCAATTTTATTTTAAAAATAATAAAAAAATAAGTTGCATATCTTACTTACAATCAAAAAGACTAAAAATAGGTACATTTGTTTTGGGAATCTAACATTTTCAATCATTATACCCATTTAAAAGTCTTAGTACATCAGCTTGAACAGATACGGAGGTCCAGGTTGGGTAGATTTTTCTCTTCTGTGGAATTTACATACATTCTATCATCCTAATGATTTTTAGTTCTTTAGCAATGCTTTATATAAAAGCACTCAAAATTTCATGGTTATAAAATGAAATGATGATGTGTATTGTCCATGAACCTTTTGAAATACCTTCTTATAAAATATAGGGGCTGGCACTGTGGCATAGCGAGTAAAGCCACCGCCTGCAGTGCCAGCACCCCATATGGGCACTGGTTTGAGACTTGGCTGCTCCACTTCTGATCCAGTTCTCTGCTATGGCCTGGGAAAGCAGTAGAAGATGGCCCAGGTCCTTGGGCCCCTGTACCCATGGGGAAACCCAGAGGAAAATCCTGGCTCCTGGCTTCAGATCAGCTCAGCTCTGGCCATTGCAGACATTTGAGGAGTGAAGCAGCAAATGGAAGACCTCTTTCTCTCTCTGCCTCTCTTTCTCTCTCTGTGTAACTCAAATTAAATCTTGAAAGAGACAAGGAAGGAAGGAAGGAAGGAAGGAAGGAAGGAAGGAAGGAAGGAAGGAAGGAAGACAGAAAAGGAAAGAAAGAAAACAGAAGGGGTAACAAGAACCTGAAATGACTGAGGCTTATGTCCTTGTTCCATCAGTCCCAACTCTGAGTATAGATAAGGACATGGGGTGCCAGTTTCTTTCTGGCTACTTCTTGCTGATATGAACCATTGACATGGAGTGAGTATCTGTACTCTGGATTGGATTGATTGAAGAGCAGTCTTGGGTTTTTCCTGCATAATTGCTGGGGATTTAGTAGTCATATGCTCCTGTAAAGACTTTTGAAACATGTTAATTGTACATGGTAATAATGGAAGCATTATGACTATGAGGATAAAAGGAGAAATTAGAAACATTGCCCATGGTGGGAAAGATGGCCAAAATGAGGAGAACAAAGAGGGATATAGGAGAGCAAAAGAGTCCTGCCAGTTAATGTGAAGACAGATGTACGCCTGAGTGCTCCTGTTTTGTTTAGTGTGTATGTGCAGTCAAGGAGCTGTGGGGTAGTTAGTCTGGCCTGCTTCTGGGCCTGGGGCCCCTCATTTCCTAGCTGGCCTGGGAGGAGAGCTGGCCTGAATAGATTAGTTTTAATAGGTGACATCTCTAAAAGAAATTTAGAACTCTGCCTGCAATGTTACTGACCCTAGGTCATCCCTTCAACCATGCTGGTTACTTTGGAAGTTGGGAAGAGTGAAGGGCTTTTTCAGTTTAGGGAGGGCCAACAGGGTCTGCAGCTCTGACCCAGGAGTCCTTCAACCTCCAGGGCAGTTCCATTTCCAGTAGTGTCGCTCTTGGTAGAGTTGTCAGGCCCCTTCAGGAGCCATCTTCTAGCATGACTGCTGCTTGCCCAATGCCCAGATTGCTCATATTGCCAATCGGTGCCATTTGAGGTAGACCGGCTTTGTTGGGTCTCCTTGGTGGAAGACTCCTATGTAAGGCAGCCATTAATTGGCCTGCCATCTATCCTTACATTGCTCCTGTACATTGGCTGCCTAAATAACTCCTCTTCCTCCTAGTCTCTGTTAAAGTGGACTACAGAGGCAGCCTTTGGGAAGGTCAGCCAAGGGGGTGCTCAATCCCATCCCTAATCCTTGGTGGCCAGAGCTACAAATCTATAGTCACAGGCATGTTATCACAGTGTTTTTCAGGGCTGGTACTGTGGCACAGCAGGTTAAAGCCCCAGCATGCAGTGCTGGCTCACCATACGGATGCCAGTTCAAGTCCCAGATGCTTCACTTTTGATCCAGCTCCCTACTAATGCACCTGGGAAAGCAGCAGAGGATGGCACAATTCCTTGGGCCCCTGGATCCATGCGGGAGAACTAGGAAGAAGCTCCTGGCTCCTGACTTTGGAATAGTTCTGCTCATGTGGCCGTTTGCAGAGTGAACCAGAAGATGGGAGACTTCTCTCTCTCTTTGTAATTCTTTCAGATAAATAAAATAAAAATAAACCTTTAGAATAAATAAAAATAAAAAAAGAAAGATAAGATTATGCCCATAAGGAAAGGTATGTCCCTCTAGGTAAGATCAAACATTAAGACCATCTTATCTAAATTGTCATGCATTTTGAAGTAATTATTAAGACCCTCTCTCCCTTAGTTTGGTTTGAAAAGGAAGGTTTCAAATGTTTGCTGTACAAAAAGTCTTTCAGAACCTTGAAGAGGACACATTTTAAACATAGAGCCCACAATGTTTCAATTTCCATGAGCAGTAAATCTGATTTTTAGTACAAAATGTGAATGATGAAAGACTTTAAATAGGTAAAATTGTAAATGGTTAAATTTATAAACTCATTAAATAAAAAGAAGAGGTGATTGCCTACTCCAGACAGTATTTTCGAAAGCATCTGCAAGATTTTATAAAACATTTATCTCTTTTAGGCCTCTAGGACCTTTTCATGAAGATAACCATCATGACTGATAGCAACACAACAAGATGATAGGACTTTTGTAGCATTTGGACATTTGTATTGATAGCATTTTACATCATCATAACATTTAGTACCATTTCACATCTTGACACTACCTTTAATATAACCCAATTAGCCTAATTAGTTGATGTCTCTACAAGATGAAAGAAATATCCTTTGACATTTCCAGGGCCCAACTGGAAATATCAAAGTCCAAAGAATTTGGAACTTTATTTTTGAATGCCTGCAAAGATGCCAAGAAGGCTTAAAATGTCTGGTAGAAATAGGATCCCCTTAACATCTTTTTTTTTCAAAAAAAACCTCAGATTTTATCAATGCACCCTTTAAAAAAGTATTTTTAAATTTCTGAAAGTAGTTTAATGTGAATCAAAAGAAGTTCCTGAGTAACTGCAGTAAACAGTCTTTTAAAATATATATATGTACACATATATATGTACACATACATACATACATATATATATATTAGCAACCTAGCTCATTTTGGTTCTGCCTTAATTTACCTCCCCAGCATTTAGTTGAATCAGTCCCTTTCTTCTTGTCAGCTCCCCATGTGCAAGTACAATAGCATCAGCTCTGGGAGTCGGCAGAGTGCAGATGTTTCTTGTCACTCTGTGTGGTCATCTGCATGTCTACTAGGCCAGGTTTCCAGAGTCACTGCAGGTCACATTTCTCTTCGATCTCACATCACATGTGACAGCCATGGACTCCTCACGTTTTCTTCATTAGACGCCGAGACTGCCACATGTGGAGCTTGTTGTAGGCTGTCTGCAGCATCTCTTCTATGTGGCTCACCAAATTTGTGCTTAAATACTGTCTCCGAATTTTTTCTTGGAATGGGCAGAGCTTTGTAACCTGGAATCGTTCCAAATTACTTTTCATTTTTATTACCTTTTCTTCTAGGAATGGTGTATTAACAGGAAAACAGGACCAGAAATGCCACAGAAGTTCTCCAACAGCCACATACAAGTGTTTCAATTCAGACTGAATATCATTTGGCACCATCTGGTTTATGGCTTGCTGTGTCCCTCCTTGCATAAGTGCTCCTCCGGGTGACAATGCTGTAATGGTACAACTGGCAGCAGCACTTGAGAGAACCTGAGTTAACCTAGGTGTATAAGCTTCCATTTCTTGCCTAATACTTTGAAAAGAATTAATAATGTCCTGACTTGTTGCATACTGTAGTGACTGGAGTGATTGGAGTCGGACCATGATAATACCTATCGGACTTCTTAAGGTTTAGTGCAATTGTTTTTACAGAATTATTTTTTCCCAATTCTTCATATTCAATGGATTCTTGTAACTTTGCCCTTTTGACTGCTAGCTGAAAGCAGTCGGCATCTCCGGAATTTCCATCAATGCTGCTGGGCTCACCATTTTCTGCTTCTTGTTTCCTGAGACCTGCTGCCAGAACCATGGCACTGTGATGGTTGAACCTCTTGATGATGGCAGCATTACTATTCTCCTTTATGGACTTAGAATTGGAAGTAGACGGCACAGAGGAAATGCCATAGCCCTCATCTAATGGCTTATCCTCTAAAGCTGTCAAATCCAGTAGTGGGTTCTTTACTCCTAATGAAACCATTGTTTTTAATCCTTTTTCATCTATTTTGGCACATTCTGCAAAGAGATCCTTTGACCCTGTATTCAGCCTGTCCCTATGAAAATAATGGGACTGGAAAAACCGCGTCCAGAATTCCTTTTCTGTCATGTTGTGAGGAACATTTTCTGCATATTTCATTTTTACTGCTGGGTAAGTCCTAAAAATGGACTCAATGATATCAGAAGTTAAACTGTATCTCAAACCATTACAGCCATCTGTTTGGGGCCGGACATCAGCCAGAAATGCTGCAGAAATGCCAACGTCCTGCTTATGGTTGGATGTGGAAGAACTATCTGTTGTGTTCACATTTAAGCGATTGGCCCAGAATTCCTCAGCACTGATCACTTGACTCACAACCAGGTCTTTATAGAGCTGAAACAAAACAGGATCTTCTTGCAGCATTCTGTTTTTCTCTTCCAGTTCTTTATTTGCTTTCCTCTTAAATTTGGGCAGCAGCTGCTGAAGAAGGTCCTTTACTGCATCACGCTTTCACTGCTGTGCTTTCATTGGAAAAATGGAAGTTTGTTGTGTCCCCTGCATGCAGGACCAGCTGAAGCTGAATTTTAGCTTTTCCTTCTGGACTGATTTTCTGGCATTTAATGTCAGCATACATATGGCTGATTGTAAACCTATCTTTGCCTTCAGGTGCCCAAGCAATTCTTTCTGCCATGAGGTACAGAGCTCCATCCTGTTTCTTCTGTCGCACCTTCTTTACAATCAGCAATACTTCTTCAGAGGAAGTTGCCATGATGGTTAGACGGTGCAGGTGGAAGCCACAACCCTGAGCAGGGAGTAAGTAGCTGTGTTGGGTCAGGTCGAGTTCCACTGCGCTTCTTAGAGCTGCTGCTGGGAAGAGGCGGAAACCCAGTGGCCGCAGCCGACGCCACCGCCT
This sequence comes from Oryctolagus cuniculus, assembly GCF_051225735.1. Lineage (NCBI taxonomy): Eukaryota > Metazoa > Chordata > Mammalia > Lagomorpha > Leporidae > Oryctolagus > Oryctolagus cuniculus. Next base: position 3,363,995 of record NC_142887.1, on the reverse strand, counting down.
CTGTTACTGGGGGGTCTCGCCTCCTTCGCTGGCTGCGAGGGTTCTGAGGGCACGTGACCAGAAGTTCGAAGGCGGGCTTTCGGGACACGTGACCACAGAGCGCGGCCGCCATGACACCTTCCGCTAATTCCCTCCCTCCCCCACCGGTTCCCGACTGTTTTGTTTCCTCTCTCCGGTCTTGAGCACTTAAGGATACTGGCATCCTGGCGGGCCACCCATTTGGTCTAGAGCTCCTCCGGTGCGGTCCAGCGCCCTGTCTTCAACCCGCGGCGGCTCGCCGACTGCAGGCCGTAGGGAGCGTCATTGCGACGGCGGCTCGAGGGGGCGGGGATCCCTTAACATCTTAATGTAATATAGGCCAGACTTGATCATTGTTCAAAAGTGATCCCTCAAATGCTTTAAAATGAGCATATAATCAAACCACAACTCTTATTAATAAAGACTCAGGTGTTTTTAAACAATTGATCTCTTTGGTCTTTCTCTAAAATGGATAAGTAAAACCTTAAATGAGTTAGCACACAGAATCATCTCATAATTTGAAGCAATTTTAACAGAGAAATAGAGAAGAAAAGAGAGCTTACTGGAGTTGGTAGAAAACTGACAGAGTCACCAATTAAACAAAAAACTATTAAAAGGAGATGCTTTTAATCTATTTCAGAATTAGCAATTAAGACTATCACCAAATAGTTCTGCTGATTTCCTTGAGTTACATTTTGAATTGATCCTTTAAAAAAATCTCCAAATTAAGAGATTTTCTAAATAAAAGAATATAGTAAATTTCAACCTTCATCTCAAGCGGTCTTGAATAATTTTTCATATATGAACATTTGTAAAAATATATTTGTTAACAAATTTAAATTATTTTATAGACTGTAAATCAGAGATTACAAAATAGGGGCCAGCACTGTGGTGCAGTGGGTTAAAGTCCCAGACTGTGGCACCAGCATCCCATATGGGTGATGGTTCAAGTCCCGGCTGCTCCACTTCTGATCTAGCTCTCTGTTATGGCCTGGGAAAGCAGTGGAAGATGGCCCATGTCCTTGGGCCTCTGCACCCATGGAGATCTGTAAAAAGCTCCTGGTTCCTGGCTTGGGATCAGATCAGATCAGCTCTGGCCATTGCGGTCATTTGGGGAGTAAACCAGTGGAATGGGCAATCTCTCTCTCTGGCTGTACCTCTGTAACTCTTTCAAATAAATAATTCTTTAAATATTCTTCCTAGATTCAAGACAGAAATTCCTTCAAACCCAATATCCAGTTGAATTTTACAACTGAACCAAAATTTCATGCATGAGATCATTATTTAACAAAGACATCTTTTTGGATTTTAAACTGAATTTGAGCCTAGTTTTTCATCCAGAAAACACCTTGGGCTAATAATGTCTGGTCAACCATCAGCTACTTGGAACTGTCTGAAACAACTACATCTTCAGGCAGCTCCACGACCCCAAGGTTGACTGTGCCCAGTGGCCAGGGTGCCACAGACGAGTTACTCACTAGTGATTGTTCAACATCACATTCAATTTCATGAAGGAGGACATTCATCAGAGCAGATGGGCACCTTCTTGTTGAAGAGATTCCCAATGAGGACAATGTAATAGGTGACAGAATGAAGTGCTACTGTGGAGAGAGAGTTATGCCTGGAAATAGTAATGAACCCAGTGAGCCAGTTGGTTCGAGCATTATTCCACATAGGTTAGGAGAGCTATCTCCCAGGGTAATGTTTCCATGGGAGGGGCCCTTTATTTCCTTTCCACCCCTTGTGTGGAACATTGCTGGATAGAGGGCTTCATGGGTGTGGAATTCCTGAAATCCTACCAGGACTTTACAAAGGACTTGGTGGCCCACTTGGTGGAGGTCATGAGAAATTCCAAGGTGGCCAGGTTAAAATAACAGGCAAGACTTTGTCTCCATGAAATATTAGCGAAGAGATTTTGGCTGCCGCTAGACAAGGCAGGGGAAAAGATAGAAGAAGGCTAGGCATGGGGCATTCTTTCAAGTGAAGTTGCTCAGGACTTGCCACAGTTCTTGAGATTTCTTTGCCAGCACTGCCAAATATACTACTGGAGATGGCTGGAACAGAGATGTTTGTCTTCATGTGAGAGAGAATCTAGATGTGATATAGAGTAGCAGTGCGAGATGTGGCTGCATTATGTTAGGTTTTAGGATTTTAGGACTCATAGAAGGATAGGAAGTAGCTAAAGAAGTCTTTATGGGCCACTGCTGTGGCATAGGGAATAAAGCCTCCACCTGCAGTGCCAGCATCCCATGTGGGTACTGGTTCGTGTCCTGGCTGCTCCACTTCCAATCCAGCTGTCTGCTATGGCCTGGGAAAGGAGCAGAAGATGGCCCAAGTCCTTGGGTCCCTGAATCCATGTGGGAGACCAGGAAGAGGTTCCTGGCTTCTGGCTTCTGATCAGCAGAGCTCCGGCCATTGCGGCCATTTGGGGAGTGAACCAATGGAAGGAAGACCTTTCTCTGTCTCTCCCTCTCTCTGTCTGTAATTATAACTCTCATGTTGGGGTCTCAAGCCCGATGCTAGCCCCTGACCAGCAGGGGCAGCACAAGCCCTCCCCAAAAAGGCGAACGGGAAGGGTAAAGTCAACAGGTGAACACACCACAAGCACCCATGAGTTCTGTCGAAGCAGGAACCACTTTATTGAGGAAGTGTGCAGGCTTATAAAGCTTACAAAAGACATGCACAGTAGGGGAGCCAATCAGTGAAAAGGTCATGCAGGCATGGGTGGACCACACACAGGGGCACCTTAAGCAAAGTATAGAGATCATGCACTGTCCATGTGTCTGGAACTAAAGCAGACCTATCCCTGCCAGTGGTCTGATGATCATATGTAGCTTAATGGCAGCAGCCACAGACACACCCCTCAAACATCCACTAGGCACCATATTGGGATGGAGATTTTAGGCAATGCCCAATACTCTCAAATAAAATAAGTAAAACCTTTTTTTTCTTTTTTGAGAGGCAGAGTTAGACAGTGAGAGAGAGAGACACAGAGAAAGGTCTTCCTTCCGTTGGTTCACCCCCCTAAATGGCCACTACAGCTGGTGCACTGTGCTGATCTGAAGCCAGGAGCCAGGTGCTTCCTCCTGGACTCCTATGCAGTTGCAGGGCCCAAGCTCTTGGGCCATCCTCCACTGCCTTCCCGGGCCACAGCAGAGAGCTGGACTGGAAGAGGAGCAACTGGGACCGAATGGATGCCCCATCAGGGACTAGAAACCCGGGGTGCCAGCACTGTAGGCAGAGGATTAGCCAAGTGAGCCATGGCACTGGCCAATAAATAAAATCTTGGAAAAAAAAAAAAGAGGCAGGCTAGAGGGGAATTGAGATTTAGAACCCATGAATTAAGCAAAATATGGCCTGAGGGAAGAAGGTCCTTTCACAAGAAAGAGTCACCCCAAATGAGAACCTGAGTTCTGAGTTCTCTAAGAGGAGACCACGAGAATCTCCAAGCTCGGACCGGTGTCTGTTTTAAGCTGTTACAGATAAGCATTTCCCCCAAGAGCAGGAAACTGACTAAACATGCCAGGCCCTAAGAGGGGCATGAACTGGCCCAACCAAATACCCAGGCCCTAAAGGGAGGAAGAAGCCTCATGAGCATCGTCCCAATATGCTTGAGGTGGCAGAGACCTTTCTTACCAAGCCAGTGGGTTGAGAATTAGGTTCGCTGTGGCCTGCAGTGATGAGATCTGGCAAAAGCTCTGTGAATGCATTGAGAAATGAGAAAGTGCAAGCAGATGAGAAAGTGATCTGGAGAGCATCTCTCAGGGCCATCTGAGTCAGAAGGGAAAAGGACATGGTGGGAAAGAGAAGGTGGGGGGGCAGAGACAGTAAAAAGGGAAAAGAGTTCAGAAAGGAGAAGAAAGTCTGGAGAAAAGTTAACATGCACAGCTCTTACCAAAAGATATGGGAGTGGCTGATTGAGGCCAGTTGCCATTCCCTCCCTCCCCCTCACATGGCACACCACACATAAGGAGATGATACGAACTCACAGCCAGACTGAATTTATTCAAAGAAAACGAACTTGCAGAAGTTGACCAGCTGCCAGTGTGCACAAAGACCAAACATGTGGCTGAAGTCCCAGACACCAGCAACCTGGGCCTTATTATATCTTAGGTGGGTTAGGGTAGAGGTGGGAAATAGTAGGTGGAGATGAGCTTCTCCATATAGGTTTTCCAAGTTTTTCAAGGGCTTCCAAACCTGCAGAAGAATGTATGGGGTGAGGTGGAAACAATATAGGATGTGAGACTGAACTGGTCTCTTGAAAGAAGGCAGGAGTAACAAGAACCTAAAATGACTGACGCTTATGTTCTTGTCCCATCATAAGCCAAAGCCAAGAGCCTGGAACTCCATCTGAGTTCCCACACGGATGGCAGAGACACAAGCACTTGGGCTGCTTTCCCAGGTGCATTAGTGTTGTGGGTTAGCTTAGGCTCAAACTTCAATTTCATGCTCTTGCCTTTTACTTAAAGAAGAATTCTAAGTTCAGGCACAAATACAACATGCAGCATGATGAGGCTTATTGATAGTGAGAATACATAGGAATAAATAGTCTTTATTAAAGCAGAGTGTGGCAGGAAGGGGAAAGACAGACTTCCATACCAGGCTCTTCTGTATGCACGAGGGGAGAGAGAGCAAGCATGCATTCCCCTTCACCAAGCTTCTTATGAGCTTCCAAAAGGGCAGTGGTTACATAGTCTGCTTGACATGTGGGTGATAGGATTACCTGGGGGTGGAGGAGGTATGGCTTTCAGCTCATGAACTATCTATCTACCTTAGTTTTTCCACATCATGAGCAGGGAGCTGGATTGGAAGTGGAGCAGCTGAGACTGCAACCAACATGCAGGTGGGATTGCTTGCATGTAGAGGTGGCTTAACCCATAGTGCCACAACACTGGCCCTGATATGGACATATCATTAACTAAAGTCTTTTTCATTTTCAATTCCTCAGTTATTGCATAATATACTTTTTCTGTCTTAGTAGCCACAAATTATCATTTTAAAATCAAAATCTAGACATTTTAATTATAAAAATAATACATGGGGTGGCATTGTGATTCTGTAGGTTGAGCTGTTGCTTAGAATACCAGTATCCCACTGGGATCTCACTCGCAGAGACCTTTTGCCAGAGAGTCTTGGCTTTCCATGCCTGAAATACTCTCATGGGCTTTTCAGCCAGATCCAAATGCCTTTAGGGCTGATTCTGAGGCCAGAGTGCTATTTAGGACATCTGCCATTCTATGAGTCTGCTGAGTATCTCACTTCCCATGTTGGATCACTCTCCCCTTTATTTATTCCATCAGTTAGTGTTAGCAGGTACTAGACTTGTTTATGTGCTCCCTTTGACTCTTAGTCCTTTCATTATGATCAATTGTGAACTGAAATTGATCACTTGGAATAGTGAGATGGCATTGGTACATGCCACCTTGATGGGATTGAATTGGAATCCCCTGTTATGTTTTTAACTCTACCATTTGGGGCAAGTCAGCTTGAGCATGTCCCAAATTATACATCTCTTCTGTATCTTATTCCCACTCTTATGTTTAACAGGGATCACATTTCAGTTAATTTTTAACACTTAAGAATAACTGTGTATTAATTACAGAATTAAACCAGTCATATTAAGTAGAACAGACAAAAAAAACTACTAAGAGGGATAATGTATTAAGTTGTTCATTAACAGTCAGGGCTATGCTGATCAAGTCACTGTTTCCCATAGTGTCCATTTCACTTCAGGAGGTTTCCTTTTTGGTGTTCAGTCAGTTTTCACTGATCAGGGAGAACATATGCTATTTGAAAGAACAGGTCTTCAAAGAAGGAGGTACCTTTCTCTGAAGGGAGGAGAGAACCTCCACTTTGACTATGACCTTGTCTAAACAAGATAAGAATCGGAGAACTCAGAGGGCTTCCATAGACTTGGAAACTCATGACTGGAGCTTAGGGAGACTACTGATGCCATAGACAGGAGTGTCAATTGGTAAAGTCAACAACAGGAGTCACTGTGCACTTACTCCTCATGCAGGATCTCTCCTTAATGTGCTGTGTATTGAGATTTAATGCTATAATGAGTACTCAAACAATATATTTCACTTTGTGTTTCCATGGGGGTGCAAACTGTTGAAATCTTTACTTAATGTATACTAAACTGATCCTCTGTAAAAAAAAAAAAAAAAAAAAAAAAAGAAATTATCAACTCCCAACTTGACTCTCACTGGGATTAAACATGACAATAGGTCTGATCTGATTTCATCATCATTTAAAAAAATCATCTATTATTTTTCACTTTATGTTTCTGTGTGGGAGCAAACTGTTGAAATCCTTACTTAATGTATACTAAGCTGATCTTCTGTAGATAAAGAGAATCGAAAATGAATCTTGATGTGAATGGAAGGGGAGAGGGAGTGGGAGAGGGGAGGGTTGCGGGTGGGAGGGACGGTATGTGGGGGAAGCCATTGTAATCCATAAATCGTACTTTGGAAATTTATATTCATTAAATAAAAGTTAAAAAAAAAAAGAATACCAGTATCCCATAACAGAAAGCCTGATATGAGTCCTGCCTGCTCTTCTGTTCCAGCTCCCTGATAATCCAGTTTCCTGGTAATGCACCTGGAAGGACAGACAGTGACCCAAGTGCCTAGATCCCTGTTGTTGCTGTGGATTCATTTCTGAGAGGAAGAGGGTGGTGGGGGAAAGAGGTGCAGAGTCACCACACAGACCTCGGGAGTCGGTGAAAGCAGGCCTGAGGCAAGCAGTTGCTACAGCTGCTTATATAGTAAGGCAGCCAATCCAGTCAAGGGGCGGTCTATGCCCTAACCAATCACAGCCTGTTGCCAGGCAGTTTCCAAAGCCATCCTATCACAGCCTGTTGCCAGCCAGGCTCTGTTGCCAGGCAGTTTCTGAAACCATCCAATCACAGCCTGTTGTCAGTCAGGCTCTGTTGTCATGTGGTTTCCGAAGCCATCCAATCATGGCCTGTTGCCAGGCAGTTTCTGTTGCCAGTGGCCATCTTGGCATGACCTTCTCACTTTCTCGTTCCACCATATTGATCCCTATCACCTATGTGGCAGACCCACATGGGATTCCTGGTCTCTGGCTTTATCCTAGCCCACCCTAGATATTGAAGCCATTTCTGGAAGAAAACAGTAGATGAAAGCTCTGTCTCTCCCTCACTCCCTCTCTCTACCTTTAAAAGTACATCTTCATAACAACACACATATTAGCTATTAAAGACTGCAGAAGAGTATAAAATGAAAGCATGACTCCCTTCATTCTATACTAGTCATATTTCCCAGAACAAACTACTCTTAACTATTTCCTACATTATCTTCTGAGATTTCTATATGCATATATACAAGAATACTTTAAAGTATCATGAAAATGTAATCAAATGATTAAGTCTAATTTTCTGTAATTTCATTTTAAATTTTTATTTTTATTTATTTGAAAAGCAGAGTTACAGAGAGGCAGAGACAGAGAGAGTGAGAGTGAAAGCGAGGTCTTCCATCTGTTGGTTCACTCCCCAGATGGCCACAATGGCTGGAGCTGAGCAGATCCAAAGCCAGAAGCTTCTTCAAGTCTCCCATATGGGCACAGGGGTCCAAGGACTTGGGCCGTCTTCCACTGCTTTCCTGGGTCATAGCAGAGAGCTGGATCAGAAGTGGAGCAGCTGGGACTTAAACAAGTGCCCAATGGGCACAGCAGGTGACAGCTTTACCTGCTGTACCACAATGTCGGCCCTTGTAACTAATTCCAAAGTCCATGCATACAAGAAGGTTTCAAAACCATTTGTGTAGTGTGTATTATGAAAAGAGGTGAATGAATTACAAGTTTTGCACCAAAATAATGTCATCTTTAATTCTATTTCTCATGAACTTTTTGAAGTGCCTTCATAAAGATATTTGTGCAGAGGGCTGGCATTGTGGCATAAATGGGTTAAACCACCACCTTTAATGCTGACATCATTTATGGGCACTAGTTTGTGTCCCAGCTGCTCCACTTCTGATCCAAATCCCTGTTTATGTGCCTGGTAAAGCAGTGAAAGATGACCTGGTGGAAGCTCTTGGCTCCTGGCCCCTGGCCCCTGGCTCCTGGCTCTTGGATTTGGCCTGGCTCAGCCCCAGCCATTGCAGCCACTTGGGAAGCAAATCATCAGATTCACAGGGAGAGATGGAACAGCTCTCCTTGCCTGTCTCTCTGCCTTCTGAATGAAATGATAATGAGTAAATAGCACTTTATAAAGAGATACATATGCATGTGTCCTTTTTTTTACAAAGGGGCATTTTTTCTGTACCTTGTTTTACATAAGTACTCTGTCCCTACACCATTTTTCAGACCTATTACATATTTAGTATTTGACTGTACAGATATAGCATAATGCATTTTACCACTTCTCTGTCAATATACATTTAGGTTGCTTCTGATTTATTCCCATCTTCAACAATACTACAAAGACCTGACTTGGTCTTTATGTATTTGACCAAATATATGTTAGATAAATTTGCAGTTGAATCCTAGCAAAGGGCATTTACATTTAAAGAACTTTGATCTGCTAAATTATCCTCCAAAGAGAGTACTGTGTTATTCTCCTGCCAATATGAGTGCAAGGGCCTGTTTCCCCACACCTTCCAAAAGTGTGTGTGATCAGAGTCAAAATTCCTTCCGATGCTTCCAATTTCCCATTTCTTCTGCTCTCTGTCTTCAACTTTTCTTTCCCTCTTTTTAGGTCTCTGATCACACTTGGCTTTTGCCAAACTAATCTGTGAATATGTTCTGCAATTATTTCCTCTCTACTTACCTTCTACACTGCCTTCTCTCACCCTCCAACCTCACTTTTCCTGCTCACAAACTTCCCTGATAGTTTCCCTGCTGCTCAGCACAACTGAACAGAAAGCAGGTGCTCACTCTTTCCCTGGTCTCCCAACCTGCCATCCTCTTCAACCAACAGAAATGTTAATCAGGAAACATGGGAATAATTTCATAGGAAATAACACTGCCTGTGGTGCTGGCATCTAATACAAATTTCTTATACAGGAGTATGGTTTTGCATTTCATTACGCCCATTCTCTACTGCTTATAAACATTATCATATGAAAAAACAGAAATGAGAGTTAACTATATCAGAAATTATGTCAGAAATTAACTCTGAATTTTAAAAAGCTATAATATACATGGTTAATTTTGGCAATCTGCACTAATGACCTGTGTCCTATTACTTTTTGCTTTTGAGTACTTCCCAACCTCTCTACTGACCTCCACCTCCTCCCTCCTCCTTCACTCCTACTCCCTTTCTACACCACTGCCCCCTTTGCCCCTGAAGCTCTCTCCCTTTGGAAGCAGTCTTGTAGACTGACATTCAATCATGTGAGAAATGTTACTTATTACAAAATGGTTCTGTAGGACAGGCCTGAATGGCATCTGATGGCAATCAACTGGCCTTCTAATAACCCTTAAATATGTTTCCAGCATACATGGGGCCAGTATTGAGGCATAATATGTAAAGCCACTGCCTGTGACACTGACATCCCACATGGGCTGTGGTTCATGTCGCAGCTACCCTACTTCTCATCCAGCTCCCTGGTAAGGTGCCTGAGAAAGTATCAGAGGATAGCCCAAGTGCTTGCGGCACTGCTTCTTCATGGGAGACGTGGATGAATCTCCTGGCTCCTGCTTTGATCCAGTCCAGTGCTGGCTGTTGTAGCCACTGAGGATGTGAACCAGTAGATGGAAGATTGATATCTGTGTGTGTGTGTGTGTGTGTGTTTATCTTTTCCTCTAACTCTGCCTATCAAATAAATAAATTTCTTTTTTTTTTTAACAGAGTGGACAGTGAGAGAGACAGACAGAGAGAAGGGTCTTCCTTTTGCCGTTGGTTCACCCTCCAATGGCTGCTGTGGCCAGTGTGCTGTGGTTGGTGCACCACACTGATCCGAAGGCAGAAGCCAGGTGCTTATCCTGGTCTCCCATGGGGTTCAGGGCCCAAGCACCTGGGCCATCCTCCACTGCACTCCCTGGCCACAGCAGAGAGCTGGCCTGGAAGAGGGGCAACAGGGACAGAATCCGGCACCCCGACCAGGACTAGAACCCCGTGTGCTGGCTCCGCTAGGTGGAGGATTAGCCTGTTGAGCCACGGTGCCGGCCACAAATAAATAAATTTCTTTTAAAAAGTTTTAGAAAGGGGTCCACACTATGGTGCAGCTAGTTGAAAACATCCCTTGTAACACTGGCATCCCATATAGGTACCAGTCCTGGTGGCTCCATTTCACATCCAGCTCCCTGCCAATGGTCTGGGATCAAGTACTTGGGCCCCTATACCCAAGTAGGAGATCTGACTCCTGGCTCCTGACCTCAGTCTAGCACAGCAGAGGCTGTTGTGGCTATTTGGGGAGTGAACCAGAAGATGAAGATCTCTCAGAATAAAAAAAAGAGGGGTCAGCACTGTGGCACAGTAGGTTAATCCTCCACCTTCTGCGCTGGCATCCATATGGGTGCCGGTTCTAGTCCCTGTTGCTCCTCTTCCAATCCAGCTCTCAGCTGTGGCCTGGGAAAGTAGTAGAAGATAGCCCAAGTCCTTGGGCCCATGCACCTATGTGGGAGATCCAGGAGAAGCTCCTGGCCCCTGGCTTCAGATCAGCAAAGCTCCGAACATTGCAGCCAACTGGGGAGTGAACCAGCAGATGGAAGACCTTTCTCTCTATCTCTCTCTCTGCTGATAACTCTACCTCTCAAATAAACAAAAAAACTTAAAAAAAAATAGAAAAAATATTAAAATTAAGGAGAACAAATAAAAAAAGCCCCTCTCTCATTCTGCCTTTCTGTTTAGAGAAAACTGCCCACAAATATTCTGACTCAATTTGACATACGATGGAGCCAAGAAAGCTACTGCTGACTTTGTCTAGTGCCTCCTCAATCCCTTTCTGCAGAAAAAACAATTCCTCTTGCTTTCCAAGCACCCAAAGCCAAAATGACCAGTGCTACCCAGCTTAACTGTTAAGGCTGCTCCAGCATTGAAGGAAAGAAGGAGGAAGGGACACAAATGCATGGTGCTTTAGATCATAGTTTCAGACCAGAATCTCATGGTTGGGGGGTGGGTGCTTTCTCAAGATGGAGTCTCAGGTGCTCCAAAATGGAGTCCCTACTGTCCAGGTGTTACTTCATTACCAGCTTATGTATCTCATACAAAATATTTCTCTCTTAGGCCGGCGCCGCGGCTCAACAGGCTAATCCTCCGCCTTGCGGTGCCGGCACACCGGGTTCTAGTCCCGGTCGGGGCGCCGGATTCTGTCCCGGTTGCCCCTCTTCCAGGCCAGCTCTCTGCTGAGGCCAGGGAGTGCAGTGGAGGATGGCCCAAGTGCTTGGGCCCTGCACCCCATGGGAGACCAGGATAAGTACCTGGCTCCTGCCATCGGATCAGCGCGGTGTGCTGGCTGCAGCACACTGGCCATGGCGGCCATTGGAGGGCGAACCAATGGCAAAGGAAGACATTTCTTTCTGTCTCTCTCTCTCACTGTCCACTCTGCCTGTAAAAAAAAAAAAAAAAAAAGAACATAAGAACATATAAAAAAATATTTCTCTCTTACACATTTTATAAAACTTGCCAGAAACCTATAGCCATGAGGGGAAGGATGTGCCAAGGACAGCCAGTTAGCCTGATGAGTCTAAGCATCCTGTTCTCAGCTTTTTCCAAGTCGTAAGAAAGTGCTCTTACAGTTGTTACAAGAGCTGCTTCCCACCGGAAGCACGAAAATGCTGGTCCATTCACAAGCACTGTGATAGGGAGGGCACTGGAGAAAAGGTCAAAAACAACACACTGGGGCTGAGAGGAGAAATGCTGTCACCCTAACACCCTCTATCCAGAAATCACTTTCTGTATTCACTTCCTAGATGGCCTCATTATGCTAAATGAGTTTCATAAACTGGTAATCTGGTGACAATGACATTCTATCAGGACACTGGAATCACTCAGTTATTCATGTGAAAACTGCATTACACTGAAACTCACTCACTCTGTGGGGGGAGAGGTGAACTTTTTTTCTTTCCCCTCTTCTTTTTGACCCCTCCTCCCATTAACAACTTGTATAGATGCTTCCACAGACCACAGTCTTTATGAAAATGTAGAACTAATATCGTCCTATGTCAAAAATGTCATGGGTTAAACACAGAACCCAAAATAAGACAAGTATCTGGACTTCTTAGTTAATTCAGTGTGGGGTCCAGGGCTGTGGCAGAGTGAGTAAAGCTGCCCCCTTCAGTGCCCACATCCCATATGGGCCATGCCAGGTGGATTGTTTTCAAAGGGAGGGGGGAATTTTTTCTAAGTCCCAGCTACCCCACTTCAATCTAGCTCTCTGCTATGGCCTGGGAAAGCAGTAGATGATGGCCCAGGTCCTTGGGCCCTGGACCCAGTGGGAGACCCAGAAGAAGCTCCTGGCTCCTGGCTCCTGGCTCCAGGTCAGCCCAGCTCTGACCATTGCAGGCATTTGGGGAATGAACCAGCAGATGGAAGACCTCTCCCTCTCTCTCTGCCTCTGCCCCTCTGTATCTCTGACTTTCAGATAAATAAATAAATCTTTTTAAAAAAAAGTATGGACTGTAACATAATCAGCCTGGTGGAGCACTGGGTGACTGAAGAACTGGGCAGAGAAAGTGCTACTTTTCTGTATTTGTGTTTATAGTTCTCCACTTCATGCAAATCCAGACTAAAATAGCTCCAGTTGTTGACTGCACAGTTCGCTCTCACATTGTAAAGGGGTCAGTGGCAGGCAATAGCAGTTGACATCCTTCCTAAGAGGAGAAGGAAGAAGGGCTGACAACAGAAATTGAAAAGCAGCAATTAAGTCATCAGCTAAGATTCTGTGGCCTCAAACTCCAGATTGCAAAGTCTGCTAACTAAACACGGAAGAAGGATCAACCCGCAAAGTTACTGCTCACCCTTCACGCTGGTCCCTCTGGTGAAAAGCTCAGCAGCAGGGCCACCGCTGCCAGGTGTGTCCGTGGGGAATCCAACGCCCGATGAGGTGCAGAATGGGGGCCATGGAGCAGCTCCTATTCTGACCCTCCTTCCCACTCCTGCAGCCTCCCGCACTCCTCTGAAGGCCACTGAGCCCCACCCCGCAGAAGCAGCAGCCAGAAGGCATTCTGTGACCCACCCGAAGTGGGAGCCGGGCTTATTTAAATAGAGCGAACTGGCAGCCTCACGGCCTTCCTTCCCCGCCCTCTCACCTGCCCTGCTAGTGCAGTTGTCCTGACCGGTGTTCTCTGTTTCATAACCACCACATAAAGCACATTGAGGAAAATTTGAGCAAGGTAACACGGGGGCCGGCTGGGCACTGGGAGGCTGGGCAGTGGCGGTGGGAGACAGGAGAGCCAAGGTCCCAGACCTGACCATTTCCCGGGAAGCCACCAGAATCACTGAGAAGCAAGTGAGCCACGTGGCGGAGCCACCACCCGCCCTCTCACCCATCCCTCTCCCACACACATCTGTACCCCTTCTGTTCTCCATACTTGCCTGAAAGTCCCAGGAGCCCATCCCCCTGCTTCAGGACACTCAGGGAGCAAAGCAGAGAGTGTGGGACAGAAAAAGTCCCTGGCATGTGGGACCCACAGGCGGCAGCTGAAGAGGCACAGAAGCAGCAGGTGGCGGCTCAGGGTGTCTCTGCAGACTTCCTGGGATTGTACGTGCAGGGCAAGAGCCACAGTGAATGTGGGAGAAGGAGCAGCGTGGCCTCTCAGGCTGACTCCCCATGAATGAACTTGCTCTGTTCTCAACTCTGCGCCAGAGAGCAGGCACCGACATGCACGTACGCAGGCGCAGGTACTCCCACGTCCACAAGCACAGGCAATCGGAACACAGAATACATCAGGGCACCTGGCGACTCTGGGAAATGGAGTCCAGGCCACGCATTTCTAGAGACCAGCGGGCAATCCCCAAGGGCTTCAGTGTGGAGTGGATGGAGAAATACTGGCCAGCAGGGGGCATCCGCTCTGTTCACACCCCCTCTTCTTTTCCTTCCCACCCCCAAATCTCAAGGATCAGTTGGAGTTGGTGTTCTTTCCTGAATCAAATCTTAAAGCATGGCACTCTCTTTTGTAACTGATCCCAAATCCTGGCTCCTTCATAACCTCTGTCTTCTTCCAGAAACATCTTATGGGTTGCATTGTTCCTGGAAACTTCTCTCACATAATAAATGATTATGAAAGCAATATACCTTTTAGCAGAGGTGTAGAGGGTAGAGTTTAACATGCAGATTTGATAATACAATTTTATTTGTGTCTTATTGATGTTTATAGTTCTTCTCAAATCATTTTACACCATCTTTTAATTCCTCAAGCATAGAAACAAAGAAAGGAACTGGATACCGAACTAACATTGCTAAGTGTCTTCTAGGAGCAAGATTAAGGGACTAAATGCCTTACCTCATAGCATTTATACCTTGGATTAACAGTATAATCGGAGTTCACAAAGGGGAAACTGAGGTGCAAAGAGTTTAGAACTTGCCCATGGCAATATCATTAAAATGTCTAGGTTAAAGGCTAACTAAATTCTTTTGTCTTGGGGCTCAGTTTCTAAAACCCCAGATTTGTCATCTGGGGAAAAAAAGTGAGAGAGAGGGAGGCTGGTGCCATGGTGAAGCAAGTAAAACTGCCTCCTGCAGTGCTGGCATCCCATGTGGGTGCTGGTTTGAGTCCCAGCTGCTCCACTTTGGACCCAGCTCTCTGCTATGATCTGAGAAAGCAGTAGAAGATGGCCCAAGTCCTTGGCTCCCTGCACCCATGTGGGAGACCTGGAAGAAACTCCTGGCTCCTGACTTCAGATGGGCACAGCTCCAGTCATTACAGCCAGTTGGGGAGTGAACCAGCAGATAGAAGATCTCTCTCTCTCTCTCTCCTTCTTTCTGTGTAGCTCTGACTTTCAAATAAATAAATAAATCTTTTTAAAAAAAGTGAGAGAGAGCAAGAGTACCTACAACAATAATCTACACTGTAGAGAACATAGGATTCTAACTTGTCTAAAAAGGAAGACAATTCAAAATTGCTATTATTCCATTGTCATTTTCATTTTTTCTTATGTTTAATATCAAGATAGCATATATATTATGCAATCTTAGGTATACATATGATTTTTAAAATGTTTAAGTAGAAATGCAAATGGATAACTGGATGACATGGAGGTCTATGTTTATGATTGCTTCTGTCAATTCTAGTTCATGGGATTAGAGTTGTTGCTGGATTAGGAATGCTTAAATACTTATCCATTGGTTTCACACTATTTATTGTCAGGCAATATTCTTTGGGTAGACTGCTCTTTCTTGCCAAATTGAAAATGTCATGGGGACAAGAAACATGTTTGCCTTGAAATTAACTCAGCATCTGGACAGACTAAGTCTCTTAGTTCAGTGAATAAATGAGGATATAGAAACAAGCAAATAAGAGTTGTGACCCCCAAGAACTGCCTAGTAGAGGAGACAAGGAAATAGAAATCTATTTGGAGACTGTCACAATTAGGGTTGAAGTGTACAAACAGGAACCATCCAGGCCAACAGGTCAAATGTTCACCCTTGCTATGGAAGGCATTCCATTCATTTATTTAATAAGTGTTTATTGAGCAATCTTCTGTGTTGTGTGTAGAAAGAACTACCAGCCACTTGATTTCCCTGAACAACCAGATAGAAGCAGGGAGACTGGGCTGAATCACAAAAGGCTTTGCACACAAAGGTAAGGAAAATAAAAGACAGGGGGTAAATTAGTCTATTAAAGATAATTTAGTAGGATCCACGCAGAGGTACTGTGGCAATGAGAATGAAGAAAAGGCAAATATTACATTGAGATCTACATGTAGAATCAATGGGAGTTCAATGCTTTAATATGGTGGATGAAGGCAGATGAAACTCATGTGTGAATCTTAATTTGGATTTTATTTTTAAAGGACAAGATGTTCTTACTACATTAATGTTCATCAGTAACAAAAGGCTACCTCCAATCAACTTACAAAGTTTGCATAAATCTAGAACACAATCTCATGGGTAAATGTTATGTATAAGCCCTATGTAAATCATCAAGCCTATTATGTAAACTGCTACCATATACAATGGTCCTCACTATGATGCAGTTACTTAGAAATTAGAAGACATGGGGTCAGCGCTGTGCTGTAGTGGGTAAAGCTTCTGCCTGCAGTGCCAGCATCCCATATGGGAACCAGTTTAAGTCCCAGCTTCTCCACTTCTGATCCAGCTCTCTGCTGTAACCTGGGAAAGCAGAAGAAGATGGCCCAAGTCCTTGAGCCCCTGCACCCACATTGGAGATCCAGAAGAAGCTCCTGACTCCTGGCTTCAGATCAGCTTAGCTCTAGCCATTGCAGCCATCTGGGGAGTGAACCAACACATCAAAGATTTTCTCTCTCTCTCTCTCTCTGCCTCTGCCTCTCTGAAGTTCTGCCTTTCAAATAAATAAATAAAATCTAAAAAAATGCTGATGAGAAACTATTTTTAAAGAAAAGAAACTAGAAGACATAATCAGTGGCTATACGAACAACCTAAATAAAAATGAAATTCAAAATTACATAATTCATAGCTGAATTTGGAACACCTCACTAAGTCACAGTTCATGTGTCCAGCAATCTCAGGTACTCAAAGTACAATGAGCAGGACATAAGTAAAAACATTCCCAGAATAGTCAAAATATGCATTGTAAAGTCCAAGTGAGGTGTCCTGCCACTGGCTCTGCATCATGGCTCTTAAAATGGTTCATAAACTGGCTCCTCTGGCAGGCGTGAGTGGGCACAAAGAGAAGAAGAAAGCAGTCGGTGTGAACTGTGAGTAAGTGGAAAGGGCTCCAAGAACAGTGATGCAGAGCTCTGTGGCCCCTAGCTGGATGTAATATGCAGGCAGGCATTTTGATTTCTGGGAGACTACCATGCTCTGAGTTGTCATGGGGCCATCAGAACTGAGCAGAATCAATACATTCCAGGCCAACATCCACAATTCATCTAGTGATAATGGAGCACAGGAGCTTGGCTTTATGGGTACAACTAAGCCTCACTCCCTTGCTATATCTTTGGAGCCACTGGAACTGGAGAGCACATGGGGTCAGAGGGGGTAGAGGAGCATGGTGTGTGGGGGTCTAAATGTGGCAGCAGTGTGCAGAGGGAGGTGTGGAGGAGGAGGAGAGAACCAAGAGCATCTAACACTAGGGGCATAGGATCAGAGGAGGAAGGGAGACAGGATGACTTGTCTGCATTATGCCCAGTACCCTCCTGGGTATAATTGATACAACATGAATGATGTGAATATAGTGTTTACTCTAAAGACACTTCAGTCCTGGGGGACAGGTGACAAGGACATAGACAATTACAAAACAGTGTGATAAAAGGTGTAGGTGCACAACAGAATCACCTACATCATTTGTGGATTTCATGTACATGTCAGGTAAGAACAACTGGGCTAAGGTCAAATCTCAGAGGGATGAGAGCCCAGAAATGACACAGCTGTCTGAAAAGAAAATAGGCAGGTGATAGGCAGATGCTTGGTAACTGAAGCTGGGGCCAGAGCATGGATCCTGACTGACTGGAGGCTGTCAAACTGTCATTAACCTGTACCAGGCTGAGATGTCCTAGCTTCTATCCTGGTGCTCATGTCTGTAGAGAGGCATAACAAGAAAGAGAAACTCACCTCTGGCTGTGGTTGACCAGAGGGACTGTGGGAGGTCCTCCATTTGAGGCCAGAATTGTTTTACCCTGAGGTTTCCTCATTCATGGGAAGGCTCTTTTTCTTTTCTTTTCTTTTCTTTTCTTTTCTTTTCTTTTCTTTTCTTTTCTTTTCTTTTCTTTTCTTTTCTTTTCTTTTCTCTCCTCTCCTCTCCTCTCCTCTCCTCTCCTCTCCTCTCCTCTCCTCTCCTCTCCTCTCTTCTTCTCTTCTCTTCTCTTCTCTTCTCTTCTCTTCTCTTCTCTTCTCTTCTCTTCTCTTCTCTTTCTCCTTTTTTTATTTGACAGGCAGAGTTAGAGAGTGAGAGAGAGACAGAGACAGAGACAGGTCTTCCTTCGTTGGTTCACCCCCTAAATGGCCGCTATGGCTGGTGTGCTGTGCCGATCCGAAGCCAGGAGCCAGGTGCTTCCTCCTGGTCTCCCATGTGGGTGTAGGGCCCGAGCACTTGGGCCATCCTCCACTGCACTCCTGGGCCACAACAGAGAGCTGGACTGGAAGAGGAGCAACCAAGACAGAATCCGGTGCCCCAACTGGGGCTAGAAGTTGTAGTACCGGAGCCACAGGTGGATATTTTCTTTTTTGCATTAAACTCTCCTGCCACCAGATCTCCCACATACCCACAGAGGGCAGATGATAATGACTTATTGAATGAACAGAATCTTGAGGTGTCAACTAAATAGAAGACTCATGAGTCAATACTCACCTTATGGGTGTACTGCAATATGAGAAAATTGAGGCAGGGGATTTTGGTCACACTCAACCTAAGAGTCCTTCTTAAAAATCAAAATAAATAGGAGCTGGTGCTGTGGTACAGCGGGTTAAAGTTCTGGGCTGAAGCACCGGCATCCCATATGGGCACTGGTTTGAGTCCCAGCTGCTCCTTTTCTGATCCAGCTCTCTGCTATGGCCTGGAAAAGCAGTAGAAGATAGCCCAAGTCCTTGGGCTCCTGCACCCATGGGGGAGACCTGGAAGAAGCTCTTGGCTCCTGGCTTCAGATCAGTGCAGCACCAGCTGGTACAACTCCAGCAACTGAGGCCATCTGGGGAGTGAACCATTGGATGGAAGACCTCTCTCTCTGTTTCTACCTCTCTCTGTAATTCTGTCTTTCAAATAAATTAAACACTCCTTGGAATTTACCCAAAGGAATTTAAATTGGCAAACAAAAAGCGGTCTGCACCCTAATGTTGATTGCAGCACAATCCACAATAAGCAAGACCTGGAACCAACCTAAATGCCCATCAACGGTAGACTGGATAAAGAAATTATGGGATATGTACTCTTTAGAATAATATACTGCAGTAAGAAACAATGAAATCCAGTCATTTGCAACAAAATGGAGGAATCTGGAATACATCATGATGAGTGAAATAAGCCAGTCCCAAAGGGACAAATACCATATGTTCTCCCTGATCGGTGACAACTGACTGAACACCAAAAAGGAAACCTGTTGAAGTGAAATGGACACTACGAGAAATGGTGACTTGATCAGCATAGCCCTGACTGTTAATGAACAACTTAATACATTATCCCTCTTAGTAGTTTTTTTTGTCTGTTCTACTTAATATGACTGGTTTAATTCTGTAATTAATACACAGTTATTCTTAAGTGTTGAAATTTAACTGAAATGTGATCCCTGTTAAACATAAGAGTGGGAATAAGATAGGAAAGAGATGTACAATTTGGGACATGCTCAAGCTGACTTGCCCCAAATGGTAGAGTTAGAAACATACCAGGGGACTCCAATTCAATCCCATCAAGGTGGCATGTACCAATACCATCTCACTAGTCCAAGTGATCAATTTCAGTTCACAATTGATCATAATGAAAGGACTAAGAGTCAAAGGGAGCACACAAACAAGTCTAGTACCTGCTAATACTAACCGATAGAATAAATAAAGGGGAGAGTGATCCAACATGGGAAGCGAGATACTCAGCAGACTCATAGAATGGCAGATGTCCTAAACAGCACTCTGGCCTCAGAATCAGCCCTAAAGGCATTTGGATCTGGCTGAAAAGCCCATGAGAGTATTTCAGGCATGGAAAGCCCAAGACACTCTGGAAAAAAAAAAAAAAACATAAATGAAAGATCTCTGTGAGTGAGATCCCAGTGGAAAGAACAGATCTTCAAAGAAGGAGGTACCTTTCTCTGAAGGGAGGAGAGAACCTCCACTTTGACTATGACCTTGTCTAAACAAGATAAGAGTCAGAGAACTCAAGGGGCTTCCATAGCCTTGGAAACTCATGACTGGTGCATAGGGAGATTACTGATGCCATAAACAGGAGTGTCAATTTGTAAAGTCAACAACAGGAGTCACTGTGCACTTACTCCTCATGTAGGATCTCTGTCCTTAATGTGCTGTGTATTGAGACTTAATGCTATAACGAGTACTCAAACAATATATTTCACTTTGTGTTTCCATGGGGGTGCAAACTGTTGAAATCTTTACTTAATGTATACTAAACTGATCTTCTGAAAAAAAAAAAGAAGAAGAAGAAGAAATTATCAATTCCCAACTTGACTCTCACTGGGATTAAACATGACAATAGGTCTGATCTGATTTCATCATCATTTACAAAATCATCTATTATTTTTCACTTTATGTTTCTGTGTGGGAGCAAACTGTTGAAATCTTTACTTAATGTATGCTAAACTGATCTTCTGTATATAAAGAGAATAGAAAATGAATCCTCATGTGAATGGAAGGGGAGAGGGAGTGGGAAAGGGGAGAGTTGCGGGTGGGAGGGACGTTATGGGGGGGAAGCTACTGTAATCCATAAGCCATACTTTGGAAATTTATATTCACTAAATAAAAGTTAAAAAAAAAAAGCAAAATAAATAAATAATCCATTCACAACTCAGAAGTACCCAGCTGCCAACCTCTTAAGTATATGCTCCAGAAAATGAGAAATCCCCTAAGACTAGAGGTGGGCAAGCACTATCTTGACACTTTCAAAACCATGTGAGGAGAAAAAGCCCCACCCCACTAGAACCCATTCATCCAAGGATACAGCAGAAGCCTCAGAGGCTGGCCTCACTGCACATTTGCCAACAGGATAGGCAGGGCACAGAAGGCGTGAAGATATTTGTGGTCTCACGGTGCTGGCTCCAGCTGTTGACACACAAAGAATGGGTGATAGGCAGGCGTTCGAGCTAGCCCTGCCTCTGCCTGGCCACCACTTCAGTATGCATGGACCAAATCTGCATCTGGAGTGCCTGCTGAGGCCAGGGGATACATGGGGACCTGCAGTCAGAGGAAGTTTGAAGCACTAGCTTCAAGGTTGGAGAGTTGCCATAGCAACAACACTTTTAGGGGTTGATGTGACAGGGACAGCCCTGGGAAGATGAACTGGTCTCCTGACCCCATGTCTTTCCCTTTATGCTCCTCTGACTTACAACGTGAATGAGGCTCTGACAGAGGGAGAGTGGGGCGTGGGATTTGCAAGGCAGACAGGTGAGCAAGTGAAGCAATCTGACTTCTTACCTGGCACAACTAGAGAAGAGGAGAGATTTGCAGGCTAGAAACAGAGCAGAGAGACAGCAAAATAATACATCCCTGTTGCCCCTTCCCCAAGATGCACAATTGACCTCTTCTTAAATCAGAATTGATGGTAGTAGTGATGTTGGAAATTGTGAGTGAAGGGCCCAATGCGGCTAATTTTCTGTTTGTCTTTCCTGTAAAAGGTATAGCAAGTGATATCTACTTAAAACATACACATAGCTTGAGCCTGACTGAGAGTTCTTGCAAAATATAAGTACACCTTGTGAACTTGAAAGATGCTAACTGTGTGGCCCCTCACTGGGGATTTGGAGTTCTGTAATTAGAGCTGAAGCAGCCAGGACATGAACCAGTGTCTATATGAGATACCAGCATTGCAGGCAGCACCTTTACCCACTACTCCACAGGGCCAGCATTGTTATATATTTCTCTTTTGAGCTTTATACCTCTTGCCTGGCAGAATTTTTCAGAAGTATAATTCCCAGCATAATACTCCTGGCCTGGCACTTTGAGATAGTGAATTCTGGCTACAGAACAAATATAGCTAAGTTTATTAATGGACTGCAAGTAAAACTAGCCTGAAGACCACTCCTTCTAAACCCTCATTGTTGCTCAAAGTTGGCTAAAAATGTGCTCACACTGAACCCTTCTCATCAAATGTTTCTCTCTTGACATGGGTCTGGATCAAAAACCAGGTCAAATAAAACCAGGAAAAATTGGAACATGATCAGCTGCATTTTCAGAAATGGATTTTGGTCACAAAGAGGAAACAAAAATCAAGATGCAATGAGTCATTAGTGTCAATCCTAAATCAGATTAGATGAAGCAGGATGGTTATAAAGGGAGGGTTTTTTAATGAATTATTGTTTGATAGTAACTATAACAGAACATTCTGTCAGAACTATATCCTCTGGAGAGGGCTTCCATTTTGAAGGGGAGACGCTACCTTGATGTGATACTTAGCGTTCTCATACCTAATGCTAGAAATTTTGTACAGCACCCACAGTGAACTTCTGAGGAAGTTCTTTGACATTGCTGTTCCTGAAATTCTGGGATTAGGATGCAGAGTACTAATTCAAACTTTGGAAAAATAAAATTGCTAATGCTGTAAGATTGATCTGGGCATTGCCATGTGAGGCTGGCTGATATGTCTCAGAATAACAGTCACTTGTGTACTGCAGGACACAGAGTAGCTCACTTTTGGCCAACCCAGCACAATACACACAACTCACTGTGTGTGCTTCCACTCCTGGAGCAAAGGTTACTGGCTCATTTTGGGCTATTTGGAAGATATTAAGACATACTATTTGATAACCAAAATGTTACTCTGAAGCTATAATTTTTTTTTGACAGGCAGAGTTAGTGAGAGACAGACAGAGAGAAAGGTTTTCTTTCCGTTGGTTCATCCCCCAAACGGGTGCCATGGCAGGCACACTGCACCCATCCAAAGCCAGGAGCCAGGTGCTTCCTTCTGGTCTCCCATGCAGGTGCAGGGCACAAGCACCTGGGCCATCCTCTACTGCCTTCCTGGGCCACCTCAGAGAGCTGGACTGGAAGAGGAGCAACTGGGACAGAACCAGTGCCCCAACCAGGACTAGAACCCTGAGTGCTGGTGTCGCAGTAGGAAGATTAGTCCAGTGAGCCATGGCACTGGCCTGAAGCTATAATGTTTAATCCAGTCACCTTGTCACGAGACCCCTCTGGGGCACATATATGTGAATAATTTTATGATATTGAACAGCTGGATCTGAGCAATGTCCCTTTAGCAGAGGGGGGAACACCCATTCCATGCCCTAGAAAGCCCATGGGTCTGGCCTTGCTAAGGCAACTGCAAATGGGACTTGAAATTCAATAAACCTATAGCAGGCTAAATCTTTTTTTAAAAAGATTTATTTACTTATTTATTTGAGAAGCAGAGAGAGAGAGAGATCATCCATCCATTGTTTCACTCCCCAAATGGCCACAGTGGCTGGAGCTGGGCCAATCCAAATCAGGAGCCAGGAACATCTTCCAGGTATCCTGAGCAGGTACAGGGCCCCAGGACTTGGGCATCTTCTACTGCTTTCCCAGGCCATAGTAGAGAGCTGAATTGGAAGTGGAGTAGCTGCAATGTGAACCAGTGCCCATATGGGATGCTAGCATTGTGGGCACTGGCTTTACCTGCTATGCCACAGTGCCAGCATCCCATATGGGCACTGGTTCAAGTCCTAGCTGCTCCACTTCTAATCCACTCTCTGCCATTGCCTGGGAGGAGAGTGGAAGATGGCCCAAGTACATGGGCTCCTACACCTGTGTGAGAGACCTGGAAGAAGCTCCAAGGCTCCTGGCTTTGAATTGGCTCAGCTTCTGCCATTGAAGCCATCTGGGCAGAGAACCAGCAAATGGAAGACTTCTCTCTGCCTCTGCCTCTCTGTAACTCTGCCTTTCAAATAAATAAATAAATCTAAAAAACAAAAAGCTGCACAGAAACTGGCTGTGCAATCCTTCTCATAATGCAGAGGATCTCTACAGCTAAACCCGAGACTAGAAACTTTATCTGAAGCAATACCTACAGGGGCTGGTGTTGTAGTGTACCAGGTAAAACTGCCAACTTCTACTCAGTATCCCATATGGATGCTGGTTAGAGTCACAGCTGCTCCACTTCTGATCCAGCTCCCTGCTAATGGCCTTGCAAAAGCAGCAGAAGGTGACTCAAGTACTTGTTCCCCTACTGAAGAGTTAAAATTGTATATGTGCAGGTATAAAAAGTTAAGCTTAAGCTTACAGGTTTAAACCTTCCTGGTACAGCTGTAAAAATAAGACAGGGTTAAGTAGCACCTTGACAGTAGGGACTCCATTTTGGAGCACTTGAGACTGCATTCTGGGAAAGCAACCCCCCCCCCCACCGTGAGACTGGTCTAAAACTATGATCTCAAATAGTCGGACAATAGCAGTGCACTACATCACCCTTGGCAATGCACAAAAACCCCCTAGCATGATTGCTCAAGCTTAAAAGTAAAAAGGTTGCACCTGGGTTACCTGGGCTAATAATAAAGATGTGATTTGTCTGTGTCTTACATTAATGTCACGTCAAAATTGCTAATTGTAATATTGTAACTGGTATTGTCAAGATTATGATAAATATTAATTTCACTTAGGTTTTAGGTTATGTTGACCCCAGTAACCATATACTCTCTTTTGATTTTATGTACTCTCTTTTGATTTTAGCAACTGTGTATAGCAACCGTGCATAGCAACTATGTATTCCCCCCTTCCCGGTTTTGCGGTTTTTGCCTTTATAAACCCTAACCTTTGGTTATTTGGGGCTGCTCTGTTCATGTATGATCAGACAGCACCAGCATGCTGGATAATCAATAAATATTTAACCCTTTGCTGGTTGCATGAGAGAAAAGTCTCTTGGAGTCATTCCTCGGGCGGTGGGCTTTTTCAGACTCTAACACTACCACTCATGTGGAACACCCTGAAGAAGCTCCTAGCTTTGTCATGATCAATCCCTGGATTATGCAACCATCTGAGAAGTGAACGAGCAATGGAAAATCTCTCTCTTTCTTTCTCTGTTAACTTGACAATCAAGTAAATAAATAACTAATAAAATAAATACATAAAACTTTGTCTCCTTTCATTCTTACAATACGCTGGTCAGACAGTCATTGTTCCTTTTCCCTGAGGTTTCAGGAATAATAAGAAATAGGGGCAATTGAGACAAAACTTCTATAATACAAAATCAGGGCTCAGCCTCTTGTCTGTGTCTCTTAGCCCAAAATTTCCTTGCCTATACAATATCAAAAAAATTTGGGACCAATGCTATGGCACGGTAGGCTAAGCCTCTACCTGCAGTGCCAGCATCTCATATGGGTGATGGTTCTAGTCCCAGCTGCTCCACTTTTGATCCAGCTCCCTGCTAATGGCTTTGGAAAGCAACAGAAGATGGCCCATGTCTTTAGGCCTCTACATCCATGTGGAAAGAATTTTCTGGCACCTGGCTTCAGATCAGCTCAGCTCTGTCTATTGTGGCCATTTAGGGAGTGAACCAACAGATGGAAGACCTCTCTCTCTCTCCCTGCTTGTCTGTAAACTCTGCCTCTGAAGTAAATAAATCTTTTTTTAAAAAAAGGGAGTGATACAGCTGGCCTCACAAGCTAGTAATCACTGGACAAAAGAAGTCATTTGTTTCTGCAATAGATAAAACCCTGCTAGCCAAAATTGTCTGGAAAGGATTATTTAGGGGAGTTTCAGATCAGGTAAGAAAAATCCAAGTCTGGGAAGTAAATAACTATCATTTACATGTAAACCCCAGGTCAACTGAAGCCCACCGGGACATCATAAAAATTCCCTAAAGAACATGTCATTGCCAACAATAAAAGGAAGATCACAAGCACCACTGAACAATCGGAAACTTGGCCAAAGCTCAACAATCACCTGTCAGCCCCCATTTTAATCTATAAAAACCTTTACTTCTAACTTCTCAGGAAGCCCTGAAATTAAGCAAAAGTTCTCATCTTACTTTGGACTTTGCCATAAATACCTCAATCTACCACCACTCAATGTCAGTGATTGGCTTACTGTGTGTTGTGCAAGCACATATAGGTTAGGGGGTTTTTTTGTTTTATTTTTTGTTTCTGTTTTAAAGATTTATTTATTCCTTTGAGACTCAGAATTACACAGAGAGAGGAGAGGCAGAGAGAGAGAGAGAGAAAGAGAGAGAGGTCTTCCATCTGCTGGCTCACTCTCTAATTGGCTGCAATGGCTGAAGCTGCACTGATCTGAAACCAGGAGCTTCTTCTGGGTCTCCCATGTGGGTTCAGAGGCCCAAGGACCTAGGCCATTTTCCACTGCTTTCGCAGGCCAAAGCAGAGAGCTGGATCAAAAGTGGAGCAGCTGGGACTCAAAGTGGTGCCCATATAGTATGCCAGCACTGCAGGCAGTGATTTTTATCTGGTATGCCATGGGGCAGGTCCTGGTTAGGGGGTTCTATAACAACATTGTTAATGAGTTTGGGGGAATTGTTGTGCAATAGGAGCAGCAATGGGACTTGAACTCAGGCATGCTGACATAGAATGTAGGCATCTCAAGCAGTGCTCCAATCACTATGCTAAATCCCATTCCCCTAGTTTGTTAAATTAACTTTCTATTTGAATGCCAGAGAGACTAAGACAGCAGAGATGATCCATCTGATGGTTCACTCCCCAAATGCCTAGAATAGCTAGGGCTAAGTGAGGCCAAAGCCAAGATCCAAGAACTCATTCCAGGTCTCCGTCATGGTTGGCATGGATCTGAGTGGCTTAGCCTCCAAGGGTGAACATTAGCAAGATGATGAAATTAGGAGAAGAGCCAGGACTCTGTCCTAGGCACTCTTGTAGCTGATGTGGGTGTCCCAAGTGACAGCTTAATTGTTGTGCCAAATTCCAGCCCAGCTAACTTTGTTGAGGTATTTTCCCTCACAAGTCTCTTTCTCTACTTAGAAGAGGGAAAACTGATTTTTCTTTGACAAAAATTGTCAACTAAACAGGGAGATTCACACAGATGAAAATGAGATACACTCTATTATTTTAAATATATTATTTCAAAGTTTGCTTTTTATAAATTCAGGAAAGTAAGAAGATAATAGATTGTGGTTTGGGTACAAATAATATATCTAAACTGAGCATAACATGAATTTTAACACCTCTGCTTTAGAAGACATTTACAACTACTTTGAAGTTGTGTAGAAGAGAATGATATAGAGTTAATGAAAGCAGGAATGCAGGAGTTCAGATTCTTCTTTTCACCTCAGGCTCCAATGCAGGACCACCAAGTCTGTATTTCAATGTTCGGATACACTATGTATATTTTCACACTGTTTTTGTCTGCCACTCTCTGAATCTATGTTGGGATTTCTTCCCCAAGCCTTCTTGAATCTGTAGAAATATCACAGCATGATATAGCTCCATCCCATTAAAACAATAATGGATACATGACTCTTCCTTAAACTTTATATGAAGAAACACAGAATAACTCACCTGGAAGCATTTCAGAAAATGAGATAAACATTCAGGGAAAAAGCATTTGGCATGGTAGTGAAAAGACCCACATTCCATGTTATGGTACCTGGGTTCAAGTCCCAGTACTGATTCTGATCCAGCTTCCTGTTCATACACAAGCAGGTGAGCAGCAAGCTCAATAGTTATCTCTCTGTTACCAGCATGGTGGATTCAGAATAAGATTCTGGCTTCTGACTGCCCTGGCCGGTCCCAGCAGATGCAAAGACAATCTCTCTGCCTCTGTTTCCCTCTATGGGTGTGTGAGTGTGTGTGTCCCTCTGTCTCTTAATCAGTATCTCTCTTTTCAAATGAATTTTTTTAAAGATTTGCTTATTTGAAAGGGAGAGTTACAGAGAAGAGGCAGACAGAGTTTGAGAGAGAAGTCTTCCATCCACTGGTTCGCTTCCCAGATGACTGCAACAGCTGGAGCCACACCAATCTGAAGCCAGAAGCCAGAACCTATTCCAGGTCTCCCACATGGTCGTAGGGACCTAAGGACTTGGGCCATGTTCTATTGCCTTCCCAGGCCATAGCAGAAAGCTGGATCGAAACTTGAGCAGCCAGAACACAAACCGATGCCTATACTGGATGCCAGCACTGCAAGTGGTGGCTTTACCGGTAACACTATGCCACAGTGCTGCCCCATGAAATGTTTTCTAAAAATGAGAAACATCATGGACAATATTTTCTCCTAAGCCATCAGGGTCATGTTCAGCATCTTTACCTACATGTAGAAACTGCCCAAGTCTTCCAGAAGCTGCAATCATATCTTAGCTCAATCTTGAGGGAAAAATGCTCTTGTTTTCCTGTAGGTGCTGTGCATACATCACTGGTAGTAGCAAGCCTGTGCTTGACTTCTCCAGGGTGAGTTTTGGTGCAAAGGTCACTGTTTAGCGGTGGCTTGCTGCCCCCTGCTGGCCCTCTGGTGGAACTAATAAAGTGTTTGGCAGATACTGACAAATTGTTTACAAACTTTCAAGACCCTACATAATGATGAATAGCAAAGTTAAAGTGGTCACAACTTCCCATTTTATAAAGCTATAGGAATGGAGAGACTGAGCTTCCTCTAATCTCAGCTTCAACTGTATCCCATTACCTTTTTTATGTGCATTTCACTTCCAATTATTTCACAATATTTTCTGTTGTCCTTTGTGATTTGTTTCTGTAGCTCCTAGGAGTGTGTTCCTATTTTCCACATATTGTGCACTTCTCAAATGTTCTTCTGTTACTGATATTCCAGGTGAATCTACTGTGGTCATAGGATGTCCTTTTTTATTTTTATTCTTTTAATTTTATTTAGGTTCTTTTGTGATCTAGCAAAAGGTCTTCTGCAGACCATGTTCTGTGAGTACTTGAACAGAATGTGTATTCTTTTGTTCAAGTACATGGTCAAGTTGCTTTATCCTTTCCAATATATTGCAAACCTGTTCTGTCCATTATTAAAAGTGACACATTTCTGTCTCCTAATATTAATTTTTTAAGAATTATTATATCTAATATTGTACTAGAGAGAGAGAGAGGCCTTCCTCTGCTGATTTTCTTTCAAAATTGCTACAAAGCTGGCCAGTGTTGTGGCGCAGTAGGCAAAACCACTGCCTGCAGTGGCAGCATCCCATACGGATCCTGGATTGAGTCCTGGCTGTTTCAGTTCTGATCCAGCTCTCTTCTATGGCCTAGGAAAACAGTGGAACATGGCCCAAGTCCTTGGGCCCCTGCAACTACTCCAGCTATTTTGGCAATCTGGGGAGTGAACCAGTGGATGGATGACCTCTCTCTCTCTCTCTCTCTCTCTCTTTGTTTGACTCTCTGTAACTCTGTCTTTCACACAAATAAATAAATCTTTTGAAAAGGTGAGTTAGCCAGGAGCTGGATCACTAGAACTGCCAGGACTAGAACGAGTGCCACAATTGGTGGCTTTACTCTATGCCACAGTCCCCCTTCCTAATACTAGTCTTGACCAGTCTTTTCTCTGATTTTTGTCATTTTCTTTCATTTAATGTTGGGCTTCTTTGTTAGATACATGCATATCTAGAATTAATCTTATCCAGGTTGATTGACCCTTTTATTACTCTAAAATGTCATTTATCTGTAGTACCTTTATTTTAGAGTTTATTCTCTTATTACAATAGTCAGCACGTATACACATCTCTTTTATAATTACCTTACATTGCATATCCATATTTCATGCTTTAACCTCTAATACTTTTGTATTAGAAGCACCACTGTTCTGATGCTTAAGGTTCATTTGCTCCATGATTCTGGCTTTTTCATTTTATCTTAAAGATTTATTTTATTTTGAAAGACAGATACAGCAATCATGAAGGGAGCACAGTCCAGAGTAGGCAAAGCAGCCCCTGGTACAAATCACCCCTGTGAGCTGTCTTGCTGCTTCCTGAATATTTCTTTGAATCAGAAATAACCTGAGCAACTAGTTGTTAACCTGGTGTCATTGGCCTAAGGAGTTTCAGACTGGCACAAACCAGATTGAAATTCCAACTGAAATCTAGGGAAATGTATTTGGTAAGTATCAAACTTGTACATGGTGGTACCAGGTAATATCTCTTTTAGTATTTTGTTCAGCTGTTAGTGGATATTGGTTTTTTTGTTTTGTTTTGAAAAGATTTATTTATTGATTTGAATGACAGAGGTACAGAGAGAGAGGGAGACAGAAAGAATTTCCATCCATGGTTCACTCCCCAATTGGCCATAATGACCAGGATCAGGTTGGTCCAAAACCAGGTATCAGGAGCTTCTTCTTCCAAGTCTCCCACATGGGTTCAGGGGCCCATGGACTTGGGCAATTTTCTATTGTTATCCCAGGCCATAGCAGAGAGCTGGATTGGAAGAGGAGCAGCCAGGACTAGAACCAGCACCCATATGGGATGCCGGCACTTCAGGAGAGGGTGTTAACCCACTGTGGCACAGTGCCAGCCCAAGAAATTGTTTTCTAACTTGGTTCTTTTACGGTCTGGACTAAACAGCAATTGTAATCAGAGCTCTATTCTGATTGCCCCTTAGCACTTATTTTCTAAAATAAATAAGTTGTATTTGGAAACTACAAAAGAAAAAGCTGTTTTATTATAATACTGCTTGACCTCCTTAAGACTGAATAAGAAATGGCCACTTAAAAGATCTCTGAATGGGGCTGGGGCTGTGATGTAATGGGCTAAGCTACCACCACAGGTGTCTGCATCCCATGTGGGCATGATTTCTAGTCCTGGCTGCTCCTCTTCTCATCCAGCTCTAAGCTGTGACATGGAAAAGCAGTAGAGATTTGCCAAGTGCTTGGGCCTCTGCACCCATGTGGGATACCCAGGAGGAACTCTTGTTCCTGACTTAGGATTGGCCCAGATATGGCCATTGTGGTGATTTGAGGAGTGAACCAGATGGAAGACCTTTCTCTCTGTCTCTCCCTTTCTCTATAACTACTGATGGTCTGGGTGGAGGCTTCTTGGAAATAGAATTCAGTTGTTCACAGTCGATGGTTACATATTTCCTCATGAGCTGTCAGTGAGGTCTGCCTTCTGTCATTTCCTTTCAGTGGGCTCCTGAAACTCCCATGCAAACACCATTATTCATAGGTCATTCAAAACACCAGCAGCCAGTGTCAGCCAAAATATGAAAATTTTAACCAAGGTTAAAATTATGTTCTGTGTATTAAGTACAATGAATCAGAATCAGCCTTTTGAGTTTTCTTTTATAGGAAAAATTTTCAAAATCCTAGCTTTAAGGAGCTGGCGCTGAGTCATAGCTGGTAAAACCACTGCCTGCAGTGCCATTATCTCATATGGGCACTGGTTTGAGTTTTGACTGCTCCACTTCTAACACAGCTCTCTGTTATGGCCTGGAAAGGCAGTAGAAGGGTGCCCAATTCCTTGGGCCCCTGCACCCATGTAGGAGACCCAGAAGAAGCTCCTGTCTCCTGGCTTTGGATTGGCCCTGTTCCAGCAGTTGTGACAATTTGGGGAAGGTGAATCAGCCAATTGAAGACCTCTCTCTCTCTCTTTGCCTCTGCCTCTTTGTAACTCTTCCTTTCAAATAAATAAATAAATCTTTATTTGCTGATAGATCAGGATTTCTCTCATTTGTCAGTTTAAAATGGCTAATCAGAATAAAAAATGAAAGGGACTCTGTGAAGAGGCTGGAGTCTCCCCTATTTAGATATTAGAACCCAGATACCCCCCTACCCAGCACCATACTAAGGTGGACTGAGGGGTAACCCCCAGGGGACATCTGGAGGGGCCTAGGCCTGCCACTCCTTTCCTCTACCCCATTTTTGGCATGTGATGAAAAATATTGCATTTTGGATTTTTCTCTTTTGTCCTTGCACTTTAAAATCACCTTAACTGTAGGCTAGGGGAAGCTCTGAGGGGCTCACTTAAGAAAGCCACCCAATCCCTCCCTCCCAAGAAAGGGGGGATTTTCTAATAGTGTTTTGAATTAGGCCAGATGCTTTTCCTGATCCCCCTCCTACGACCACCACCAATGTCATGGAGCTCTGACCCCTTTCCTGGGGAAACTAAATGCCAATAAGCCTAGAAAACTAACTTTCCACAACTCCTTTCCTCTTCTAACCAAGAGCTCAGACTCCCCTTTCTCCAGGTTTCTTTCCTGATCACTTAGCACCAACAGGGGGTTCTACTACTTCCTTAGTTGGTAACAGACAAGAGAGGGACCATGGGGGGAAAGGTAGATTCTGGTGTCTCCCCTCTTTTCCTGCTGCACTGAGGACCAGGAACAGTAAGATCCTCCTTCTTCTACATGTCCCGCCCTCATTTTCCCATCCCAAGATAGATATATAATTTCTTTGATATTTATACACACACCTGGTAATGAAGAAGAGGAAAAAATGGAATCTATAACAATAATAAAGAAATTGTTTCTGGTTTAAAAATGATCTGGTTCCCTCCAGGGCAAGCAATTGCAGAAATGTCCACTGAGTCTGGTCCAGGGATTAGGGAAGGAAGGTCTTAAAAGGTAAAAGGGGGGAGCTACTACCCCAGCCTCAGGGCCCCAACTCCCCAACTCTGTTGCATTTTATAAAACACTCATCCTCTGGGAATTGGGGTTTTAAAAAATGTCTGTGCAGGGGAGGGGAGCCCCTTGGGGGAAGGAAGGTGGCCACCCGGGGCCCTTTGGTGTAGACACAGTGGTGAGGGAAGGGGAGGCACTGAAGGCTCACACCATATCTCAGGTGGTACCACCCACTCATGACAGTTTCTTGACTCCTCCCCTTGTGGGGCCAGGGGAGGCTGAGCTGATGCTCTTGGGTTGCTGTTGGATTTGCTGTGGGCGGTATTGAGCTGTACTTCATCTTCAGGCATCAGCAGTGGCTGCAAGGCCACTTCCTCTATCTCAGAGACACCAGGTGGGGATTTTTGGCTGCTGTAAGATGTTTAATGGCCCAGATATGGGGTGGTTAGACCTGGTTCAGGGGACCCTAGTCCCTGGCCCCTTAGCCTTTCTGGCTTCCCAAAATGTGGGACAGCTGGGCGTCCAAATGGAGTCTTGCTCAGTGGTGATCTCTTCGGGTCAGCTAAGGAGGAAGCCCTATGAGGGCATGGCCTGAGCCAGGTGTTGACTGAATGCCTGAGTCTCCCAAGCCTGGCTCTTCCTCATGGACTGGGAGCTGGGTGACTGGTACAGCAGCTTCTCTCATCCCTGGAGGGAGGCCACAATGTGGCACCACAGATTGTCATAACAGACTGGTGAGGGCTCTCGTGTTGGACCTGTTGGCACCAAACGTGGATGCCTCTCGGCTTCCCATTGCTGGGTCAGGCAGGCTGACAGGAAGGGAGAGGTGTAGCTGAAAGCTGGGTCTGGCTCAGGCTTCCATTGCATGTCTGATTGGCCAGGCTCTTACAGGAGGTGGAAGTGGTGCCCTCTGAACGCATGGACTGCAACTCGTCCAGCACAAAACCTGTTCTCTGGGCTGACTTGAGGCTGGAGGAATGAGAGCCACTGGAAAGTGGGTCAAAGTGAAAGCTTTTGCCAAAGGTGGGAGAACAGAAGCTCTCGGGTTCCAAGCTGGGCTCTGAGTGGTAACTGGGATGACGGCTGCTCTCTGCAGTTGAGGTTGGCTTCCTCAAACTGCCCCCATGACTAACTTGGTGCTGGAGGAATGAGGCAGGGCAGCTGATGTACTGCTGCTACTGTAACCCGGCCGACACTTGTACATGGTTGGTGTGGGGGGCTGTCCTTGCCCCAAAAGCTGCTATCTCCATTAGTAGCCAGGCAAAGGTGTGTTCGCAGTCCCATGCAGCTGCTCAGGTCTGGCATAGGAGGAGGCCGGGGTTTGGCATTTGCGGACTGGCTCTCTGTTGTTTCCAAGCTTCCCTTAGACTTAGTTCCCCTAAGCTCTCCCTGGATGCCATTATCCATGATCTTCACAGTAATCTGACACTTCTGACTGAAGGAAGGGAGGTCTGATTACAATTGTCTTCTCTTTCTTTGGTCTTCCCAAATATCTGGGTGCTGGGGAATTGCAAAGTGCATTGTTACAGCAGCCATTGGTGAAGGGGCTCATGCCTCCCTGGAATTTACCCATAACCTGTTCATTGGTTGTGCGTCCCCAGGCCACCAGCACCACATGAAACCTGGTGAGGTCAGCTACAGGGATGAAGAATAAGCCAGCAACATACTTCACTGCCATTGTGACAGTGTGCAGACCCCTGAGAGCTCCTCTATGTGGCAGAGGACATAAAGGAGGCCAAAGCCAAATATACCCATAGAGTGGGCTGTCAAGGAAAGGAGGAAGAGGAAGAAACAATGCTAGTTCTGGTGGCCAATACAGTTGTTCACCCAGGGGCAGGGATGATCAAATTCCTCCACACAATTATCACAGACACTTTGTGGGAATGCTGAGGAGGACAGTAGCAGCGGCAGGTGGCACATCCTTTCATGCACACCTGGATGCCCTTGATCTCCACTGTTTTGTCAAGGGAGCTCGAAAATCTTCCTTGTCCTCATCTTCCTCAGCTCAAGGGAAAATGCCTGGGTCCATGAAGGTGGCCCTACTGAAATTGGCCAGAACAAAGAGAAACATAACTGCATTGTAGATGGGCACTGCAGGTGACATATTCAGGCTTAGTTCTGGACACGTACAAGCAAAGAAGAGTGTTGTAGCTCCCACTAAGAAGATAGCAGCTGCTGAGGCCAGGACGTGTTTCTGGGTCTGAATCTCTATCCAGACTCTGCGGGCATGTTGGAGCTCTGAAGGGACATCTAACCTGCTGCATAGCCCAGGCCAACACAGAGGCAGAACGGATAAGACAATGGGATAAGGGAACCAACAGAGAAGAGTACAGGAAAAAAAAATCAGGGAAACCAAAAATTTAGAATTATCATCCTTCCACATCCCCAAAAAAACTGAAGGTCAAAATATCTCAAATGAAGGAAAGCATATGGGAGGGGGAAAGGTGATTGCAAGTGATAAATAACCACTTCCCCAGAACAAAGCAGAAGAGGAGGTTAAGAAACACAACTTGGGGGCTGGCGCTGTGGTGTAGCAAGTAAAGCCGCTGCTTGTAGTGCCGGCCTCCTATATGGACACCAGTTCAAGTCCTGGCTGCTCCACTTTTGATCCAGCTCTCTGCTATGGCCTGGGAAAGCAGTAGAAGATGGCCCAAGTCCTTGGGACCCTGCACCCATGTGGGAGACCTGGAAGAAGCTCCTGGCTCCTGGCTTCGGATTGGCGCAGCTCCAGCCATTGCAGCCAATTGGGGAGTGAACCAGCAGATGGAAGACTTCTCTCTCTCTCTCTCTGCCTCTCCTCTGTGTAACTTTCAAATAAATAAATATATATATATATATATATAAAAAACACAAGTTTACCAGCTTGGAAATGGGAGACAAACAGGAGGCTGTACACATACAAGTAGCTGCAGGTAGAGAACATGGACAGTCAGACAGATCAAGGTACTGCTCATGGACAGAGGCAGGTCTTCAAAAAAAAGAAGGGGAAATTTCAAGGCAGGGCAGGAAATTCTGAGCAAGGAAAATTCTTGAGGAGATACCCTAGTACCTCCACGACTACCACACTCCCACAAAATGTGAGCAGCACCTAGAAGAGGTGTGTACTGTGCATTTTTATCCACGAAGGAACCTGCAGCCCCTTCCAGCATGGAAGAAGAGCTGTTTTCACGGCAGCCCTTGTCAGTTCTAGGCAGCCTTCTCAGTGCCACCGCTCCCACACCTTGACTTCACCAGGGTTTGTAGTCTGCAATGGCTCTCTGATATTATTTATTTCTCTCTTGGTGGCTAATGCTGGACTACAGCTGTTACAAGTTGAGTTGTAAAGACTTTCCTTTAAGAAGAGAGAAAACAGAGAGAGAGCAAGCTGCTCTGTCTTCAATCTCTTCTTGCTATTCCCAAGCCCTTCAAGGGCCCCGTTTCCTATAGAGTTCATGCAAAACTGAAGGAAAACTTAAAATCCTTGAAGCCTTTTCTTCCCAATAAGCAGAATAAGACGAAGACATTGATACCACGTGATACTTTAAAAAATAACTCGGGATGAAGGCACAGTTCCAAAGATGTCCCAGTTTCCAGGTTAGTCACTGTGTCTGGTCTTTCTTCTTCAATCTTGGGCTTTCCAGACAGAGTTCAACTGGGTTATGGTGCCTCCCTTGGAGCAGTGCCCATCACCGCCACCATCGTTGTTGACGCAGCCTCCCGGCAGTGCTGTCCGGCCTCTGACAGGCAGCGCAGAGCCCCGGCACGCTGCACACCTGCACTGCTCCTCCACGAGCCAGCGCACAGCCATGGCTCTCAGGGCAGGGTATCGAGCCCTCCCAGTGTTCCCATTGGCTCCCTGCCCCGGGCACGTGAGACGTTTCTCTCATTCATGAGGGTCACACAGTTGCACCTGCCCCTACTCCCTCTGCCATCCACCCATAGCCCCCACCCCTTCTCCACTCTCAAAGTTAAGTACTCTTAACATCTTAACATTCTTTAAAAGTAATTCAAGATGGTTTAAAAGTAAGTATGAAATTTTTATCTTGTTTCATTTTGAAAATTATGTTAATTTAGAAGTTTTTAAAGAATTATTTTGAGATGGTGATGGGGCTGACGCTGTGGCATAGTAGCTTAATCCTTCACCTGCGGTGCCAGCATCTCACATGGGTGCCAGTTCTAGTCCCAGCTGCTCCTCTTCCAATCCAGAGAGCTTCTGCTATGGCCTGGGAAAACAGTAGAAGATGGCCCAAGTCCTTCAGCCCCTACACCCATGTGGGAGACTGGGAGGAAGCTCCTGGCTCCAGGCTTCGGGTTGGCACCCCTCCAGCCATTGCAGCCATTTGGGGGCTGAAGCAAGATGGAAGACCTTTATCTCTTTTGCTCCCTCCCTTTCATTGTCTGTAACTGTACCTTTCAAATAAATAAATAGAATCTTTAAAAATAAAAAAAATTATTTTGGGGCCAAAATAATGGCATAGCAGCTAAAGCAGCCTCCTGTAATTCCATTATTTCATATGGACACCAGTTCAAGTCCCAGCTCCACACTTCTTACCCAGCTCCCTGCTAGTGGCTGGTGAAAAGCAGCAGGTGGCCCAGGTGCTTAGGTCCCTGCACCCATTTGGAAGACTCAGATGAAGCACTCTGACCCAGTGCTGGCTGCTGTGGGCATATGGAGAGTGATCCAGCAGATGGAAATGCACTCTCTCTCGCTCTCTGTAACTCTGACTTTCAAACAAATAAATAAATCTTTAAAAAATGAATTATTTCAAAATGTAAATTTTTGTCATAAGGTAGAAAGGCTACAATACTCTAGAATGTAAGGAAAAAAATAGGACAAAAACTGAAGGTTTAAGTAAGTTGCAGAAAGCATGAGCACATAACAGAAGGTTTGAAGTGGCCAGCACTATGGCGCAGTGAGTTAATGCCTTGACCTGAAGCACTGGCATCCCATATGGGTGTCAGTTCTAGTCCTGGCTGCTCATCTTCTGATCCAGCTCTCTGCTATGGCCTGGGATATCAATGGAAGATGGCCCAAGTCCTTGGGTCCCTGCACCTGTGTGGGAGACCTGGAGGAGGCTTCTGGCTCTGAATTGGCACAGCAATGGTCAATGCAGCCATCTGGGAAGTGAACAAGCAGATGGAAGACCTCTCTGTCTCTACTTCTCTCTAACTCTGACTTTCAAATAAAATAAATCTTTTAAAAAAAGGTTTGAAAAGGAAAAATCTTGTAAGAAAAATTGTGTGTGTGTGAAAACCAAAAGCTTCATTCAAATCTCCCACATGGGTGAAGGAGCCTAGCACTAGGGCCATCCTCACTGCTTTCCCAGGCACATTAACAGTGAGCTTCATCAGAAGTGGAGCAGGGTCTAGCACTGTGGCAGAGTGCTGAGATGGTGGCAGCCATTTGAGCAGCAGTTCATGTCCCAGCTATTCCATTTCCAATCCAGCTCCCTGCTAATGCACCTGGAAAAGCAACAAAAGATGACCCAAGTGCTTGAGTCCCTACAAGCACATTAGGAGACCTGGAAGAAGCTTCTGACTTTGGCCTGGCCTAGCCCCAGATTCTGTGGCCATTTGGGGAGTGAACTACTAGATGAAAATGTCTGTCTTTTGGAATCTCTCTCTATATATAACTCTGCCTTTCAAATAAATAAATAAACTCTTTTTTACAAATGTGGAACAGTCATTATTCAAACCAGCACTCTGGGATGAGGCATCCCAGACAGCTGCCTAATCTACTATACCACAATGCCTGCCCAATTATAATTTTAAAAATTTACACTGTTTTCTAAAATTTTGGAATGAATTTCAAAGGTACACTGAAATAAGATTAGAATTTGATGCTTTTTTTAAACAAGCCGTTTATGTGCATATTGATATGCTAGAAAATATCTGGAAATAGCCTTGGACTTTAATTTTGGAATATTTTTTTTTAAAGATTTATTGATTTATTTGAAAGGCAGAGTTCCAGAGAGGCAGAGTAGAGAGAGAGAGATCTTCCATCCTCTTGTTCACTCCCCAGATGTCCTCAATTGCCAGAGCTGAGCCAGGAGCCAAGAGGTAGCAGCTTCCTCCAGGTCTCCAACATGAATGCAGGGGCCCAAGGACATGGGCCATCTTCTACTGCTTTCCCAGCCATAGCAGAGAGCTGAATCAGAAGTGGAGCAGCTGTGACTCAAATTAGTGACCAAATGAGATGCTGGCACTGCAGTTGGCAGCTTCACGTGCTATGCCATAGTGCTGGTCATGGAATCTTTTGTTAAAAAAAAAAAAAAAACTGCAGCATCTCCTTTTAAGAATTCTTGCTTAGTTTTTAATCATCTGTGAATTTTCTAATCAGCTTCCTTAATCTTTCTTCTCCTTCCTGGTTGTGACTTTTAAATTTTTCTAATAATGGGTTATTTTATATGCTATTTTTCTATTCAAGGTTTTTACTTCCACTTTGGTGACTGACCAAAAATCACAAATGTTGTGCCTTAGCAAACAATTAGAATTGTTTGGAAAAAGCTGAGTCATAAGAGTTAAAAGTTGTATATATACTTGTTTTATAAAATCAGATTTATGAGTAAATCTGGTTTAGAACTGGTTGAATCACACTAAGCAGATGGATGCTATTTCAAAATTATGTGAGCCTATTTTGACCAAATATTTTAAGCCCTTTTGACATCCTGAGACTTTCCCAGAATCAAGGCTCTAAATTTTTTCACTTTGAGATTTTCAGCAGGAACCCTTGATGTGTCAAAGGATATATGTCTTATCTTTTAGAGGTAATAGTTTATTATGCAACTTGCATTTTAGGAAAGTACTGTCATGAAATTATGCTCAATGTTAAATTATATTTATATAGATATGTCATTGATATAAATGTCCTAGAAGTTATATAAGTTTTAAAATCTGATAGTTCTGTTGTGTTGTTACTAGTCATGATGGTTATCTTCATAAAAAGGAGACCCAGAGTCCTAAAAGGGACAATAGGTATGTAAAATCCTTCAGTTTCTTTCTTTCCTTTTTAAAGATGTATCTACTTATTTGAAGGCAGAATTCCAGAAAGGAGGAGAGAGAGAGAGAGAGAGAGAGATTGGATTTCTTCTGTTGGTTCACACTCCAAAGGGCCACAATGACCAAAGCTAAGCCAGGCTGAAGCCAGGCAATATGGTCATAATTCAAGTTCTCCCAAATGGGTACAGGAGCACAGACACTTCGCCATCCTCTGCTGCTTTCCCAGGTGCATTAGCAGGGAGCAGGATCAGAGTGGAGCAACAAGGACTCGAAGTATAACCCATAGTTGATGCCAGCATCATAGGCAGTAGCTTTACCTGCAATGCCACAATGCTGGTCCCTCTTTAGTTGCTTTGTAACATCCTGTATGGAATGAACATAAATGGCTCATGTCAATTAATCAATTTCATAATTTTAACTATGTTTATTTAAAGACTTCTGTCATCCATAGTTTTGCATTCTTCTCTAAAAACACTTGTAATCAATTTCACAGAAAATGTTCCTGATACAGATTTTTGGCTACTTTAGACAAGAACTTCCAGAACTTTGAGGGAAAGGAAAAAAACTAAAAACCCCATAAACTGGTAATGGAGGGGCCAGTGCTATGGCACAGTGGGTTAAAGCCCCAACTTGCAGCTCCAGCAAAAACAAAGAAACTGGGGCCAGCCCCATGGCACAGTAGGTTAATCCTCTGCCTGTGGCACTGGCATCCCATATGGGTGCCAGTTCTAGTCCCAGCTGCTCCTCTTCCAATCTGCCTCTCTGCTATGGACTGGGAAAGCAGTAGAAGATGGCCCAAGTCCTTGGGCCCCTGAACCCATGGGGAGACTGGGAAGAAGCTTCCGATTGGCACAGCTCCAGCTGTTGCAGCCATCTGGGGAGTGAACCAAAGGAAGGAAGACCTTTCTCCCTGTCTCTTCCTCTCACTGTCTGTAACTCTACCTCTCAAATAAAATAAAATCCTAAAAAACATAAAGGGGCTGATACTGTAAGATGTGGACTTGGTCACCCAAGGCTAGCTGACATGTCTAAGAATTACAGCCACTTGTTCACTTAATTAGACACAACAGTTCACATTTGGGCAGTTTTTTACCACTGTGCATACTGCTTACTGTGCATACTGTGTGCACTTCTGGAAAAAGGAGGGCTACTGGCTCATTTCTGGCTATTTGGAAGTCTAAGCCATACTGTTTGATAACTGAAATATTACTAAAAGAAAAAAATTCTTTTTTTTAATCCAGCCACATTGTCCATGGGCCCCTCTAGACAATAAATGTGAATGATTACAAGTATTGAACAAATGTGTCCCAGCAGGCTATTCTAATGGCCCTTTAGCAGGGGTGGAGGACTTCCATACCCTAGCCGCATAAAGCCCATAGAATCATTTGGTCTGACCCTGCCAAGGCAACTACAAATGGGATTCGATATTCAATCTATATCCACTAAATCTTAAGTTGCCAAGGCAACTACAAATGGGACTTGATATTCAATCTATACAAAATAAATCTTAAGTTGATAATTTTGTATGTGCTGTGAATGATGTTATAGACACCAAAATGTCCCTTGGAAGAAAGGCCCTTTGCTTTAAAGACTACAGACCTTAAACAATAAAGGATGGAAACAGCTTCAAAGACAAGGAGATCCAACCATTGAACACACAGCAGTAACTCCTCCAGAATCTTTGGAAGCAACAGCACTGTTACCAGGTATCTTAGAACAGAAGGTTAAGCTCAAAGTCCTCACCCAGGCCTTATGTCTCAGATGAGGTAAGGGTGAACACTCTCACTGACTTGAGTTAGGAAAGAGGGATGTTGATGGTCTGAGTTTTTATTGGGATAAAGATTAAAGACATACATTGGGACTTCCTTGGGTTCAAGAAACATGGAAGAGATATACAGAAATCTGTGAGTTTCCCAAACTTTCATTGAAGCTAGTCCAATCTCTGTTCTATTTGTATGAACACTGGCTATTCATCTTCGTTCTATACATAGAACTGGAGAATGTGATTTTGTACATAAGGCACTGGCAAATTATATTCAAAGTGTCTTTTTTTATCTTAAGGATTCACTATTTAGTCATTTTTATTAGCTTAAGGGAAGACTGGGGAGCAATGGCACTAGCATATCTTTTTTTTTTTTTAGAAACATTTTATTTAGTGAACATAAATTTCATGAGTACATCTTTAAGAACAGAGTGATTCGTCCCACCATATCCACTCTCCCACCCCTACTCCCTCCTTTTCCTCCTCCCTCTCCCATTCCCAGTCTCCATTAGGATTCCTTTTTTTCTTTTTTTTGGACAGACAGAGTGGACAGTGAGAGACAGAGACAGAAAGAAAGGTCTTCCTTTGCCATTGGTTCACCCTCCAATGGCCACCGCAGGCAGCGCACTGCAGCCGGCGCACCACACTGATCGGAAGGCAGGAGCCAGGTGTTTCTCCTGGTCTCCCATGGGGTGCAGGGCCCAAGCACTTGGGCCATCCTCCACTGCACTCCCGGGCCACAGCAGAGAGCTGGCCTGGAAGAGGGGCAACCGGGACAGAATCCGGCACCCCAACCGGGACTAGAACACGGTGTGCCAGCGCCACTAGGTGGAGGATTAGCCTATTGAGCCAATATAATCTGTATAGGATTAAAATATTTTTAAAAACTTTTTTGTATTAATACAAAGAGAAATGTTCCATGCATTCCATAGCAGGATAAAACTTGAGGGGCCAGCACTGTGGCATAGCTATAATTTGAAGCTAAAAAATTTTTCAGAGAAAACTCAAGCCAAAACAAGAAAGCAGAAGAAGTAAAGAGTAAAATGGAGAAGGTGGAGACAGGAAGCGGTAATTCTCCCCATCTTCATGTAGGAAAGCAGTGCTGTGATGCTAGCATGTGGCAAGGATGCCTCCCCACCAAGACCCTACAATCTCTGAACCTTGCTATCAACCACCATACTCACATATGGATCCTCTTTGGACTCTGCTGATGCCTCTGGGACAGTCATACAACCCCTGCTGTGCATGTAAGCCAAGCCCAGGAAGAGCCAGTTCAGATTTACCACCCACATGCTGTTGTCTGTTGGCTGGCAGGGTGAAAACCCTGCAGGGTTTACTACATACCAATTGTAAGAAGGTGGCATGTTTGAATATCCTGGGTATTTTGTATTTTCACCTGGGTCAGAGACAAAGGATTGTGCTACTTAATGCTGAACACAGTTGCTCCATCAGCAAAAT
Organism: Oryctolagus cuniculus; assembly: GCF_051225735.1. NCBI lineage: Eukaryota > Metazoa > Chordata > Mammalia > Lagomorpha > Leporidae > Oryctolagus > Oryctolagus cuniculus. The sequence goes on along the minus strand of NC_142887.1, from coordinate 3,321,594 downwards.
GATTTCCTTTTTTTGCCTGGAAATGCAGGGGCTACACAAGGGGTACAGATAATATTAAACTTTTTAAAGTGTCCAGGTCCTGCTGCTCCTTCAGGGTGAAGTCCACAGTCCACACCTCTAACAGTGCATTTCTCCAAAAGGTATCAGCTCTGGGTCAAAAAGAAGGGTGACAGGGAGTTCATTCTTCTCTTTATGTCTATCTTGCCTCTTATATAAGATGAAGCTAATTTTTGTATGCTATAGGCCAACAGAAAGGAAAATGATAATCAAAACATCAATTTCATATTAACTTTCAATTATGAAATTTACTATAATAGAGTTTCCCTTATTCAGTAAAAGATCACAGTGTAATCTATAGACATAAGTGTAATGTGTAACTGAAGGGTGTTAGATCAAGTGAGACATCCATTCAAAGTAGATCAGGCTAACAATGTTTTAAAAAACTTTGGAAGGATGGCCTTGTGGCACAGTGTGTAAAACCACAGGGAACCTGTTTAAGATCCAGTTGCTAACTTCCTTTCCAGCACTCTGCTAATGCACCTGGGAAAGCATAAGATGGCCCATGTCCTTGGGCCCCTGTAGCCACCTGGGAGACCTGAGAGAAGTTCCTGGCTCCCATCTGTTCCAGTTCCAGCTGTTGCCACCATCTGGGGAGTGAACTAATGATGGAAGATCTCTCTCTCTTTCTAAATAAATCTATTAAACAATAAATTTTAGGGGATGGTATAGTGCCACAGCAGATTAAGCTACCATCTGAACCCACAGCATCCCACATGAGCACCAATATGAGCCATACCTACTCCATTTCTTATCCACTCCCTGTGAATAAATGTGAAAAACCAGTGGAAGATGGCTGAAGTACTAAGACTTCTGCCATCCACCTGGGAAACTTGGAAGAAGTTCTGGGCAGGTATTGGCCCAACCCCAGCCATTGTAGCAATTTCGGGACAACCAGCAGATGGAAGATCTATCTCTTTCTCTCTGTAACTCTCTTTCAAATATATAAAGAAGTAGTAAATAAAACTTTTTTGGATCATCAGGTACACTTCACAGAAAAGACATATCTCTTCATCAATGTGTCCTCAAGAATATAAAATTGCAAAACACACTGGCAAAAAGGCAAAGAAAAAACTAGACCAAGTGATGGGAACTACAAATGCACCATATCTAGGTGAGTGGTCCTGGACTGTGAGGAGAAAAAAACAGTAAACATGTTCAAAGAAGTGTTAACTGAATGAATCACTGTTTTTGAAATTTATTTATAAACAAAAGCATACTTATAAGCTTTTTCACATCTCTTCCAAAAATCAATGTAATTGCTATTGTTTACATGAAAGATATTGGCTATGTCCTCAAACAGGGCACATAAACTTGGAAAGTTATCTTAGAAGATTTGCATTTTTTTAAAAGATTTTATTGGAGCTGGCACTGTGGTACAGTGGGTTAAAGCCCCAGCCTGCAGTGCCATCATCCCATACAGGCAACAGTTCGAGTCCTGGCTGCTTTATTGCCAACCCAGCTTCTGCTGTGGCCTAGAAAAACAGTGGAAGATGGCCCAAGTACACGGGCCCCTGTACCCATGTAGGAGACCCAAAAGAAACTCTTGGCTCCTGGCTTTGGTTCAGCTCAACTCTGGCTGTTGCAGACATTTGGGGAGTGAACCAGTGGAAGGAAGACTTCTCTCTCTCTAGCTCTACCTCTATCTGTAACTCTATCTTTCAAATAAATAAAAATAAATATTTAAAAATAACAGATCAAAGGGACAAGATTTTAAACAAGATTTTATTGATTTATTTGAGAGGTACAACTACAGACACAGAGAGGGAGGGATAGAAAATATTTCTTCCATCTGCTGGTTCACTCCCCAAATGGCCTCAATGGCCAGAGTTGAGTCACTCAGAAGCCAGGAGCCAGGAGCTCCTTCAAAGTCTCCCACGTGGGTGCCAGAGCCCAAGCACTTGGGCCATCTTACACTATGTTCCCAGGCCACAAGCAGAGAGCTGGATCAGAAGATGAGCAGTCGGGACACAAACGGGTACCCATATTGGATGCTGGTGCAACATCACCGGCCCCCAGAAGATTTGAATTTGAGAGTCAACGTCTGGAAGGAGAATGAAGAAATAGAGAGGAAGAATTGGAGAAGGCATGATGACCAACCATTAGACATAGAGTAGTCAGAATACTGAAGAAAAAGACAGGAAGCGTGAACACAATTCGGTACTAATTGGTTACGCAGAGGGTTGAAAGTGGAGTTCAATTCCATGATGTGTGCATGAAAGACTGTGTGGACACTGGCACAGGAAGTTGAAATTGGGAAAAAAATCAACAAGAATATGATGCAAAGAAGTGAGACTGGTGCCCATATGGGATGCTGGCACTACAGGCTATAGCTTAACTTTTAAGTCTTGAAAAAAATTTTATTTGCACACAATTTATACCTGCAAGACTCAAAGAATCTCCTGAGAATACCTATTTGGTTGGCTCCAGTATTCTTTTTTTATTGAACCAACATTGTGGTGTAGCAGGTTAATCCACTGCTGGTAATACTGGAATCCCATATAGGTACCAATACAAAACCTCTATGTACCACTTCCCACCCAGCTCCCTGCTAAGGTATCAGAAAGCAGAAGATAACCCAAGGGTGTGGTCTCTTCCACCCATGTAGGATATGGAAGAAGCTCCAGGATCCTGGCTTCAGACTGTCATAGCAGCAGTCAATGCAGCCATTTGTGTAACGAATCAGCAGACAGAACCTCTCTCCTCTTTCTGTAACTCTTCCTTTCACATTAATAAACCATTAAAAAAAAAAAAAAGATGAAACATGACCACTGCTGGACAATAGTGGGAGTCAGAGAGTATTCTTATTTTATATATTATTGTTTAACGTTGCCTCCTCCAGTTCTTCTAAAAAGTACAAGCAATCCTTTGGGAAATGATAGCAATCTGTCATCTCCAAAGTAACTGATACCTGAAGGTTATGGCCATGACAACACTGTTAAATAGGTGAACAGTTAAATAGACCTCAAATGCTTTCAAATGCTCAAAATTGGCCAAAGGAAAGGAGAATGAAGCATATATAAAACATGTTTAAAATTCATAAAATGAAAGATTAAAACATCATCTCAAAAAGTTGACTCCAGGCTGGCACCATGGCTCAGTAGGCTAATCCTCCACCTGTGGCGCTGGCACATGGGGCTCTAGTCCCGGTCAGAGCACTGGATTCTGTCCCAGTTGCTCCTCTTCCAGTCCAGCTCTCTGCTGTGGTCTGGGAGTGCAGTGGAGGATGGCCCAAGTCCTTCGGCCCTTCACCCACATGGGAGACCAAGAGAAGCACCTGGCTCCTGGATCCTGGCTCCAGATCAGTGTGATGCACCAGCCGCAGCACACTGGCCACAGTGGCTATTGGAAGGTGAACCAACAGAAAAAGGGAGACCTTTCTCTCTGTCTCTCCCTCTCCCTGTCCACTCTGCCTGTCAAAAAAAAAAAAAAAAAAAAAAGGTTGACTCCATCTAAAACTATAAAAACATATCTAAGACCACTTTTTATTGTGAGAAGCAATCCAACTGACAAAAAGTACTGAGGGTTTAAGCCATAGAGGCCAAGGGTGATAGATAGGAAATACAACACCTAAGCAATCTAACCCTGAGAGTCTTTGCCAAAGGCTGCAATGTGGATTGCAGAGGAAGGATACTGCAGAGGGCAGGGACATGTGCAGTGAGGATGCATAATCAAGGCCTCAGTAGAGTGTGTGCCATGTGCACTTAGGTCACTCCCTATTTCTGCCTCCATGATAGATAAATTGCTATGATGACCCCCCCCCCCCCACCGTGACTCCCTGCTTTTTTCAGACCATAAAGGAATCTGAAAACCTGAAGAGTTACTCTGGTTATCTTACTCATGCTTTCACCCTCTACATGGGGTACACAGAAGGCACATAACTTGTTTCCTCTGTTAACAGGTCTATGTATCAAGGGAGGCTACATCTGGAGATAACACGGGTGCCTGGCATTATTCTAGATTCTGGATTTGAGTGTAAAATGATGGAAACATGGGATATTGTGGTCTCTGGTTGAGAAAAAGTTGATACCTGTGGGATGGCCTGCACTGCGGCTCACTTGATTAATCCTCTGCCTGCAGTGCTGGCATCCCATATGGGCACCGGGTTCTACTCCTGGTTACTCCTCTTCCAGTCCAGCTGTCTGCTGTGGCCTGGGAAGGCAGTGGAGGATGGCGCAAGTGCTTGGGCACCTGCACCTGCATGGGAGACCAGGAGGAAGCACCTGGCCCCTGGCTTCAGATCAGTGTAGTGCAGCCATGCCAGCATTTTGGGAGATGAACCAACAGAAGGAAGACCTTTCTCTGTGACTCTCCCTCTCACTGTATGTAACTCTGTCAAATAAATTTTATAAAAAAAGATACCTGTGGGAGAAGAGACATTCCAGCATGTGATGACCAGGGACCACTCATCTTCAGTGTTGTTTCCTGTGAGAGGATTTTACACCCCCATTCCCATACTTAAAAATGCAGACAAGGCCACATGACTCTTTCCAGATACAGTGGAAGAAAATTTTGTCACATTTGAGAAAATCACAGAAAATCACTGTTCTTTATCATCCAGCCACAATGACCATCAGTAGACACCATTCTATCAGCCTGAGGTCAAAATGACAGCTGATGCACAGCTTAAATGTGGAAGACTTGAATTAACTGGGTCGTTGGTTACCTGAGAAAGCCATTAAAAGACCATTAGCTGTAGTAGATGGCACTCATAAATAGATGGCACTGCAAGTCCCTGGGTTATATCTCTGGAATTTTTAATAAATAGTGCTTAACACAAATACAGAGAAAAGGGACCGGCGTGTGGCGCAGCAGGTTAATGTCTTGGCCTGAAGTGCCTGCATCCCATATGGGTGCAGTTTCTAGTCCTGAATTCTCCTCTTCTGATCCAGATCTCCATTATGGCCTGGGAAAGCAGTAGAGGATGGCCCAAGTCCTTGGGCCCCTGCAGCCAAGTGGGATACCCAGAAGAAGCTCCTGGCTCCCAGCTTCAGAATGGTACAGCTCTGGCCATTGCAGCCATCTGGGGAGTGAACCATCAGATGGAAGACCTCTCTCTCTGCCTCTCTTCTCTCTGTAATTCTGTCTTTCAAATAAGTAAAATAAATCTTTAAAAAAAAGAAATCAAAAAAATAAAGCTTTGGATCAAGACACAGAAATAAATAAATCTTAAAAAATACAAAAAAAAGCTAAAATGGAATCCAAAGATCACATCAAATGTACAAAACTTGACAAGTACATGAGGTATATGATTTATAATTTTGAGTGAGAAAATTCTGTAACATTGTACTAAACACTAGATGAATAAAATAACAGAAATTTAGTTTCTCATAGTTTGACACTATGCTGCCTGAAGTTTTGATTTCTTCTGAGGACATTCTTTTGTTTCAAGATCATCAAATTTCCAACATAACCTTTGGGATCTAGTCTGTTTCTCCTCCCATCTCTAGGGACTCTCTTTCAAAATCAGATTGGAGGGCCAGCGCCGTGGCACAGTAGGTTAATCCTCCATGCCTGAGGTGCTGGCATCCCATATGGATGCCGGTTCCAGTTCCAGGTGCTCCTCTTCCAATCCAGTTTTCTGCTATGGCCTGGAAAAGCAGTAGAAGATGGCCAAAATGCTTGGGCTCCTGCACCCACATGGGAGGCTGGGAAAAAGCTCCTGGTTCCTGGCTTCAGATCAGCACAGCTTCAGCCATTGTGGCCATTTGGGAAGTGAACCAATGGAAGGAAGACCTTTCTCTGTCTCTCCCTCTCACTGTCTATAACTCTACCTCTCAAATAAATAAATAAATAATCTTTTATATATCAGATTGGATTAGGTCAGGATATAAGATAACACTCAGACATCAATAGCCTCTGTATACACAGACAATACCACAGCTGACATAGGACTTCTAACATTAATCCCATTCACAATAGATACAAGAACAACTACCTTGGAGTAAATTTAAGCAATGTCAAAGATCTCTGTGATGAGAAATACAAAATATTAAAGAAAGAAATGAGACAAAAAATGAAAAATTGTTCATGTTCATGGAGTTAGAATCAATATCAAACTCCAAACTACTGAAAACAATTTAAAGATTGAATACACCAAGATTCAATATACTGATTCAATATACCAAGGACATTCTTCTCAGATATAGAAAAGGATGCTGAAATTCATATGGAAACAGAAGAGTCCCTGAATAGCTAAAGCAATCTTATACAACAAAAACAAAGCTGGAGGCTTATTTGAGAGGTAGAGTTGCAGACAGTGAGAGGGAGGGAGAGAGGTCTTCCATCCACAGCTTTACTACCCAATTGTTCACAATGGCCTGAGCTGGGCCAATCCAAAGTCAGGATCCTGGAGGTTCTTCTAAGTCTCCTATGTGAACACAGGAAGGAGCTCAAGCACTTGGGCCATCCTCTACTGCACTCCCAGGCTATAGCAGAGAGCTGCATTAGAAGAGGAGCAGCCAGGACTTCAACTGGTGCCCACATGGGATTCCAGCACTGCAGGTGGAGAATCACCCACTGTATCACAGCACCACTCCCAGGTTTCAAGATATACTATAGTGCAGTAATCAAAATAGCCTAGTACTTGTACAAAAACAGATGGATACACCAATGGAACAGAATATAAATGCAGAAATCAATCCTGGAGAAGGATAATCTGTTAAACACATAGTGCTGGGAAAACTGGATCTCCTCATGCAGAAGTATGAAGCAATACTCCTACTTTACACCTTACAAAAATACACTCAAAATGGATTAAAATGGATAAAAGATTTAAATAACAACCTGATACCAAATTATTAGAGAAAGTTGGGGTAACCCTGCAAGACATTGGCATAGAAAAAGACTACTTGGAAAAGACCGCAGAGGCACAAGCAATCAAAGCCAAAATTGACAAATGGGATCACATCAAATTGAGAAGCTTCTGTACTGCAAAAAAAAAAAAAAAGTTAACAAAGTGAAGAGCCAACTGACAAACTGGGAGAAATTATTTGCAAACTATGCAACTGATAAAAAATTAATAACCAGAATACATAAAGGCTCAAGAAATTCCACAACAGCAAAACGAAAAACCCAGTGCAGAAATGGGCAAAGGGCTTAAATAGATATTTTTAAAAAGAAATCCAAATAGCCAACAGATACATGAGAAAATGCTCAGGATCACCATTCAACAGAGAAATGTAAATCAAAACCACAAGGTAGTTTTACCTCACCCCCGTTAGAATGGCAAACAAATGCTGGCAAAGATGTGTGGAAAACTTAACCCTGATCCACTGTTTGTGGGAATGTAAACTGGTAAAGACACCATGGAAGACAGTATGGAGATACCTCAAAACATCGTACTTAGTGAATAAGCCAGTCTAAAAAGGACAAAAACCATATATTCTCCCTGATCTGTGATAACTAATAGCGCACCAAAAGGTAACCTATAGAAATGAAATTGACACTTTGAGAAGCAATGACTTTGAACAGCCCTTGTCTTGACTATTGAGGAACAATTTTTTCACATTATCTGTTGAACTCTTTACTTAGTATAGAGTTACTCATATGTGTATAAAGTTAATTGAAAATAGATCTTAGTAAAAAATAGGAATGAGAATAGGAAAGGAAGAAGAGTGTAGGTGGGAGGGTGGCTATGGTGGGAAGAGTCACTATGTTCTTAAAGTTGTAATTATGAAATGCATGAAGTTTGTCTTCCTTAAGTAAAAGGTTTCTAAGGAAAAAAGATATGAAAGGAACATTCCAGAAAAATTTTCATTTTGATGATTTGGGTCAAGGCTACTTGGTAGCAATATTTAAAAGCAAAGAATGAATGATGCATTTTTCATCTTATTTATTCTTAATTGTTTACTTTTTTGTTTTAAAAGACAGTTTTGGAGAGAGAGCAGAAGGCAGTGGAAGATCTTCCATCTGTTGCTCTACTCCCCAAGTGGCTGTAACAGCCAGAGCTGGGCCAGACTGAAACCAGGAGCCAGAGGCTTCATGTGGGTCTCACACATGGGTGGCAGGTGCCCAAGCACTTGGACCATCTTCTGCTGCTTTCACAGGTGCCTTAAGCAGGGAGCTGGATTGGAAGTGGTGCAACCAAGAAACAAACCAGAACCCATAGGGTTACTCGAATCCCAGGCAGCTGTTTAACCCAATATACTGCAATGTCACAATTTTTGTAAATTTAGACACTAGAAGTGAGTGTGGACAACTCAAGAAATTAAGCTTCTGCAACTTAAGTGAGAGGCTAGGACTATATTCCTGGCTCTCTGTTATGATCCTGTCTCAGTCCTGGTTGTTGTGGGTGTTAATTAATGGATTGAAGGTGTTGGTGTCTGTCTCTGTCTCTCTCTCTCCCTTTCTCTCTCATTCCATAACACAGAGTAGGCTAAGCCTCCACCCATGGTGCCAGCATCCCATATGGGCACCAATTTGTGTTCCAGATGCTCTTCTTCTTTTTTAAATATTTATTTGAAAGTAGAGTTGCAGAGAGAGAGCCAGAGACAGAGAGAAAGGTCTTCCATCTGCTGGTTCACTCCCAAAATGGCTGCAATAGCTGGAGCTGGGCTGATACAAAGCCAGAAGTCAGGAGCACCCTCCAGGTCTCCCACTTGGGTGCAGGGGCCCAAGGAGTTGGGCTATCCTCAACTACTTTCCCAAGCCATAGCAAAGGGCTGGATTGGAAGTGGACCAACTGGGACTCAAATCAGTGCCTATATGGGATGCCAGCACCACAGGCAGAGGCTTAACCAACTATGCCACAGCAAGGGCCCCAGATCCTCTTCTTTGGATCCAGCTCCCCAGTTTTGTCCTGGGAAAGCAGTGGAAGATAGCCCAAGTCCTTGGGCCCCTAAACCCACCTGGGAGACCCAGAGGAAGTTCCTGGCTCTTAGCTTTGGATCAGCCCATCTCCAACTATTTTTGCCATTTGGAGACTGAACCAGTGGATAAAAAATTTGTATGTCTCTCCTCTCCCTGTAACTATGCCCACCAAATAAATAAATAAAATCTTTTTAAAAAAAAAGTCTCTATATATTTCCATCTACTTCTCATTCTCTCTCAAGTATATAAATACTTTAAGATGGCAAAAGATTGGCCAGCACCATGGCTCACTAGGCTAATCCTCTGCCTGTGGCACTGGCACACCGGGTTCTAGTCCTGGTCAGAGCACCAGATTCTGTCCTGGTTGCTCCTCTTCCAGGCCAGCTCTCTGCTGTGGCCCAGGAGTGCAGTGGAGGATGGCCCAAGTCCTTCGGCCCTGCACCTGCATGGGAGAGCAGGAGAAGCACCTGCTCCTGCTTTCAGATCAGCACAGTGCACCGCCTGTAGCACACCAGCCGCAGCAGCCATTGGAGGGTGAACCAATGGTAAAGGAAGACCTTTCTGTCTCTCTCTCACTGCCCACTCTGCCTGTCAAAGAAGAAAAAAAAGATGGCAAAAGATTCAAGTCAAAAACTAGAGAATTGTCTTGGGCTCTGACTATAGTTTATGCCATTGATAAATGGAATAATTTGCCTGAAACATAACTTTGTGGAGTCTGAAGTAATCCTGCATTTGTAGACTCACTGTGATAAAACTATGGAGAGTTATTTAAGGACCTGCAATAGATTCTATCCTCTACACATTTTCTTTTTTTTTTTTTTTTTTTTTTTGACAGGCAGATTGGACAGTGAGAGAGAGAGACAGAGAGAAAGGTCTTCCTTTGCCGTTGGTTCACCCTCCAATGGCCGCCGCTGCAGCCGGCGCACCGCGCTGATCCGATGGCAGGAGCCAGGATCCAGGTGCTTTTCCTGGTCTCCCATGGGGTGCAGGGCCCATCCTCCACTGCACTCCCTGGCCATAGCAGAGAGCTGGCCTGGAAGAGGGGCAACCGGGACAGAATCCGGCGCCCCGACCGGGACTAGAACCCGGTGTGCCGGCGCCGCAAGGTGGAGGATTAGCCTATTGAGCCACGGCGCCGGCTCCACATTTTCTGATCTAATCCATGAAGCAAGTTCAGCCTCCAAAAGCTTTTAGACACTCTACTTTAACAATTCAAAATATTAGCTTTTTAATTTTTTCTGATGTAGCAAATTCTTGCCAAAGTTTGAATTCAAACCATGTAAAAAGTCTTGTGGCTATGGCAATAAAAAAAAAATTGAGACCAATGTGAATTCAGCTCAGATGGCTTTAAATCTTGAAACCATTCTTACTTTATCTTATATGAATCCTGATTCTGAATATTTCTTTATGCTTTTCCAATTTATTTAAAAAATCTCATAAAAAATCTCATAAAACTCTTAACATACAATGTGAAAGAAGCTGAAGAATAAATAACCTACCAGCAATATATTTATTTTTGTTGGTCTTGGCCACATGTAGATGTCTCTAGAATCTATCTGCAAGAGAAATATTGGCTCAGTGACAAAAATGAAGTGGCCTCCCTGTGGGGGAATATAATCTTTACACATGGGAAAAACAGAAAAGATGCCAAAAGAGCACACACAAGACTACCAATCACTTTGATTAAACATAAACTATTGTTAGATAACCAAAATATTAATTTATTACCAATTCTGTAAAAAAAAATCCTTGTCAGGCCTGTCACTATGGAGTGGTGGGTAAAGCCATCTCCTACAGTGTGGGCATCCATGTGGGCACCAATTTGAGTCCCAGCTACTCTACTTCTGGTCTAGCTCTCTGCTATGGACTGGGAAAGCAGTGGATGAACACCTAAGTCCTTGGGCCTCGTGCACTCACATGGCAGACCTGTAAGAAGCTCCAGGCTACTGGCTTCAGATCAGCCCACCCCAGCCATTGAGGACATGTGGGAGTGAACCAGCAGGTGGAAGGCCTCTCTCTCTCTTCCTCTGTCTCTGTAACTCAGCCTTTCAAATAAATAAATCGTATAGAAATAATTTATAATGTTCATCACAATTGTTCAAATAAGTAGCAGTACACCAGAAAAATGATGATTTCACTAGAATCTATATACACAGAAAATTACTCAGGCAGTACTTAAAACATCTCTTGCTTTTATGTATCTCAAATTCCTTAAAAGTATCCAGCTTGAAAATTAGTTTTTGGCCACAACTATATGTATAGAAAAAATTGACAGAAGCTACTAGCACAGCTTTCTGTAACTTCCATGTGACACTCCTCCCTGTATCCAAATCTTAACGTAATTCTCCACCACACAGACCCCTGACATTTTCCTGTTCACTTGTTCTAGCCCATGAGATGACCATAAATATGATATCAACATAGTTTGTAAAGTATTTTACAGTTGGGGGTGTGCCTTCTTGTACAGTATTCATGTGGAGAATCCTGAGACTTACCTGAAGGACACCTGGGGCCTAGGTCAAGGCTGTGCAAGTCAGACATTGGAAGGGTAGGCATTATGTTGCAGTAGGCTTACCTACTTCTCTGGACATACCACATCACAGAGTGCCTGGTTTGTGTCCTCATTATTCCACACCTCCTGCAAGTGGTTTTTTTGTTTGTTTGTTTTAAAAAATACTTATTTATTTGTTTGAAAGGCAGAGCTACAGAGAGGCAGAGGCAGAGAGCAAGAGGTCTTCCACCTGCTGGTTCACTCCCCAAATGGCCATAATGGCCAGAGCTAAACAGATCCAAAATCAGGAGCCAGGAGCTTCTTCCAGGTCTCCCATGAAGGTGCAGGGGCCCAAGGACTTGAGCTATCTTCTACTGCTTTCTCAGGCCATAGCAGAGAGCTGGATTGGAAGTGGGCAGCCAGGACTGGAACCAGTGCCCATGGGATGCTGGCACTGCAGGTTGTGACTTTCCTATTACAGCACAGCACCAGCTCAAAAGTGTTCTCTTGAGTCAACAGATCATGGCTCAAAAACTTGGTTTCCTGCCATCTGAATGGGAAACCCACATAGAGTTCCTACCTCCTGGCTTTCATAGATATAATGCTCGCTATTGTGGGCTTTTGCAGAGTGATCCAGCAGATGGAGGACCTTTTTCTCTGCCTTTCAAATAAACAAATCAGTAAAAAATTATCGGTATGTGATATGGAACAATGGGTCTCTACCACCACTGGTTAAAGCCAGAGTTGCTCCACTTCCAATCCAGTTCCCTACTAATGCACCTGGGAAAATATCTGAAGACAGTCCAACTACTTGGACCATTTCTATCCACCTGGGAAACCTGGATCGAGTTCCTGTTTTCTGGCTTTGGCCTGGTCCAGTCCTAGCCACTGAAGCCATTTGAAGAGTGAACCAGCAGAAGGTATTAGATAGAAAGATAGATCTGTCTCTCCCTGTCTCTCTATGAATCTGCCTTTCAAATGAACAAATAAATAAATAAATTTTAAAAAAATATATTGGTGTGAGTTAAGCAATCCTGAAGCAGCAGCCTCAATTAAAGCAGTAGACAACTAAAACAGGTGATTTGTGATTCCAGGTGCCAGCAGCATATGGATGGCCTAGCAGAGGCCACCCCAAAATGCTTACTAACAATTACAAATGAAATAGTTGAATTTTATACCTGCACAATTCTTCTCCATTTTGAGCGCAAGAGCCCAGAATCTTGGACCATCTTCCTGTTTTTTCTCAGAATATTAGCAGGGGGCTGGATCAAAATTTGGGCAGCCAGGACATTAACTGGTGCCATATAGGATGCCAGGGTCACAGGCAGTGGCTTCACCTGTTATGCCTCAACACAGGCTGCAAAACTGTTTTAATCTTATACATCTATTTGAGCACTGTACTGTGATTTATTTGTATTTTACAAACCAGCAAGCAGTAAAAGCATGAATTGTTCACATGTTAAGTAATGGAAAATAGATTCACACTAAATTTTGTAGCATATAAGTAGCTGATACTAAGTGTGGAAAACTTGTATAATGCCCACATTTGGATACACAATCCATAGAGATTATTAGGGAAAAAGTGTAACCATGGACAAGGAAAAGTCTTCCAAAACAGTGTTTGTTCCAAATCAACTGTGGTTTCTGAAATGGGTCTCAAAATACAACTTTTAAAATAAATGTGGTAAATTAAATAACCCTACTCAAACATAAATAAATAAACCAGAGTTTGTGACATCTACAAATCATTTGATATTTGTCAATGCACTTCACCATAGCTCTAGATATCAAATATGATGAACTACATTTCACATTAATTGGAAAACAATAAATTTTTTTAAAGAAATCATAGTAGACAAGACACACACCCTGGTATTTGATGTGAGCCTCCCAATCAGCAGCTTAAACTGATGCAGCACAATCCCTGCCCCACAGCTCCTGGTTTGATTTAGCCCAGACTCAGTTGTGAGCCTTGGAGGAATCAGCACATGAAAGCACTGTATCTGTGTCTCTGCCTAAAAGAAATAAAAGGATAAATTAAAGAAATATACTATGCCCCTTATAAACAGGATGTAGCTACAGAAGAGATGTTGACTCTACGCCCCTCAACGTCCCTTAGGATTAAGAGAATGGGGTCTCTGAGGGGAGAATGTTGTAGGCAGGCATATAGAATAAAATTGATTAGGTGTGTGAGCTAAAGGACCACACTTTCACCATGCCCTTGTGTGACCTCATACCCCTACCTGGCCACACCTGTGTACCCACTGGCCATTCAGGTTAATTAACCTCTCCCCTTTGGAAATGGATTAAAAGTCTGGGACATGGTGTCCTTCTCTCCCCTTTCCTTGGCCTTTTGCCAGTATGGGGCTTGCTGCGGCGCTGCACCTCCAGGGCTCGTGGCCTTTGGGCCACCCACCCCATGCTTCCTGGCCTAGATGTTCCTCCATGTGGCTGGTTCCTAGTACTCAGCATGAATTCAGATTTGCTTCTCTCCTGTAGATAGGGTTCTCACTCTCCTATGCATTTCTTTCACTAAATAAAAGCTTAAAAATGTAAAAAAAAAAAATTGGCTGCCTTCTGCTCTTTTCCCTATTTCTAAACTTTACAACACAAGCAACTGCAAATGTGCTCCATTAAAATACATTTGCTTACTGTGGACATTGCAGGGAGGTTTGAGGGTAAGAAATGCCACTTGTGATAACATCATTGCATACTGGAGTGCCTTGTTGGAGCCTGCTTATCCTACCTGATCCATCTTCCTGCTAATGTTCATCCTGAGATGATGATTCAAGTACTTGAGTCCCCCCCCGCCCCATAAACATGGTAGCTGCAAATGCAGTTTTTGGATGCTGGATTTAGCCTGTCCTAGCCACAGCTGCTGCAGGCCCCTGGGCAGTGAGCCAGAAGATGAGAAGGTCTTTCTGTCTCTGCCTTTCAATTAAATGAAAATAAATAAGACATTTAAGAAAAATGACAGCAAAAGAGAACAATTAAAATATTCTTTTTTTTTTTTTTTTGACAGGCAGAGTGGACAGTGAGAGAGAGACAGAGAGAAAGGTCTTCCTTTTGCCGTTGGTTCACCCTCCAATGGCTGCTTTGGCCAGCGCACTGTGGCCAGTGCACTGTGCTGATCTGATGGCAGGAGCCATGTATTTATCCTGGTCTCCCATGGGATGCAGGGCCCAAGCACTTGGGCCATCCATCCTCCACTGCACTCCCTGGCCACAGCAGAGAGCTGGCCTGGAAGAGGGACGACCGGGACAGAATCCGGCACCCCAACCAGGACTAGAACCCAGTATCCTGGTGCCGCAAGGCGGAGGATTAACCTAGTGAGCCACGGCACCGGCTTAAAATATCCTATTTTAATGAATTCTATTATATAAATTATCATGTTCAATGTGGATTATCTAAATATACCAATTAAAAGAGATTGAAACAGCCAAAATAAAACCAAGACCAACCTATGTGTGATCTGTAAGAAAACATATATATATATATATGTTTATATATATAAAGACATAAAAAGATGATCTGATTCTGGGTTAATCAAAGAAAAAATTGGATGCCAGCATTATAGCACTGTATCAAGATTAACTTCCTACTTATGATGCTGGCATCCAGCAGAGTATCAAATATCAGCTGCTCTGTTTTCAATTGAGCTCCCTTCTAATGTCTAGGAAAGCAGTGATGATTGTCCTAGTACCTGGCTCCTGCCACCCATGTGGGAAACCCAAGTGGAACTCAGGTATCCTCCAGATGAAGAGTTAGCATCCTGGCTTAGGCCCAGCCCAGCCCAATCCAGCCCATTGCAGCCATTTGCAGAGTGAACCAGAGGACAGAAGATCTCTTTCTCTGTCACTCTCCCATTCAAATAAATAAATATTTAAGAAAGAATAAATTTCACTTGCATATGAAATGTGAAAGATCTGCATTACAACATGGTGACTCCACCATCATCAAAAACAACTACATGGTAGAATGCATATGGTGGTGAGATTTATTTCACTTCTACACACATATTTATCACCACTAATGTGTTAAATTATTCCATTTTTTTTCAAGTGAAAATGTATAAGTACATTAAGAGTAGGATAAACACAAAGATAGCTTCAGTTCTGATTAGGATTTAGGTCAGAAAAATTTTAAGTGTTACACAATGAAACTGAAGGCAGTTTTCCAAAAGGATAGTACACTGTTTCCTTAGCATCAATCTGTGCAAAGTAAAATCCATACAACTGAATGGGCATTACAGATACATCAGTGGTAATCAGTACAAATAAATGTAAGTGGAAATACCAAGTCACTGGAAACTGGTATTTAGTAATGAATAATCAGAGATGCCAGTTACTACTAGATGGAATAAGGAAATAAGGTCATCCCAGTGTTGACAAATCACAAAATACACATCAATGAAAATTTAGTTAATCCCTCCACTCTATGAATACTTCATATTAAATTTGAATTTATCCACAACCTGCAGCCTAACAATATTTTTCTCAGTTATTTAAAATATTTGCCATGCATTAGCACTGGTGGGGAATTAAAAAAAGTAACAGTCACAGACATCGAATAATAATCTAGAAGAAAGCAACGTTCCATAACTCCTGGAATCACTGACATGAACTGCCTGAACTGACAACCTAGAATAGAAACATCTGGGGAGGCCAGTGCCGTGGCTCAATAGGCTAATCCTCCACCTTGTGGTGCTGGCACACCAGGTTCTAGTCCCAGTCGGGGCACCAGATTCTGTTCCAGTTGCCCCTCTTCCAGGCCAGCTCTCTGCTGTGTCCCGGGAGTGCAGTGGAGGATGGCCCAAGTCCTTCGGCCCTGCACCTGCATGGGAGACCAGGAGAAGCACCTGCTCCTGCCTTCAGATCAGCACGGTGCGCCGGCTGCAGTGCGCCGGCTGCAGTGCGCCAGCCGCGGCGGCCATTGGAGGGTGAACCAATGGCAAAAGAAGACTTTTCTCTCTGTCTCTCTCTCTCTCACTATCCACTGTGCCTGTCAAAAATAAAAAAAAGAAAAAAAAATCTGGGGAAAAAACACTCAAAGCAAAAAAGGAAAACATCTTTTTAGTGTAAAATATCAATAGTCAGTATCAGCATTCTGAAAAGTTGAAAAGCCAAGAGACAAACACAAGCAAAATTCTTCTTTGGAAGAAGCAGATCGTAAACTACAAAAAGAACCACAAAGAATTAGACCTGGTCACTTCTGAGGGCAGTGGGGGAAGAAATCAGGAAGACACCTGAACTGACAAATGCCCATTCATTCACTTGGTTAAGCATTCTGTGGGTGTTTATATTTTTATGTAAAGTCAGCAGAAAATAAGGCTACTGAACAGTAATCAGGCCCTTGCTTCTCGACAACTGGATTCACCAGAGAGGAAAGCATTTATTTCAAGAAGCCGGCATCTTGGGGAGAAAGAGATCTCTTCATCTAAAACATGCTCTTTCCACCCAACATGCCAGCAAGAGCTGTTTCTAAGAACATGGGTCGAGGGGCAGACACTGTGGTATATGGGGTAAAGGCACAGCCAGCAGTACCACTGTCACATATGGGCACCAGCTGCTCTGCTTCTGATCCAACTCACTGTGAATGCAGCTGGGAAATCAGTGGAAGGTCACCCATGTGCTTGGGCCCCTGCCACCCCCTTGGGAGACCTGGGAGATGCTTCTGACTCCTGGATTTGGTCTGGCCCAGCTCAGGTGATTGCAGCCATGTGGGGAATGAACTAGCTGATGGAAAATCTCTCTCCTTCTCTTCCTCTCTCTCTCTGTACCTCTTCCTTTCAAATAAAATAAATAAATCTTTTTTTAAAAAATGGGTAGCTTCAGATGGAGGTTAGAAATCAAAGGGATTCTATCTAGTTGACAATTTGGCAGCTGTTCAGGCTTTGCACTAATAAGTGCTCATCTGGGGATATCCAAGGCATCAACCAGGTGAAGATGTTTTGATGGGGCTGAAGCTCCTTTGTTAGCTGGGTCAAAGTCTGCTATTCTGGGCTGGTGCTGTGGCACAGCAGGGTAAGACACGGCCTGTGGCACCAGCATCCCATATGAGATGCTCCTTTTCTGACCCAGCTCTCTTCTGTGGCCTGGGAAAGCAGTAGAAGATGGCCCAAGTCTTTGGGCCCCTGAACCCATGTGGGAGACCCAGAAGAGGCCCCTGGCTCCTGATCAGCTCAGATCTGGCCATTGCGGTCATTTGGGGAGTGAACCAGTGGATGGAAAACCACATAGGATCCCTGATCATTATAATAATCACTTACATAATATTAAGTCAAATTATGTATAAATATATTAAGTATATTGAATATTTAATTAATAGACATAGACATTTAAAATATATTAAAAATCTCAATTCTTAAAACTCAGTTTTCTAAACCCAAAGTCAGAGAATACATGAGATAATCTTGACAAAACACAAAATTTCTTTCCCTTCTGTAATAACCAAAAGGTAAAGAAAATTCTTTTGTGCTGTGTTTCTTCTAATGGGAAGCTCCTCCAGATTACTTAGAAGTTAAACCCAATGGAAAGGTACCCAACCTTAGACACTGGAGGCTGTGAACATTCAACATTATAAAAGAATGAAAAAACTTAGAAAAGATTACACCTGTTGCCAGTACTGTGGCTTAGCTAGTAAAGCCACCGCCTGCAATGCTGCGATCCCATATGGGTGTCAGTTCACATCCTAGCTGCTCCACTTCTGATCCAGCTCTCTGCTATGGCCTGGGAAAGCAGCAGAAGATGGCCCAAGTCCTTAGGCCCCTGCATCCCTGTGGGAGACCCAAAAGAAGCTCCTGGCTGCAGCTCAGTGCAGCTTTGGCCATTGTCGTCATCTGGGGAGTGAACTATCACATGGAAGACCTCTCTCTCTCTCTCTCTCTCTCTGCCTGTCTGTAACTCTGCATTTCAAATAAATAAATACATCAAAATTAAAGAAAATAATACACCTTAGAAATAAAAGCAGAAAAAAAACCATAGAACAATTTAAATACATCTAGAAAAGTCAGGTGTAGGGGCCAGTGTTGTGGCGTGGAGTGTAAAAGCCACCACCTGTGACACAGGCATTCCACATGCACACTGATTCTAGTCCTGACTATTCCATTTCTGATACAGTTCCCTGTTAATGTGCCTAGAAAACCAATGAAAAATGAAAAAGTCCTTGGGCCCCTGACAGCGAGGTGGGAGAACCAGAAGAAGCTCCTGATTCCTGGCCGTTGTGGCTGAAGTTCAGCCATTGTGACCATTTGGGGTGTGAAGCAGTAGACCAAAGATCTCTGTCTCTCCCTCTCTCTGTAAACTCTGCCTTTCAAATAAAAAGAAAGCTTAAAAAATATTAGGTGTAGGGGTTGGTGCTGTGGCGTAGTGGGTCAAGCCACTGCCTGCAGTGCCAGAGTCTCATAAGGGCACTGGTTTGAGTCCTGGCTGCTCCACTTCCTATCCAGCTCTCTGCTATGGCCTGGGAAAGCATCAGAAGATGGCCCAAGTCCTTGGGTTCCTGCACTCACTTGGGAGACCTGGAAGAAGCTCCTGGCTCCTGGCTTCACATCAGCACAGCTCTGGCTGTTGTGGCCATCTGGGGAGTGAACCAGCAGATGGAAGACCTGTCTCTCTCTCTCTCTTCCTCTTCTCTCTCTGTGTAATTCTGACTTTCAAATAAATAAATAAAGCTTTTTAAAAAATCAGGTGTAAAGATCAAGTACTCTTATTATCCCTAGTCTCCTAAGATAAATATTTCTTTCAAGATTAATTTATTTCCAAGGTAGAGTTACAGGGAGAGAGATCTTCCATTGGCTAGTTCATTAGCCAAATGGCCACTACAACCAGAACTGAGCCAGGCAGAAGCCACTGCCAGGAGACTCATCCAGGTCTCCACATGGGTGCAGGATCCCAAGGACTTGGGCCATCCTTTCCTGCTTTTCCAGGTGCATTAGCTAGGAAATGAATCAGAAGTGGGCCATGAGGAATCAAACCAGTGCCCATATGTGTTGCTGCCATCACAGGCAGCATCTTAACATCTTAACCTGCTGTGCCACAATATCAGCTGTAAAGACAAGCATTTCTCATGACAGGCCATAACTAAACAATAAAGGAGGAGAAAATAGCTTGTAAGAGATGGCTAGTTGTTGGAAAGGAGTCAATCAAATGGAAATTGTAAGAAGCTGCAGTTGAGAAGACGGTTGAAAATGTTATTAGAGGGGCCAGGCACTGGAGCGTAGGCTAATCCTAGGAAAGCAGTGCAAGATGTGCTTGAGAATGGGAGACCTACAAGAAGCCCCTGGCTCCTCTTGGATTGGCTCAGCTCCAGCCATTGCAGCCATTTGGGGAGTGAACCCATGGATGGAAGACCTTTCACTCTGCCTCTCCCTCTCTCTATCTCTCTCAAAATTTTAGGCACTGTGGTATAGAAGGTTAAGCCTCCTCCTCAGTGCCAGCATCTCATGTGGACTCTGGCTCAGTTGAGTCCCAGCTGCTCTACTTCTGATCCAGCTCTCTGCTAATGCACCTGGGAAAAGCAGAGGAAGGTGGCCTAAGTACTTGAGTCCCTGCAGCTGTGTGGGAGACTCAGCAGGCGCTCCTAGCTCCTGCTTACTGGCTCCTTCCTGACCCAACCCCCACCCATTGAGGCCATTTGGGTTGTGAGTCATTGGATGGAAGATCTCTTTCTTTTCCTCTCACTTTGTATTTCTGCCTTTCAAATAAATAAATCTTTTTTAGAAAGTTAGCAGACTTTAAAATCAAATATTGAAAACCTCTAGCAAATATTTATCATTAATATTGATATTTTCTAAAATAAATTTTACTGATTTAACATAGGGGACTAAATCCTAGTTTTATTTATTTGAAAGACAGAGTTACAGAAAATAAAGCCAATGAGAAAGAGATTGTCTATCTGGTTCACTCCCCATCCATCTACAACAGCAAGAGCTGGGACAGATTGAAGCCGGGAGCCAGGAAAATCCATGTGGTTCTCCCACATGTGTGGCAGGGGTCACAGCATTTGGGCCACCTTCTGCTATCCCAGGCACATTCGCAGGGTGCTGGATTAGAAGTGGAGCAGCTTGGACTCAAAGAAGCACTCTTATGGGATGCAGGTATGATAGACTGCACTTAACCTATGATGCTGCCCCCACTCTGAAAATTTTTAATGTCAGGGCCAGTGTTGTGATGTATGGGTAAGGCCACCACCTGTGATGCTGGCATCCCATATGGGCACTGGTTCATATCGCAGCTGCTCCACCTCAGATCAAGCTCCCTGCTAATGGCCTGGAAAAGCAGAGGAAAATGGCACAAGTGTTTAGGCCCCTGCTACTGATGTAGGAGACCTGAATGGAGCTCCAGGCTCCTGCCTTCAGTCTGGCCCAGTGCTTGATTATTACAGACATGTGGGGATGAACCAGTAAATGGAAGAAGTCTGTCTCTGTCTCTCTCACTCAGCATTTCAAATACATAAATAAATCTTTCAAAAATTCTAGGCTTTGGGATATTGACTTAGAATTATTTCTTATTGGGGCTGGTGCTGTGGCATAGTAGGTTAAGCCTCCACCCACAGTGCTGGAGTGCTGGCATCCCATAAGGACACTGGTTCAAGTCCTGGTTGCTCCACTCCAATCCAGCTCCCTGCCAATGACCTAGGAAAGCAGTGGAAGGTGGCCCAAAGTCCTTTAGCCCCTGCACCCATGTGGGAGAGTGGGAGGAGGCTCCTGGCTTCTGGCTTGATATCTGCAAGATCCAGCCATTGCAGCCCTCTGGGGAGTGAACCAGTGGATGGAGGACCTCTCTCTCTCTCTCTCCTTCTTCCTCTCCCTCGCTCTGTTATTCTGCTTTGCAAATATTTAAGTAAATAAATCTTTAAAAAATTATTTCTTATCCTTGGTAACTTACTGTTTAGTGAAAACTTAGCAGGTAATTTTGAACGGTTATATGTTAACAAGTTATGAAAACATTTACCAAAAGTCCCAATGCTTTCTACATATTTTAAGAAGCCAAGAGTACATGTATTTAGAAAAATCTATCTTTTACATTTAGCAATTCAAAAAAAGTCATCCTACTGCAGAGTAGCCCTTGGTCTCTCTAGCTGCTACACTGCTTTATCTCTCTGCAGCCACTGTAAGTCAGAGATGCTCTTATCCCTGGGCAGGAAAACCTGAGGTCTATTACCTCATGTCACATTGCATAGGGGCCCCAAATCAGTAATCCATCCCATGATCACCTTGAGGAGAGGATCTGGGTTGCGCATGGCACAAGCATCATGAGCCAGCAGGGGTGGGATTCCCTTTGTACCCACAGTCATCCTCCTCACCTTGCACAGCTTATACTGGGCATTCTCTTCAGTGTGTGTTCAGTTTGTATACCACCTCCAGCTCATGTCTGCCACCACGTGGCTTCTGCTGTGATGTAGTGAACAGCAAGACGGCCCTGTGGTGTCAAAGATCAGGCAGAAATACTCACCTGTCTGCTCGATGCTGATGTTTGCTCCATCTCACACATATCCATGAATCCAGCAAGGCTTGCAGCATCAGTTTGAACCTCACTATGGATTCTGACCCAGCACTGCTACATTATCTTCTCTACCCCCTCTCCAGTCAGTGTACACTTGAGTCCATTTCTCAGGAAGATGAGGAGAGGGAGACATCCCTTAGGTTGCAGGGACCTGATGATGCACAAGGTGCCACAGCAAAGACCACCAATTCAATTTTTAGCAATTATACTTACATTGCCTGAGAAACTAACATATTAGATAAGTATGGTTATTCTCTTAAGTCATGATCTTGCCACAGAACAACTTTAAATTGGACTTCATAGGAAGCAATGAACACTGCATCATCTTTTCATCTATTGTTTGTGCTTAGGTGAAAATTATGTTGTGATTTTAAATAACACAAATAAGCACAACCAACTTTTACACATACAACAGTAAACACACATAATGCATAGCATACATTATGACACAGAAAAATATAGAAATCTCTGCAACTCTTTTTAAATCTTTTAATCAGGCCCTATGGCTCACCATGTGGGTAGCCAATTGAACAGGGATGAATGTTGGTAAGAAGAAAGAGCTTATTTCTAGAAGCTGGCATCTTGGGGAAAGAAATTTCTCTCTTTTTTTAAGATTTTATTTATTCATTTGAGAGACAGAGCAACAGAGAGTGGGAGAGCCAGAGAGAAAGGTCCTCCACCAGTTGGACCACCCCCAAAATGGCCACAATGGCTGAGGCTGGGCTGATCCAAAGCCAGGAGCCAGGGCCTTCCCCATATCTCCCACATGGGTACTGGGTCCCACACCCCCTGGGCATCCCTCAGCGCATTCCCAGGCCACAAAGCAGAGAGCCAGATCAGGAGAGGATCAACAGGGACATGAAACAGTGCCCACATGGGATGTCGGCATTACAGGTGGAGGTCCAGCTCTATATGCCACAGTACAGCCCCAAAAGAGAGCTCTTGATGTAAAATGTAATATCTGTTAAAGGGTTAATTATTTAAAAGATTTATTTATTTATTTGGAAGTCAGAGTTACACAGAGAGAGAAGGAGAGGTAGAGAGAGAGAGAGGTAGAGAGAGAGAGAGATCTTTCATCCAAAGGTTCACTCCCCAATTGGCTGTGACGGCCAGAACTGTGTCAATCCGAGGCCAGGAGTCTGAGATCATTCTGGGTCTACCACTTGGGTGCAGGAGCCCAAGGACTTGGGCCATCTTCTACTGCTATCACAGACCATAACTGCTAAAAGGTTTCTTAAAGGACAAGGGCAGCGGCCAGAGCCACGGCTTACTAAGCTAATCCTCCGCCTTGCGGCACCGGCACACCGGGTTCTAGTCCTGGTCGGGGCACCGGATTCTGTCCCAGTTGCCCCTCTTCCAGGCCAGCCCTTTGCTGTGGCCAGGGAGTGCAGTGGAGGATGGCCCAAGTGCTTGGGCCCTGCACCCCATGGGAGACCAGGATAAGTACCTGGCTCCTTCCATCAGATCAGTGTGGTGCGCTGGCCGCGGCGGCCATTGGATGGTGAACCAATGGCAAAAGGAAGACCTTTCTCTCTATCTCTCTGTCACTGTCCACTCTGCCTGTTAAAAAAAAAGGACAAGGGTAGCTTCAGGGGGAGGTAAATAAAACAATGAGTCACCTTAATTGACAATATGTAAATGCCCAAGCTTTTTTCTGATGAGGCCTCTTAACCAGGGGGCTCAGCATCAGTTGGGTGGAGGCTTCTTTGTCAGCTGGGGCAAAAGTCCACCATTATACAAATGTTACTATTCACCAGAGTAATTCAGGCAATATACAATATCAGTAATTGGTTTTTGCTATATAAAATGTGAAAAGGAAAAGGGAAGGAGGATGGCTTTAGTACGGCTACAACTCCTTTTTAAAAGCTCCAATCAACTGAATATAATCGCTTCCTGCTGTTAGTAACCTCAATTAACCCTATTGTTCCTCAGGGGAAACCTGAAAAATTTACTTGAGCATTTAACTCGGAAAGCAACTCCAGTCCCAGTGATGGTACTGGACACCAACATACATAAAGATAATTATATCCTCATTTCAGATTCAGTAGGCACTCTGTTGGAAAAACATGTTTTATTGCTTTATTAACTCTTGTTCCTCAGTCAATTTTATCAGAGGCATTTGTGGAAAATTACAATAGATTTAAAAAAAATTTTTTTCGTTTATTTGACAGCTAGTCGGTGAGAGAGAGAGAAAGGTCTTCCTTCCATTGGTTCACCCCCCAAATGGCCACTGCAGCCGGCACTGTGCCAATCTGAAGCCAGGAACCAGGTGCTTCTTGTCTCCCATGTGGGTGCAGGGCCCACGCACTTGGGCCATCCTCCACTGCCTTCCTGGGCCACAGCAGAGTTGGACTGGAAGAGGAGCAACTGGGACTAGAACTCACACCCATATGGGATGCCAGTGCTGCAGGTGGAGGATTAACCAAGTGAGCCATGGTGCTGGCTCCTATAATAGATTTTTTAAGAGACCAGGGAGCCCCAGGGTCTCTGCTCTACCACTGGGCTGAGGCAGAGCTGAAGCTTCTGCTTTTTCTAAATTGACAAGGACTCCTAACCTGTCTCCTTGGGCATCAACAGCCACAGACACAGTTGCTGGAAGGTTTAAGGGATTTAAATGCTTACTCTGTCCCATTTACCAGAACTCTCACAAAACCTCTACTGTTAGAAATCCACTGATGCTGTGGCATATTGGGTAAAGCAGCCACCTGCAGTGAGTGCCAGCATCCCATGTGGGTGCCCATTGGGGCTGGTCCTGGGTGCTCCAATTGTGATCCAGGTCTCTGATGTGGCCCTGGGGGAGCAGTGGAGGATGGCTCAGGCCCTTGGGCCCTTGCATTGGGTGTGTGTTGGGGGGGAACCCAGAGAAACCTCCTGGCTCCTGGATTCGAATCAGCCCAGCTCTGGCCATTGCAGCCATCTGAGAAGTAAACCAGTAGATGAAGGACCTGATGGAACAAGGAACAAGGACATAAGCCTCAGCCATTCTCCTGCATTGAACAAAAGAGATAAACATTGGAATGTATTCTTTGCCCTAGAAACACAATTGGAGGGCCTGCCCTGTGGCATAGCAGGTAAAGCTGCTGTCTGCAGTGCAGGAATCTCTCATGGGTGCCGGTTTGAGTCCTGGCTGCTCCATTTCTAATCCAGCTTTCTGCTATGCCTGGGAAAGCAGTGGAAGATGGCCCAAGTCCTTGGGGCCCTGCACCCATGGGAGAGACCCAGAAGAAGCTCCTGGCTCCGGGCTTCAGATCGATGTACCTCTCTCTGGCCATTGTGGCCTTCTGGGGAGTGAACCAGAGGATGGAAGCCTTCTCTCTCCCTCTCTGCCTCTCCTTCTCTCTCTGATTAATCTTAAAAAAAAAAAAAAAAACACCTCAATTGGGTCTCACACTCTGCTGTCTTCATACTCCACCCCTTACAGCCACCTGAAAGACCAGTTCCAGGAATTCCCCTCTGCCTGCTGCCCCCTACCTCACCCCCATCCGCAGCCTTCCCTGGGGGTCAGGGCCTTCAGTCAGGTGTTCCATCATGGGTACGTGGACAGTTGCTGTTGGTCACCCATCTCTACAGATTTATTTTCCCTGAATAAATTTGGTCCGGCTATAAATTCATGCACTACCTCCTCTCTATTCTGTGCCTCTTTTCCTAACAGGACCCCCCCCCACCTCTGCCTCTCTAACTCTGCTTTTCGAATAAATAAACATTAAAAAATCCCACTTAACAACCACCTTCTCTTAAATTTAACACATATGCAGACCATGCAATATTACAATAGAACACCATTTTTTTCTTCGACATAAGATCTTAACTATATCCTGCCCAATCAGCCACAATGCAACTCAAGGTGATTTTGGATGAAAATTAAATTGAACCACTCATATTTCACCCAAGAAGAAGAAATCCTCATACAAACAACCAAATGAGTACTCTTCCAAAAAATATCCAAATTTCCTCACAGGGAGGCTGAAGTAAAAATCTTAGAATCTGTCTCCCACACACCAGTACTACAAAAAATGACCTAAACCAGGTCTAAATGACATAAGCCCAAAGAACAGAGATAGAAATTTCAGGTATGCCCCTGGTTCAACTTACCCAGTCTCAGAGCTGTTGACTCTGGACACAAAGGGGAGCCATTGACTCCCCGCAAGGTAGCTAATGTCCAGCAGGAAGAGAAAGGAAAGTCTCAGAGAGAAAGTGCTCTCAGAATCTGCTGGATGTCCCCAGAGTCCCAGCCAAAATGTTAGCTCAAAAGTGGCTCTGGGGTGGAGGTACAAGTGACCATTGCCATCCTTACTAATGTGAAAGGGTTAAGCCACTTGAAAAATACATTACAGGGGCCAGCGCTGTGGCTCAGTGGGTTAAAGCCCTGGCCTGAAGTGCTGCCATCCCATATGGGACTGGTTCTAGGCCTGGCAGCTCTTTTTCCCATCCAGCTCGGTGCAATGGCCTGGGAAAGCAGTAGAAGATGGCCCAAGTCCTTGGGCCCCTAACCTGTGTGGGAGACCTGGAAGAAGCTCCTGGCTCCTGGCTTCAGATCGGTGCAGCTCCAGCTATTATGGCCAATTGAGGAGTGAATCATCGGATGGAAGGCCTCTCCCTCTCTCTCTCTGCCTCTCCTCCCTGTGTAACTCTGACTTTCCAATAAATAAATAAAATCTTTTAAAAACAACAACAAAAATACATCGCAGACTTCTGGGCTAGCTCACCAATGTTGTTTCCAGACACATAATCTGGCTCTTGATGTTCACTGCTTCAATTCACCATAGCTGAGTGCTGGCCAGAGGAAAGGGTGTATTTCCAGAAGGCAGCTGCAGTCTTGGGAAAGAAAGTCCTCCCAATCCAAAGAAGCCTTTTTCTACCCAACCGAGCAGCACAGAGTGTGTTTAAAGGGACAGCAGTAATTGGAGCACCAGGCTTGAAATAAAACAATGAGTCTATTCAATTGATAATTATGCAGATTTTCAGGCTTTGTTCTGAGGGAAGTCCCACCAGACAGTCAGGGGAGTCCAGAGTGTCAGGTGGGAGGTGCTTTCTGCCTCAGTTGGGGGAGGGTTCTCTGTCAGCAGGGGCTATGCCTGCCCTTCCAAATCATCTCCTTTTTTTCAGTAGGCTTCCGAAACTCTTCTGCAAATATTACTCACAAGATTAGGGGAAGGTAGGATGCCTTCATTAGGACTACCATGCTGTTGGAGGAGGGTGATCGGGGTTTATAAAGAGGTTCTAAGGCAGGGGGTGGTGGTGTGAGGACTAGATGACCTAATGGGGAGTCCTTGTAAGAGTGCACAAGATGCTTGCTTCTCCCCAGAACCTGTCTATTAGCAAGACAGAAGTGGTGATCCCACTCCCCCAGTTTCTAGCTTTATCATGAGAATAGCAAGGAAGCAATGTATCCTACTATTCGTCTGGATTTTTGTTTTATCAAGAACAAGCTAGACAGGATTATTGATGGGTTTTGTCCCCAGCCTTTAATTGTTAGCTGTGATTATTCTGCTCATTCAAATTGCAGTTAAAAGACTCCACTCCATTTTTCAGGTCTCCCTCTCTTGGAGACCCCCTAGTGGCTGCTGTGGCAAGAGGTTTCTCATGTAAATAAATCTTGCTTTGCTCACTGCGTGTCCACAGGGAAATTCCTTGTGAGACATGCACCCCAGGCACCTTCCTTCATCACCACTTTCCCCCATTACTTTGGTGTGGTGAAGTCATGAAAGAGTTGACGGTCTCTGGTTTCAGATGTCATGGCTTGTCGCTAGGTCGAGGACAAGGCTTAAGTTCTCTGATTCCTCCTGGTGGTCAGCACCTGAGTCCTTCAGCTCTGCCTCAGCCTAATGGTAGAACAGAGACCTGGGGCTTCCCTGCTCTCTTAAAAACCTACTGTAAATTTCCACAGATGCCCCTATGAAGTTGGTTGTGAGGAGCAAAAGTTAACAATAGGATTTTTTTTTTTTGACAGGCAGAGTTAGTGAGAGAGAGAGACTGAGGGAAAAGTCTTCCCTTTTCTGTTGGTTCACCCTCCAAGTGGCCGCTCCGGCTAGCATGTTGTGGCCAGTGCGCTGTGCCAATCCTAAGCCAGGAGCCAGATGCTTCCTCCTGGTCTTGTTGGGTAGAAAGTCAATTATGAGCTTATGTGTGTGTGACATAAAGGCCTAAAGAGAAAACATCTATGTCCAGCATATGCATCTGCATCTCAGTCATCCTGACAATGTTTCACTGGCAGCCTGGCCTTTGTATCCTGCCCTGCCCCCTTCTACCTGATAACCTGCCAGGTGGGGGTCCCCGCCCCTTCTGCCTGACAAATCTTCCACAATCTCCCAGATGCAGCCCAGTATCTGCATTTCAAACACCCTGCTCCCGGATCCCCATTGTTGTACTTCAACTTTGGGTCAGTGTAATTTTGACATTAGCACTCAACTTAAAACTCTGTAAACAATTTTAAAATTGTAAACCTTTTAAAACTTTTCATGACTTGCTCACACCTTCTGAAACTTTACACCCATTGTTACTTTTACATAGTCTTGAATTGTCATGTATGGACAACCTATGAAAATACATGCTAACGAACTCAGTCTCTCTTATTGAATTTAAGATGTGCAAAGTACACATAATACATTTTCCCCAAGTTTTACTTAGCACTGATGCCTAGATGACTTAAGACACTGAGTTATTAATGAATACCACACCATTATCTGAATTAGAAGTCAAAATTACATTCCCATGCTTTTAAGTAACATAAGGATAGCACCTCCTGGACAGCAAACACTAGTTCATGTTTACAACTTTGAACAGATCTCCATTGTTAAGAGAAACAAGTTTAAAGCATATCAAAGACATGTAAAACTGAGCAAGTGAGCCACTGAGCAAACCTAAGGGCGTTTGCATTAACTCAATTCTCTGAACCAATCTGTATTGGCTTACTTTAGTTAACAACATAAAGGCTTGTATGCACAGAATTTACTTTCATTTTCATAAGACCACTCTAGCTGGAAAGCAAAACATGAATACAGCATAGGTCACATAATCTGAATTGACTCAAACAGCTGTTGCTTTAACAAATTTTAGAGTCCCATCCTTTGAGAGTTCCAGGGATCTGACTGGAAGCCCAAAGTTGGAAGACTCAGTTTAGAATTTAAGCTGTCAGAGTCAAACCATTTACCCAAAATTAGTACATTTCTGATCAGTTGGGTAATCACTCAAACATTAAAAACAGATAAACAACGTAAACAACTTCACATTGCAATTTTCCCAATCAAGACTCTAATGGCAATAGAAAAAGGTGAAACCTTCAAGACAGGTGAACGCTCTCACATAAGTCAGGAACAGCAGCACAGAAAAGAGCTGATTATCAGCATACGAACCCATTGCTTAGGTTTCCATTAACTGCAAAGAGAAAAACCCATCAGGTTGTTAAGGGTTAATGGCTTAAGGTTCTGGCTCCCTTAGGTAAGGCCAGCAGTAGTATTGAATTGGAGATTCCTCCTGGAGAGGAAAAAAAAGCAGCCCTGGGGTGGGGGCGCTCTCCCTAGAGATATCTAGCTATGCCTGCCTGGGTGCGGCAGGCCACAAGGACTGGAATAGAGTGCAGAGAAAGGCTCTGTGGTCCCCCATTTACAGGGAAGACTGCACACACACCGGGGCCTGGCAGGACTAGCTGTGGGGTTGGGTAGGTGTGCCGTTTCACCAAGAGTGCTGGGAACCTCCTATAATTCAACCAAAGCCAGATGCAAACACTCAGTCAATTACAACAGATAGTTAACTTTAGCTCCTTTCCAGATTCAGTCCTCAAGCAGTCAAAGCTTAGCAACAGTAACAGTTCACAAAAACTTTAAGAGATGCACCAGAGCTACCATAAGCTCAAAGACGGAAAACTTTCTACCAAGTTGGAAAGGGTTAACAGGTAACAGGTAACAGCTTTTCCCTAGGTGGAGAGGCCTGTGGAATTTCCCTCTTCCTTTCTCCTGGCCAGTGGTATAGGAATGGAGATGAGGAGAGCAAAAGAGTCGGGGAGGGACCCCCAGGAGGAGGAGGAAGGCAGAAAGCCACAGGGGCAAGATGTGAGTGACTGCCCTCACCTTCCCCTATGAATCTCAGCTGGAGGAGAGCATAGGGAAAGGCACTCATGTCTGGGGCTGAGTGGGGTTCGAAATCTATCGCTCAAGGTTACCCACTACCTAGTTGTCTGAGTTTACCTGGAGGGCCAATATTAGCCTCGACCGAAGCTAAGCCCTGCTCACGTAGGCAGTGTGACCAGGCGTCCCTCCAAGAGATAGACCTGATCCTCCAGTCGCAGTCCAGCCACGGGGAAGCCAAAGTGAGCTCAGGGGGTCTCCAGGCTCTCAGCCAACTGCCCTTCCTAATTTCCCTCCCATTCCTTACAATCCCTCTGGAGTTTTGGCCATAGCTAAGCTGTGGCCAGGGGGACTCCACATTCTCAGAGAGCTTTGGGGTGCCAGACACTCAACGGTCACTTCCACAGATCTGGTACCACTTGAGGGAAGGAATACTGACCTTCGATATCTTCTCAAAATCCCTTCATGGTTGCCAAAAATGTTACCAGAGAAATTCCAGGGTTCTTGTCTTTGCGCAAGAAAAGAATTCAGGTGTGAGACAGAGTAGTGGGAGGTAAAATAGCAAGGTTTATTAGGGAAGGGACATCTTTAAGGACAGATGGGCACCTCTCTGGACAGGACCTGAGAGAGTGCCCAGTCACTCAGACTTGGGTGGGAGGGAGTGAGGTTACGTGTTGAGAGGAGAGATTACACCTGGCCAGACCGGGCAGGTGGCTCAGCAGAGGCAGAGGGCTGAGCGCGCAGTCATGTTGAGGCTGGGGGCTTTTAAGGAGATGGGTCTTGCTTCCCCACCTCTACTCCTCTTGGAACAAAGGGCTTTTTGGATGTAAATGGAAAAATTTCTATCTGAGTTTTCCCCTGAAGGTATCAAACTGGAGGAAGCCTAGCTGGCCCCAACCTGAGTTTAGATGGAGGGTGAGCAAGACCCCCAATAGAATGGGGATCAGGGAGCAGGGTGTTTGAAATGCAGATACTGGGCTGCATCTGGGAGATTGTGGAAGATTTGTCAGGCAGAAGGGGCGGGGACCCCCACCTGGCAGGTTATCAGGTAGAAGGGGGCAGGGCAGGATACAAAGGCCAGGCTGCCAGTGAAACATTGTCAGGATGACTGAGATGCAGATGCATATGCTGGACATAGATGTTTTCTCTTTAGGCCTTTATGTCACACACACATAAGCTCATAACTGACTTTCTACCTAACAGTCTCCCATGGGTGCAGGACCCAAACACTTGGGCCATTCTCCACTGCCTTCCCAGGCCACAGCAGAGAGCTGGACTGGAAGAGGAGCAACTGGGACAGAATCCGGTGCCCTGACTGGGACTAGAACCCGGGGTGCTGGTGCCACAGGCAGAGGATTAGCCTAGTGGGATTTCTAAGAGCTGGGTGTCTACTTCTCACTGTTTCTACACACACACACACACACACTCCTCTCCTGGACAAAAGATTTCCCAGGTACAAAATTAGGTAATGTTATCAGACTCAGTAGCCTTCTTTGCACCAAGCAAACAGTGTTTTCTGGGTGTGTGTTTATTGGAGGGGAAGACTAGAACCACCTATGAAGTTATTGGGATAAGGCAGGACTTTGTAGCATAAAATACTGGGCTGTAGACAGCCCATAAAGAAGTCATAGACAAGTCAAGGTCCATCTCAGCTTGTGGAATTCCTGAGATAAAAAAGTCACATACTCCCATGTTGAAGGGGAATGATTAAACAAGAACACTCTGCTAAAATTAATTGTTATGACTGTGTTGCAGGAAGCCTGATAAGTTGCTTGTGTATGGTGTTATCCTCTGTGTTGCCTTGACCTATAGTTGGTTATGTATAAATATCGCTGAGACACTGGAATAAATGTGTCTTGTCAAGGCTCCATTCTCTGACCCTTGTCCCTCTTTTCATTCCCACTCCCCCCTTCAGATTCTGTTTGACTGGTGCTGCTGGCCTGCACGTGCTTCTAAGACTACTGCATAACTTCTGTGGGGCACGTGTTTTGTTTCCCATGGCTGCTTTCACACACATAGGCTAACCTCTATCTTCCTATCTAAAAACATCATTGAAGAACATGAAAGCCTTCGATAGAAGAATACCCTTAGAATCAAAAGCTAAAGGAATTGTCTGATTACATGGGAAAAATTAAACACATTAAGGAAATGTCACTGGAGAAGAAGCTAAGGGTCCTTGTATTTATGCAAGAAAGAACTCAGGTGTGAGACAGAGAACAGTGGAAAGCACAGTAGCAAAGTTTATTAGGGTTGGGACGTATGTAAGAACAGATGGGCACCTCTCCAGACAAACCAGAGAGAGTGCCTAGTTCACATTTAGGCTGGGGCTTTTAAGGGGCTGGGTCTTGCCTTTCCACCTTTTTGCTGTCTCCTTCTTCTCCAGAACAAGGGACTTCTTGGGTGTAAATACAAAAAATTCCTTTCTGAGTTTCCCACTGAAGTCAGACAGGGGAAGCCTGGCTAGCTTAGCCAAGGGGTTTCTCTCTAGGGTGCCTGCCTTAGAGGAAGGATGCTTATCAGGCCAGGTAGAAGGGGCAGGGCCCCCTGGAAGGTTATCAGGGTCTGAGGGCAGGACTTTGCAGTGCAGATACTGGACAGCACCTGCAATGTTACTGGGTGACTTTGAAATGTGAATGCTGGACTGCTGTAGATGTCCCTTTCCTTAGGCCCTTGTCACACACATAGGTTAATTTCTGACTTCTTACCTAACAAAAAGACAGAAGAATCAAGTTATCCTAGTGAAGTAGGCATAACCTTAGGTTTCTAAATAAAACAGTTTTAATGTCAGGTCACAACAGTCAGAACCAAGGAGGAAGAAATAACTTACAGGAGATGCCTAGAAATTTGACAAAGAAAATTATCAATTAAGTAGAAATTACTAAAAAGGAAATTGCATTAAAAATAGATTTCAAAATGAAACATTAAGACTTATATGTATATATATACATATATATTGTGGGGAGCAACTCGGACTAGACTAAGTTACTGGAATTAAGACTTATTCTATGCATCTGCTCTCCCACAATATGGCGCTGGGAGAGGAGAAAACAGCTTCTACACAGCTGCCTCCAGTTCAGCCAATAAACTGTAGGACTTGCTCCTGATTGGAGGAGAGCAGCGTACTCGGCGTGTGGGCAGCCGAGTTGGGATTGGCAGAGGAGGACTATAAAGGAGGAGAGAGACGGCATGCACCAGGAACATCTAAGGGGAACACCTGTGCAGCCCCCGAGAGAGCCGGCCGGCGGTGTGCCGCTCCCCTGCGGAAGTGGGGAATGTGGCAGGGGGAACCGCCCTTCCACGGAGGTGGAAGGGACAGTAGCCAACCCGGGAAGAACCAGCAGCAAACCCGGGGAGGGCCGAGCAGACGAAAGAACAGCGCAGGGTCCTGTGTCGTTCCTCCACGAAGAGGGGGAGCGACAATATATGTATATATAAAGTATATATATGACTTATTACAGATATATATACATACATATACACATATATGTATCTTATTACAGATATACATATATATACACATATATACATATATATATGTATATATATCTGTAACTAAATAACTTTATTGCTTTAGCATGTTGCCCAAATCCATAGTTCTGTCTTGGCACTTATATAACATGAGAAACTCATAGAAATAATTTCCTTCTAATCTCAGCCAAAGCAACCTCACACAAAGTTATCTGCTATAAATCTGTAACATTCTTATATTCCCTTATATTCCTTAAGTTATTTGTTCTGCTTTGTTCCTCTCTCTCCTTGCCAAACACCAGTTTTATTTCATGTTAGGACAAAGATCACTTGCATTTTTTGTGCAAGGTGTCCAGTGTGTAACAAATCTTCCCAGCCAAATGAATCAGTTTACAGGTATTTATTGGGATTCCCCTCCTGGGCAAGGTTCACCAGTTCCCACAGAGTGGGGGCCAGGGAAGTCATGCTTCAGAGGTTGGGAGGGCTCCTTTTATAGATACAGGGCATGGGGGTTAAAGGTTGAGGTGCCTCTGATCCTCATTGGTTGACCTTTAGGTGCAGGCGGGACCTTGGCAAGGACTTTTTGTTCCTGGAAGTGTGGGCCTTCTCTCTTGTGGATCCCAAAGCTACCAATTTATTATTTGGAACACATCTTGGGTGCCAAGACACATTCTCATCCTCATTTTTCTCTTCCCTATCTATTGGTCCCTTAATTTGCATTTTGAAATAATCCTAAAAATCCTGTAAAATAAGAGCAAAGTATTTTAATAAAAGAACATGTAGAATTTCAAATTATTTTTAAGTAGTCTAAAATGGTTTGTCTTATATCAATGATTTATGTAAACAAAAAAGTCCATTGTCTTTTACAATTTTTTTTTTTTTTTTAACAGGCAGAGTGGACAGTGAGAGAGAGAGACAGAGAGAAAGGTCTTCCTTTGCCATTGGTTCACCCTCCAATGGCCGCCGCTGCAGCCGGCGCACCGCGCTGATCCGATGGCAGGAGCCAGGATCCAGGTGCTTTTCCTGGTCTCCCATGGGGTGCAGGGCCCAAGCACTTGGGCCATCCTCCACTGCACTCCCTGGCCATAGCAGAGAGCTGGCCTGGAAGAGGGGCAACCGGGACAGAATCCGGCGCCCCGACCGGGACTAGAACCCGGTGTGCCGGCGCCGCAAGGTGGAGGATTAGCCTATTGAGCCACGGCGCCGGCCCTGTCTTTTACAATTTTTAAAAAGCAAACAGTACAGGGGCTGGTGCTGTGGCACAGCAGGTTAATGCCCTGGCCTGAAGCGCCGGCATCCCATATGAGCACCGGTTTGAGACTTGGCTGCTCCACTTCTAATCCAGCTCTCTGCCCCAGGGTCAGCTCATATCCAACAACCACAATATGAGAGCCTCACTCCCTTAGGAAGAGCAGTGCCAAGAGGACTGGGTTGTGGATTTAGTGACCTGTTTCTTAACTGAGGAAACTGTTTCCTCCTATCCAGGAGGAAAAAGAAGGGCCAGGGGATCCCACAAATCATGGGTTCTCCCCCAAATTTCATGCATGAAATCTGGATTCTCCCTGAGAACCTGTGCATCCTAACCACACAATTTGGAAAAATACAGAGCTCCAGGGCTGAGCCAAAGTCACCACATTCAGGAATGAGAAGATAGCCAGTGTCCCATGCCAGATACCATCCTGCAAGCAGGAGGCAACTAATGCCACAAACTCACCAGATTCCAGATTCCAGGCATCCTTCTGATGGCTCTTGTAGTGAGAGAACTTCACAGATGAGAAAGAATGAGCCTCGTGGAACCACTATAAGCAGCAGACTGGAGAAGCTGTATTTAGCAGCATGAATAAAAAGACCTCATGTTGCTCTTCATTGTTGATCCAGTGTGTTTAATTGAACAGTGGTTGGGAGGGCTCCTTTTATAGATACAGGGCATGGGGGTTAAAGGTTGAGGTGCCTCTGATCCTCATTGGTTGACCTTTAGGTGCCAGTGAGCAGGCATCATGTCAGAGAAGAAGCAGCCAATCAGAGTCACACCTACTAGATTTCTGTGACAGTTGGGGAGAAGGGGTGCCATTCATCCAGGCTGTGGCTGGAAGGGGTAGTGAGGTTTGAGTCTTGGGCTCATGTCTGCAGGTGCTCACCCTCCTGGGGCCTTGCTCTCCTAAGAGCAGGGACTGCTGTCACCTTCCTGACGACTGAACCACATGAGAGTGGGGATCTCTCCCACCCTCCAATGTCTGTGATTCTGCTGGGATCTTATGACTTGGAGCTTCCAATAAACTCCTTTACAAGAGATGAAATTTACTCAAAATTTAATGAATTCTGAGCTTTTCATTTTCTTCACTTTTTTGACTTAATTTTGTTTTAGGTCATTTTGCTTTTTTAATGATTTGAAAAATATTTAAATATACTCTATAGAAGTTTTCTAGTCTGTATTTTGTCCTTTAAAATGGCTTTCTATTTTTTCCTGCTGCTACATGGAAAGCCACTTGATATATATTGATCTTATACTCACTAATATCACTTAATTATCTTGTCAGTTTATAGTTTGTTTTGGATTACCTCTGTAGATTGTAGAGTCAACCACATATATTGAAAATTTTGTTGTTTAATTGGGTGTATAAGGGACATTCTTCAATACAATCAAGGCAATCTATGAAAAAACCACAGGCAGCATCATAGTGAATGGGGAAAGTTTGGAAGCATTTCCACTTGTGAGAGACCAGAGCCATGCCATGACAGGCTTCTCACAAGACAAAAAAACTGACTAGGCCCAAGATGCCCCTGGTATGAGAAGATGAAACCTGACACCGGGCAGTCCTTGGTCCTGTCCTCAGGACCAGGTGGAGGCAACCAATAAGGTGGGCCGCCCTTGCTCCTGCAGGCCCAGGGGAAGGAAGGAATGCAGATGTAATACTTGTTTGCCTGGGAACTATAAAAACCCTGAGAACAAAGAGGAGGGGGTCTTGGTCTCCCAGCACTGCATTGCATGGGAGGCTGGGGCCCCAGCATGCTGGACCTACAAATAAAGTCCCTTAGTTCTTTGCATTACGGTGAGTCTCACTGGTTCTTTCTATCTGGGCAATCTGGAACACAACACACTGAGATCTGGTACCAGACAGCAATGCCCACTCTCATCACTGCTATTCAATATAGTACTGGAAGTTTTTGCCAGAGCCATTTGGCAAGAAAAAGAAATTACAGGGATACAAATTGGGAAGGAAGAACTCAAACTATCCTTCTTTGCAGACAATATGATTCTTTATTTAGGGGATCCAAAGAACTCCACTAAGAGACTATTTGGAACTCATAGAAGAGTTTGGCAAAGTAGCAGGATATAAAATCAGTGCACAAAAATCAACAGCCTTTGTATACACAGGCAATGCCATGGCTGTGAAAGAACTTCTAAGATCAATACTACTCACAATAGCCACAAAAACAAATACCTTGAAATAAACTTAACCATGGATGTCAAAGATCTCTATGATGAGAATTACAAAACTTTATAGAAAGAAATAGAAGAGGATACCAAAAGATGAAAAAAATCTTCCATGTTCATGGATTAGAAGAATCAATATCTTCAAAATGTCCATTCTCCCAAAAGCGATTTATGCATTCAATATGATGCCAATCAAAATACCAAAGACATTGTTCTCAGATCTGGAAAAAAATGATGCTGAAATTCATATGGAGGCACAGGAGACCTCAAATAGCTAAAGCAATCTTGTACACAAAAACAGAGCTGGAGGCATCACAATACCAGATATCATGACATACTACAGGGCAGTTGTAATCAAAACAGCATGGTACTGGTGCAAACACATGGATAGACCAGTGGAACAGATTAGAAACACCAGAAATCAGTCCAAACATGTACAGCCAACTTATATTTGATCAAGGAGCTAAAACCAATTCCTGGAGCAAGGACAGTTTGTTCAACAAATTGTGCTAGGAAAACTGGATTTCCGCATGCAGAAGTATGAAGCAAAACCACACCTTACACCTTACACAAAAATCCACTCAACTTAGATTAAAGATCTAAGCTTACTACCCGACACCATCAAATTATTAGAGAACATGGGAGAAACCCTACAAGATATAGGCACAGGCAGACTTCTTGGGAAAACCCTAGAGGCACAGGCAGTCAATGCTAAAATTAACAATTGGGATTACAGCAAATTGAGAAGTTTCTGTACTGCAAAAGAAACAGTCAGAAAATTAAAGAGGCAACCAACAGAATGGGAAAAAATGTTTGCAAATTATGCAACTGATAAAGGATTAATAACCAGAATCTATGAAGAGATCAAAAAACTCCATAACAACAAAACAAACAACCCAGTTAAGAGATGGGCCAAGGACCTAAGCAGACATTTTTCAAAAGAGGAAATCCAAATGGCCAACACATGAAAAAATGTTCAGGATCACTAGCCATCAGGGAAATGCAAATCAAAACCACAATGAGGTTTCACCTTGCCCCAGTTAGAAGGGCTTTCATACAGACATCAATGAACAACAGATGCTGGTGAGGATGTGGGAAAAAAAAAACACACTAATCTATGGTTGGTGGGAAGGTGAACTGCTAAAGCCATTACATAAGACACTTTGGAGATTCCTCAGAAATCTGAATATAGCCCTACCACACGACCCAGCCATCCCACTCCTTGGAATTTACCCAAGGGAAATTAAATTTGTAAATAAAAGAGCTATCTGTACCTCAGTGTTTATTGCAGCTCAATTCACAATAGCTAAGACATGGAATCAACCTAAATGCCCATCAGCAGAAGACTGGATAAATAAATTATGGGATATGCACTCTATAGAATACTACACAGCAATTTTTTAAAAATCCGGTCATTTGCAACAAAATGGAGGAATCTGGAAAACATCATGGTGAGTGAAATAAGCCAGTCCCAAAGCGACAAATATCATATGTTCTCCCTGATCTGTGACAACTAACTGAGCACCTGAAAGGAAGCTTGTAGAAGTGAAACTGACATGATGAGAAACAATGACTTGATCAGCCCTTGTCCTGACTGTTAAGGAGTAGCTTACTATTTTATTCTTTTTAGTATTTCCTTTTTCTACTTAATACCATTGATTGAACTCTTTAATTAACATACAATTATTCTTAGGTGTTTAAATTCAACTGAAAATTGATCCTTGTCAAAAATAAGAGTGGGAATAAGAGAGGTACATTTTGGCAGATGCTCACTTGGACTTACCCCTAATGATAGAGCTAGAAACATGCCATGGGGCTCCAAATCCCATTAAGTTGGCATGTACCAATGCCATCTTACTAGTCAAAGTGATCAGTTTAAGCTCATAATTGATCATAAAGATGGGATTAATTGTCAAAGGGATCACATAAATAAGATAAGTGCCTGCTAAAAATAATTGAAAAAATTAAAAAGGAGAGAATGATCCAACATGGGAAGCAGGATACACAGCAGACTCAGAATCACAAATGCCCTAAACAGGACTCTGGCCTCAGAATCAGCCCTTAAGGCATTCAGATCTGGCTAAAAAGCCCATGAGAGTTTCTCAGGCATGGAAAGCCAAGACACTGTGGCAAAAAATGACCTAAATGAACAATCTCTGTGAGTGAGATGCCTGTGGAAAGAGGGGACCATCAAAAAAGGAGGTACCATTCTCTGAAGGGAGGAGGAAACTTCCACTTTGATTATGGCCTTGTCTAAATAAGGTCAGAGTTTGTGAACTCAAGAGACTTCCATAGCCTTGGCAGCTCATGACAAGAGGCTCGGGTGATAACTGACATCATAAATAAGAGTGCCAATTGTTAAATCAACAACAGGAGTCACCCTGCACTTACTTCCCATGTAAGATCTGTGTCCTTGATGTTTTGTGCTAGGTGAATTAATGGTAAAACTAGTATTCAAACAATACTTTACACTTTGTGTGTCTGTGTGGGTGCAATCTGTTGAAATCTTTCCTTAGTATATACTAAGTTGACCTTCTGTATATAAAGATAATTAAAAATGAATCTTAATGAAGAATGGGATGGGAGAAGGAGTAGGAGATGAGATGTTTTGCAGGTGGGAGGGTGGTGATGGGGAGAAAAACTGCTATAATCCAAAAGTTGTATTTTCAAAATTTGTATTTATTAAATAAAAGTTTTCTAAAAACAAAATAAAATTTTGTTGTTTAAAATTTGATCCATTTATCTGATGCTTCTATTTTGTTGTTTCATTTTCCTTACTACACTTCTAGTACAATGTTGCAGAAATAGAATGGAAGGAGGTAGCTTTGTCAGGGTAAACTCCCAGGAAAAGAGCTTTCATTGTCTTATCTTTTTTTTTTTTTTTTTTGACAGGCAGAGTGGACAGTGAGAGAGAGAGACAGAGAGAGAAAGGTCTTCCTTTGCCGTTGGTTCACCCTCCAATGGCCGCCGCTGCAGCCGGCGCACCGCGCTGATCCTGGCAGGAGCCAGGAGCCAGGTGCTTTTCCTGGTCTCCCATGGGGTGCAGGGCCCAAGCACCTGGGCCATCCTCCACTGCACTCCCTGGCCATAGCAGAGAGCTGGCCTGGAAGGGGGGCAACCGGGACAGAATCCGGCGCCCCAACCGGGACTAGAACCCGGTGTGCCGGCGCCGCAAGGTGGAGGATTAGCCTATTGAGCCACGGCGCCGGCTCTCATTGTCTTATCTTAATGATACTGGTTGTTATAGGCTCCTCAGAGACAATTTTAATTATAATAAAAAATTCTGATATTTTACTTCTCTGCTAACAGTTTCTTTAAAGCTTAGATGCTGAATTTAATCAAATGCTTTCTAGCATTAAGCTTAAATATTTATGGATTTTATTCTTTTATTTTTAATGATTTATTTGAAAGGCATACTGATAGAGACTTTCATCCATTGGTTCACATCTCATTGGATGACAACAACCAAGCTGGACTTAGCTGAAGCCATCAGACAGGAATACTAGCTGGATCTCACACATGAGTGTCAGAGACTCAAGTATTTGGGCCATTTTCTGCTGCTTTCCCAGGTGGAACAGCAGGGAACTGGGCAAAATGTCAATCATTCAGAATTTAATCTAGCACTCTGATATGGGACTCCAGCATCACAGCTGGTGGGTTAACCCACTGTGCCACAAGGGGAGCCATTGATTTTGAGTGTTTTTCTTTTCTTTTTTTTTTTTTTTAGGCAGTAGCTTGATGTACTATATATATATTTACATACATACATACATATATATATTTGAAAGGCAGAATTACAAACATACACACACACACACACACACACACACACACAGAATCTATTAGTGATGGCTAGGTCTGTGACAGATTGAAGCAGGAGGCTTGAACTCCATCTGGGTCTTCCACAAGGGTGCAGAGGCCCAAACCTTGGGTCATCTTTCACTGCATTCTCAGGCCTATTAGCAGGGAACTAGATCAGAAGTGCAGAAGGGGCTGGCGCTGTAGTGTAGCAGGTAAAGCCACCACCTACAGTGCCAGCATCCCATATGGATGCCAGTTTGAGTCCTGGCTGCTCCACTTCTGATTCTGTTCTCTGACTGGGAAAGCAGTAGAAGATGGCCCAAGTCATCAGGCAGCTACCCTTGAGTGGGAGATCCAGAGAGAGTTCCTAGCTCCTGGCTTCAGATCAGCTCAGCTCCATCCATTACAGCCATCTGGAGAGTGAATCAATGGATGGAAGACCTCTTTTTCTCTGTTTCTCCCTCTCTGTAGCTCTGCCTTTTGAATAAGTAAATACATCTTTAAAAAAAAGAAAGAAGTGTAGCAGTTAGTACATGAAGCAGTGCCTATATAGGGTGTCATCATTTCAGACAGTGGACCCAAGATATATTTTTAATAACTGTAATGCTTGATATCTTGGGGATATTTGAATAGGCAAACACACAGGTAAATGACATACATCCCAGGGTTCATCCTTACCTTTTGGGTAGAGCTAAACATCAATGGCTCCTCAGCACTCCAATTCAGAACCACTCTCAGAGGGCTTATACATGGCACTGATGAGTAAACTTGCTTCGAGTGTCCCACAAAGAGAAATTACTGAAATGTGTCAACTGGACTCTCTAGGGAGCAATGGTGATGTGCAGTAAAACTCCAAATCCAGTGAACTGTTGGCACCTGTCTGTTGGGTCTTGTGCCTACTCATGTGGGTTAAGGGAGCCACAGGAAGGCTGCAAAGACTGCAGCTGGTAAACCTGTCATTTGGAGGTTCAGAAAAGGGAGCAGCAGCATCTTTCTGTAACTTGGGGTCCCAGCAGGGAAATCTTGTGATGTTTCCTCCCAGTAGCACAGAGGCTGCTTCTCTCCTCTGGGATCAGGCCCCAGATTTCAGGTCTCTACAAAATTGAAATGTTCTTTTGCACCCCCAGCCAGTGCTGAAGTGTTCTATGACCCCTTGCTAGCTGACAGCTGCTGTCATCTCAGCATCCCTTGTGACCTGGAGGATGGATGGGCTCTTGTGGTACAGTGTCCTGTTCAGAAACTCAGTCTCAGAGGAAACAGGTTTGGAGGAGTGGTGACTTGGTTTCTGAATACAAGGGACACTTATAACATGTTGAGGTACTGTAGAGTCTGACACATACAAACCCCTTGACAAATACTTGCCATCCCAGGAGCACTATCAAAACATTGGGGGGGGGACACTGTTGTGACATAGTGGCTTAAGCCACTTCCAGTGATGCTAGCATCCCATGTGGGTGCCAGTTTGAGACTTGGTTGCTCCATTTCTGATCCAGTTCAATACTAGCATGCCTTGGAAAGCATCAGAAGATGGCCCAGGGGCCAGTGCTGTGGCATAGCAGGTGAAGCCACAGCCTGCAGTGCTGGCATCCTGTATAGGCACCAGTTTGAGTCCTGGAAGCTCCACTTCTGATCCAGCTCTCTGCTATGGCCTGGAAAAGCAGTGGAAAATGACCCAAGTCCTTGGGCTCCTGCACCCACATGGGAAGACCTGCAGGAAGCTCCTGGCTCCTGGCTTCAGATGGGTGCAGCTCCAGACATTGTGCCCAACTGGGGAGTGAACCAGTGGATGGAAGACCTTTCTCTCTCTCTCTCTCTGCCTCTCCTTTTCTCTCTGTGTAACCCTGACTTCCAAATAAGCAAAATAAATCTTAAAAAAAGAAGCTGGCCCAAGGACTTGGGCCCCTGCCTGCCATGTAGGAGGCCTGGATGAAGCTCCTGGCTTCTGGCTTCAGCTCAGCCCATCTCTGGATATTGCAGGCATTTGTGGAGTGAACCAGTGGGAGGAAGGTCTTTCTCTCTCTCTCTCTCTCTCTCTCTCTCTCTCTGTGTGTGTGTGTGTGTCTCTTCTCTCTGTAGCTCTATTTCAAATAAATAGATTTTTAAAAAGACTTAGAAAACAACCTACCAAACATTCTACATGCTGGGCACAGGATCAGTTCCCAGTGTCTGGGTCCCTGTTCATTGTAGTGATGTTATCACACCATTGCATTCATTGGCTAGATGATTTCAGACACAACCAGGAAGATACTCCAAGATTTATTTTTTAAAACTAGATTTATTTATTTATTTGAAAGGCAGAGGGCTGGCTTTGAGGGGTAATGGGTAAAGTTAGCACCTGTTATGCTGACATCTTATATGTTTATGTTCTGGCTGCTCCATTTCCAGTCCAGCTCCCTGCTAATGGCCTGGGAAAAGCAACAGAGGATGGCACAAGTGTTCGAGCTCCAGCCACTTGCATGGAGACTGGAAGAATCTCCTGACTCATGGCTTTAG
The DNA here is from genome assembly GCF_051225735.1 of Oryctolagus cuniculus. NCBI lineage: Eukaryota > Metazoa > Chordata > Mammalia > Lagomorpha > Leporidae > Oryctolagus > Oryctolagus cuniculus. Next base: position 3,278,469 of record NC_142887.1, on the reverse strand, counting down.
CCTGAACTGACACCAGCCATTGTAGCCATCTGGAGGGAGTGAACAAGCAGATGGAAGATTTCTCCCTCTGTCTCTGTCTCTTCCTCTCTCTGTACAACTCTGACTTTCAAAAGAAACAAATGAATCTTTAAAATATAGAAGTCTGAGTGACAGAGAAGGAGAAAGATAGATAGTTGAAAGAGAGAGAGAGAGAGAGAGAGAGAGATCTTCCATCTATTAGTCTACTCTCCAAATGGCCACAATAGCTGAGGCTGAACCAGAACAAATCCAGGAGCCTGGAACTCCATTCAGGTCTCCCATGTGGGTGTAGGGGCCCAAGTACTTGGGTGATGACTCCACTGCTTTCCAACATGTATTTATAGGGTGTTGGATTGGAAGAGGAGCAGTAAGGACTCAAAGAATGCTCATACAAGATGCTGGCATTGCAGGTTGAGGCCTAATATTTCCACCATAGTGCTGGCCATGATTTTCACAGATTTCTATTGGTCACGATGGAACACAAGGAGACTAATATGTGAAAGACCATGAGACACTGGAACATCTAGAAGAAAAGGCAACCAAAGAAACAACCTGAGATGTGTTAAATAGCCTCCAGGAACAAGTCTGAGTGAAACCTACATTTGTTCTCAGGAAAATAAACTTTTCTCTGCCTTCTACTGCAGTTTAGTTCACAGGTTCCAATGCAAAAATGGAATAAGAAATAATCATCAAGAATATAAACATAAAACTCAGTTGTTGGGACTGGCATTGTGGTACAGCACATTAAGCTATCACTTATGATGCCTGCATCTCCTATCAGAGTGCCAACTTGAATCCTAGCTGTGTTCTTTCTGATCCAATCCTCTAAACCTATGCCTAGGAATTAGCAGATAATGGCTTGATTACTTGACTCCTTGCCACCCAGATGAAATACTCAGATGGGGTTCCTGACTGCTAGCTTCAGTCTGCCCAGGCCCAACTGTTGCAGCCATTTAGGGGAGGGAACCAGTGAATGGAAATCTCTCTCTCTCTTTGCTCCTCCTTCATGTATGTGAATCTCCTTCCCTGTTACTCTGCCTTTCAGCAAAATAAAATCTCCCATCATGATCAAGCATTTGGGGATATAACACTTTAGCAGGAAATGGATTGGTTTGTTCAGAGTGCTCAAAGCAGCTTTTTTATATCCCACACTTACATTTTTATAGCACTTATTATGCCATCAGTGTGTTTTCATTCATTTTCTTGTATCTAGTCTGTGACCTATTAAAAAGCAGCCTTCCTGATTGTGTCTTTTTGCTGCTCCATCCCATATACTTAGAAGAGTGTCTAGTGCCTGACATGTAAAGAACATTTGCTGAATGAGCAAACTGAGTTATTTACTAAATGTTATGAGGGAGCTCACGTATAATCAATCCATTTATAAAATAAAGCTCAGCAGACTATGGAACGTTTATATTTTATATAAAATATATATGACTTTGCAGTCTGCCTTTGAACTTGGTCATAAGCATCAGCATCCTGGTCTCCTAAATTTGTTGTGGGCAGTAAGAAGATTTCTGTCTGCTCTGCTTAAAGGTCCCCATGGTTCTCTGTATTCAAAGATCTTTTCTACTGGTAACCTTCCATGTCCACCTGGTTTCTCTGTATCTAAGTCTTGACTTAAGAATTGTGTTTGTTGATATAGATCCCAGATCAAAACTCAAAATGGGGGCTGGCACTGTGGTGTAGTGGGTAAAGCCACCAACTATACTGCTGGCTTTCCATATGGGTACCAGTTCAAGTCCCGGCTGCTCCACTTCTGATCTAACTCTCTACTGTGGCCTGAGAAAGCAGCAAAAGATGGTACAGGTTCTCGGGCCCCTGTACCCATGTGGGAAATCTGGAAGAAGCTCCTGGCTCCTGGATCCGGATTGGCTCAGCTCCGGCCATTTTAGCCATCTGGGGAATGAACCAGCAGATGGAAGACCTGCCTCTCTGCCTCTTCTTCTTTCTCTGTGTAACTCTGCCTTTCAAATAAATAAATAAATCTTTGAAAAAAACTTCAAAATGAACCCACTGAAATATTTTTTATTTTCTTTTTTATTTCTTCTTCAAGCCAATGGCTATTTGACAGTATGGATTGAGATCAACATATGTGTGACTTTTCCAGTTTTTCTAGAATAGATTTTGATTTTTATTCTAATGGAGATATGAAAGACAATGGTAAGACTTCTAATTTCTAAAAATTGATGACCCATATTTTCTGAATTAACAGATGATCCCACCTGGAGAATTTTTGACAGCTATTGAGAAGAACACATGTTCTGCTGCTGTTGGGTAGAATGCTCTCTGTGTAACTGTTAGGAAAAGTTGATTTACAGTGTTGTTCAAATAAATCTACCACTCTCTATTGACTTCCTACCTAGATATTCTCTTTTGTTTTGAAAGTGCAGTATTGACCTCTTTTGTTTGTTCCATTGCTGTTTATCCCTTCAGAGCTGTCAACATTTGCTTTATATATTGTAGTGTTCTGAGGTTGAGTATACATCTTGTTCAGGTGAACAACTCAAGAATATCAAGAATAATATGGGAACAAAATGAGGAATTTAAAATATACATAGAACCATGAAGAAGAATCAATCAATTTTCAAGATGTAGAAAATGGTGAATAAAAAGAAAAAAAAATAAAAACTTCTACTCCAAGGAAATACAACAGAAGAATAATTTTGTTATGCAGAAATGAGGTTGGATTTGTATGATCCTCAAGCTCTGATGCATTTTCCTGGCATAAAACCATGTCTTCTACTGAGAACATTGTCCCAGGACTTCTTCAGGGAGTGATCCATCCCATCAGTGCAAGTGTGAAGTGAGGATAGATCTAACTCCTGCTGCAGTGGCAAGGGTCATGCTTGTTTTTCCTGCTGTGGAATTTTTGGTACATGAGGAATTGGGGCTCAAGTGTGCACATCTTTTGAGGAAATGCACAGGTTCCATGATTTAGCCCTGGCTATGAACAAACAGTCCCTATCTTCATAACAAGGCACACCTGCTTCCGCCTAAGTGTAAGATGCCCAGCGGTGAACAAATTATGTTTCCCTCAAACACAGCCAGGAGGGAGGGAACCCAGGCCTCACTCACATTGAGCATGGCTTCTGCACTCTGTCATCAGTGTCTTTAGTGAGAGAAGAAGGCATCTGCTGATTCCTATTTAAAAAAAATCAACATAGCAGCTCAGCAAAATGGAATCAGAAATGTTATTGTGGAAATGGGCAAATATAAGACATGGTACAAAAATAATCACTATTAACTGCACTTCTGAGAGAGCATAACATGTTAACTTTTATGAGATGTCTATTTGACTTTTTTCACATCAAGAGTTCTTTTTTGTTTTAAAGATTTGTCTTATTTATTTCAAACAGAGGTAGAGAGGTAGAGACAGAGAGATCTTCCATCCACTGGTTACTCCCCAAATGGCCACAATGCCCTGAGCTGGGCCAATGTGAAGCCAAGAGCCAGGAGTTTCTTCCAGGTACCCCATGTGGGTGCTGGGCCAAAGCACTTGAGACACTTTCCACTGTCTTCCCAGGCACATTAGTGAAGAGTTGGATGGAAAGTGGAGCACCCAAGACTCAAACCGGCAGCCATATAGCATGTAGGCATCACAGGCTGGAGCTGTGCCATAGCTCCAGCCCCTATTTGAACACTTTTTAAATGTACTGTTAGTGTGGTACTGATAAAACAAAATTTAGCTGATGAATTTTATCATTTAAGCATTTCTAAGTGTATGTTGAGTAGTGTTGAGTATAAGCAAATTGCTGTGTGACCAATATTCAGAACTGTTTTTCCTTATGAGACTGAAATTCTCTACCCAATGAATAAATTTTTTTTTGACAAGCAGAGTGGACAGTGAGAGAGAGAGAGACAGAGAGAAAGATCTTCCTTTGCCATTGGTTCACCCTCTAATGGCCGGTGCGCCTGCGCATCGCGCTGATCCAATGGCAGGAGCCAGGTGCTTCTCCTGGTCTCCCATGCGGGTGCAGAGCCCAAGCACCTGGGCCATCCTCCACTGCACTCCCTGGCCACAGCAGAGAGCTGGCCTGGAAGAGGAGCAACTGGGACAGAATCCAGTGCCCCGACTGGGATTAGAACCTGGTGTGCTGGTGCCTCAAGGCAGAGGATTATCCTATTGAGCCGTGGCGCCGGCTTAAAAATTTCTTATAATTCCACCATCCCTAACTTCCAGTAACTGCCATTCTACTTGCCATTGCCCAGGCTACAGAGTCTTTAGGAGGTACAGTGATTTTTCAGGGTCATATAACTGAGCATTTAGAGGGAACCATGTTGGAACTCAGTTCTGTCTCTGCAAAGCTGGGTCTTGATTGTACCCAGTTACTCCCTGAGGTTTTTGGATTAGGCTACGTGGCACACATGTGTGTGATTATGGACATGGCATGAGGCAGATGGAGGATGAGACTTTGGAGAGGTCTTTTCTGCTGAGGAATCCCATGAAAGTGGATCCCAAAAACTGAAATCAATTTTTTGATGGAAGTCTATAATTGGACCTGGAACTCAGGTTGTCAAGCTTTCTTTGCTGAAGACCCACTGGAGAAAGCCATGTGTTCTGCTCTTCTGTCCTGACTCTCCAGGTGCCCAGACTCAAGAAATTCTGCAGATATTGGCTCAGCTCTCACTATTGATACCTCAGACATTTGGGCAGGAAGGATACCATGGTGACGTGGGTTGTCCCAAAGAAGGAAACTCTAGGCAAGGTCACCACTCTGATCCCACTTGGGCATTGCAACACAACTTCCCATTTTGTGTGTGTGTTTTTTGGGAGCCTCATGTAGGGTGTTCTGTCCCATATAGGAACAATTTATTGGAAGAGTTAAAATATGGGTCAGCCTGTTATGTCTACACTCTAGGTCATGGCAGACAGAATGGGAAGAATGATGAGATGGTGTTCATCTTTTATGTGAATCCTAAGCTAGAGAAATGTTCAGACAGAAATCTGTTTGGCTTTGCTAACAGAAAGTTACCTGGAACAGAAACAGTATTGACAGCCAGATGGTGTTATGATACCACCAGACCTACCTTTAGAACCATTGCACAGGGGCCAGTGCTGTGGCACAGTGGGTTAACGCCCTGGCCTGAAGTGCTGGCATCCCATATGGATGCTTTTTCAAGTCCTGGCTGCTCCACTTCCCATCCAGCTCTCTGCTATGGCCTGGAAAGCAGTAGAAGATGGCAAAAGTCCTTGGGCCCCTGCACCCACTTGGGAAACCTGGAAGAAGCTCCTGGCTCACGGCTTTGGATCAGTGCAGCTCCAGCCATTGGGGCCAATTGGGGAGTGAACCATCAGATGGAAGACCTCTCTCTCCCTCTCTGCTTCTCCTTTCTTTGTGTAATTGACTTTGAAATAAAGGAATAAATAAATCTTTTTTTAAATAACAGAACCATTGCATGAAGTTGAAAATGTACTTAACAGAGTCATATACTTCTCCCTTGGTGAGGAGCAATTGCACCACACTGACAATGAAACCCAATGCTGCATCACTTTGAGTGCACATGCAAAGAGATTTTCATAACCATGGCCTGAAAATGGCCAATAAGATCTCCTGCTCCTGTTTTTTTTTTTAAAATGGAACACCCAATTGTGTTGGTGAAGATACAAAGATTTTCAGCCACATGTGCATTGTTTGTGGTAACGTAAAATGACACAATCACCACAGAAAATAGTGTCTCTTAATTAAATTAAAAATGGAATTTTTATGTGATCTGATACTCTCACTTCTGAGTATACATCTAAAAGTATTGAAAATTCAATATAAGCAAAGTATAAATATTATTCACCACAGCATAATTCATTGTAGCCAAGATTTCTAGTGTAGCCTGTACTCAGTGAAAAGTTATGCAGGCACAGAAGAAAAGGAAATCCTGTGACATGGATGAACCTTGAATATATTTTACTAAATGAAATTAGCCACAAATATCCCCAAAGGAAAAATACTGCAAGATTCTAATCATATGAAATAAATAAAGTAGTCAGAGGGACCTGCACTGTGGGGCAGTGGATTTAAGCTCCTGCCTACAGTGCCAGCATCCCATATGGGTGCTGGTTCTAGTCCTGGCTGTTCCAGTTCTGATCCAGAACTCTGCTATGGCCTGGGAAAACAGGAGAAGATGGTCCAAGACCTTGGGCCCCTGCACCCGAGTGGGAAGCCTGGAAGAAACTCCTAGCTCCTGGCTTCAGATTGGCTCAGCTCTTGTTATCTCAGCATTTTGGGGAGTGAACCAGTGGATGAAAGACCTCTCTCTCTGGCTCTACCACTCTCTAACTCTGTCTTTCAAGTAAATAAAATAAATCTTTAAAATAAATAAAATAGCCAGAATACTAGAAACAGAAAGTAGAAGAGTGGTTATGGATGGTAGAAGGATATGCTATTCAGTAGAAATGGAATTTTTAGATAAAAAAAAATCCTAGAGATCTGGTGTGTGTGTGTGTAGACACATGTATATGTGGCTTACCTTAGAATGACAGCTGCCCTTGTGAGATACAGTACTCAAGCCCTCTTCTACCTGACCCTGGATAAGAAAAGGGCTCCCTCTGTTGGTCTTTGGTCACTCTTTGGGTGCTTGTGAGTAGGGCTGGTGGCAGGCTATTCCCAAAAGAGTGGAGATTCATGACTGGTGTTATCTAGGAATGTTGGGAAGACTGCAATGATGTCTCCTTTCTCTCCAGTTTGGTCTCCTTAGTTATCACACTCTCTTTGGGTGAGAATACAGGAAGATACACCAGTCTCTGCTGAGTTTATGATGATGCAAATGCAGTTCAGTCTGTGATTGGATCCTTCTTTGTAAGAAAATGGGCAGCCTCTCATCTTGGCCTGAGACTTGGAAATGCATCCAATAAACATAGTTCTAGTTTCATTTTTGTAGGACCTTTGTCCAAGTGTATCAGGCCAGAGGATGATCAATAATATCTTTCCAATATTTACATTAACATTTCTTTCTCCATGAAGAATTTTCCTACAGAGAAAAAAACATGAAAGACTGTGATTTTTCTCTTCTATGTCATGGGATTGCTAAGGAAATAATTCCCTCATTAACCATTGGAGTGATCGAAGTGAATTTAAGTCAGTGGTGACCACAGGAGATAGAGCTGAGTGAAGGCAGAAGTTCACAATGCAGTGGGGAGACAGACACTCCTGCAGTGAACTCAATCAGTGTTAGAGGTACTGGGAGAGGTTGAGCAACATTGAGTGAGGGAGAAATGAGAGGGTTGGATAGAAGAGCAAGATGGAGTTATTCATTTGTGTTCACCAATTTAAACTTAAAAAAATTATTGGATGTATAGGAATATTTGGACAAATTCTTTTTTTCAACATTTCATTTATTTTATTTGCAGTTTGTGTTCAGTGCAAATAAATTCCATAACATGAGGAATTACTATGAATCAAAGCATAAGCCCAGAAACATATATGCAATGCAAAATAGAGGAACAGCATTAGATATGAAGCAAACAGTCACGTTCATTCACACACACAGTGGACTCAGATCTGGTCAACCTGGTTGTTCCCAGGCAGGTTTGTAAAGATGATAAAGTGTGACTGTGGAGAATAAGATTTCTGCCAGAGCACTCTTAGTGAAGACATTTTCTTCCTAGTACACAGAGTGTGACCTCAGGTACTGATTAGGATAGCTTATGACCTACTAATAAGAAGAGCATTGAGCCCTTGTGAGAATGTAGACTTCACAAGAACATGCAGCTGCTTTCTCAGACATGTTTGTTAGGGTTTGCAACCATGACTGGGAACTACAACCAAGACCATGCTGAGCAAAGAAAAAGTTTTATTAGGGCGAAGAACTGCCAGGAGTATCCTCAGAGGGAGAGGCACTCTGGGCTCAGGTGTAGGGCTGGGGTTTTATATGGATCTTTTCCCAAGGGAGGTGGGAGATAGGTTGGAGAGGCCAAAGAAAGGGATGTGGGATGTGGGCTGGAGCAGCTGGAGAAGATACCTGATACCAGGAGGCACAGGGTGTCTGCCTGATTTATAACTGGGGGCAGTTGTGGGAATAGTGAGGCACAGAAAGTCTCTCAGGCCTGATTTGTGGCAATGATGAGGCTCTCCATAAGCACAACACCTCTGTGTTTTTGCTTTCCTGATGCCAGGGAAGAGTGGGAGAGACACCTCAGGCCAGTGTGGATTCAGGACTCTCACAATGTTTATCTAATATATCTTGCTAAACGTGTTTCAGAGAAATCTTAGTTCTATGAACACATGCACATTCTCTACAGTAGGCTGTTGTAATCCTTATCAGTAAAGAAACCACACTGGTTAGTCTGTGCACACTTTCTGGAGGAAGAGACCCCATGTCCTGTTGTTCCTTTCATTTGCACACCCCAACATGTAACCTTGGTTATCCAGACTACTGTGACCAAATTAGATATTTGAACACCTAAGCATCAGCATGTGAGCATGCAAACTGAAGATTTCAGGGATGGTCTGGTTTTGAAAAGATTTCTGTGTATCAAGGTAGTTGGAAAAGATTGGCTGCAGAATAAAATCAACTATTAGGCTTAAAGCTCCCTGTCACTGGTCCACTCCCCAAATATCTGCAATGGTCAAGATTGTGCCAATACTTAAGGTGGGGTAAGGACTTTATATAGGTTTCACAAATGGATCACAGGAACCCAGTTAGTTGAACCATCACCATTGGTTTCCAGGGCCTGCAGTAACAGGAAACTGGAGCATGGTTCTGGATGAAGATATAAACTGATGCACTGTAATGTAGGATTCAGGCATGTAACTACTAGACCTGCCAGCTCCTCTTATCCATATTTTTAAAATACATACAATATATGAAGAGTATTTTATTTACTTTTATCTGTGGATTTCAGATTTTTTAAAAGAATTATTTATTTATTTGAAAGAGTTACACAGAGAAAGAGAGCAAGAGATCTTCTTTCCACTGTTTCACACCTCAAATGGCCACAATGCTCTGGCTGGAACCAGGAGTCAGGAGTTTCAGATCCCTCACATGGTACGGGGGCCCAAGCACATGGACCATCCTCCACTGCATTTCTGGGCATATTAGCAGGGAGATGAATTGGAATTGGAGCAGCTAGGTCTTGAACCAGCACCCATAAGGGGTGCTGGTGTCACAGGCAGTTTCTTTACACACTATGCCACAATGCTGGCCCCCTGGCTATAGATTTAAAAGGCATGTAACAATAAAAAAATAATGTTACATGACAATTTTTTGAATGACTGTTGAGATGACATTAAACTGGAAATATTCTGTTTCCCATTTAGCAGATAGACTAGATTAAGAGACAAGGAGATGGGACAGGCACTATGATATAGGAAGCTAATCCTCCTCCTGTGGTACTCATATGGGCACTGGTTGGTGTCCTGGTTGCTCCACTTCTAATCAAGCTCCCTGATAATGGCCTATAAAAGCAGTGGAGATGGCTCAGGTGCATGGGCCCCTGCACTCATGTGAGACCCGGAGGAGATCCTGGCTCCTGGCTTGGGATTGGCCCAGCTCTGGCCATTGTGGCCATTTGGGAAATGGACCAGATGATGGAAGAGCTGCCTCTCTCTTCTCTCTGTCTAAAACTCTGCCTCTCAAATAAGTAAATAATAATAGTAACAGATACAAGGAAAATGATAACTGATGATTGGAAACCCCAGAGAAGAGAGAAGGGAGTCCTCACCACAGAAGAAATCAGGCTAAGACCATCATATTGCAGCAATTCAGGAATCTGAGCCTGTCTGGAACTGCTTCTTATTTGTGACAGTGAGCACAACAGAGATAGAGGTGCAAGAACTGCACCTGCTGAACCCCAGGTTTTGTATTTCGACTGTTCAATCTGAATAGTGCTGGTCACTATCATCTTGCTTAGATTTGTGGATACCATAAAATGTTTGAAAATCTTAAAGACTTGGTAATTCTACCCTAGTCAAGTATAAAATTTCTTAATCATATTTAAATTTTGAATTACTTAAAAAAATAAAAGAAAAAAGCAGAAAGAAATCTTATTTTGTAATTAAACATTTGAAAGTTTTATTTGAAGTTCCACTTGAAAAATTTGTGGTGTGGTACACATTGGTATCTGTAAAATGGGTAATAACATGCATGCAAGATATTCTGAAAAAAAAAGATTCACCTTTTTTTGTAAATAAAGATTCATTGGAAATCAACCACATCTATTTACTTAAATCCCTTTAACTCAGGAACCTCATAGTACAAATGTTCTCAGATGTTGTCACAGGCTTGTTCTGGCTTTACTTGCAGCTGTGTATAGAGAATTATAATTCTTTTTTAAAGATTTTATTTATTTGAGAGTTAGAGTTACAGACAGTGAGAAGGAGAAACAGAGAGAAAGGTCTTCCGTCCACTGGTTCACTCCCTAGATGGCCACTGCAGCTGGAGCTGTGCCAATCTGAAGCCAGGAGCCAGGAGCTTCCTCTGGTCTGCCAATGGGTGCGGGGGCCATCTTCTACTGCTTTCCCAGGCCACAGCAGAGAGCTGGATTGGAAGTGGAGCAGCCGAGACCTGAATCGGCACCCATATGGGATGCCGGCGCTTCAGGCCAGGGCATTAACCCATTGCGCCAAAGCGCTGGCCCCAAGAATTGTAATTCTTAAAAACATAGAGCTGCTGAAAACCCAATGAGAGCATTTTGGGCATGGAAAGCAAAGACACTGTGGCAAAAAATGATCTACATGAAGAATCTCTGTGAGTGAGATCCCAGTAGAAAGAAGGGGCCATCAAAGAAGGATGTACTTTTCTCTTAAGGGAGGAGAGAACTTCCACTTTGCTTATGGCCCTAAATATTGACAGAGTTTGTGGACTCAAAAGGCTTCCATAGCCTTGGCAGCTCATGACAAGAGCCTCGGGTGATCACTGACATCATAAATAAAAGTGTCAATTGTTCAATCAACAATAGGAGTCACTGTGCATTTGCTCTACATATAGGACTTCTGTCCTTAATGAATTGTATGATGAGAATTAAAGGTAAAACTTGTCTTCAAACATTACTTTGTACTTTGTGTGTCTGTGTGGGTGCAAACTGTTAAAATCTTTACTTAGTATGGAGTTGATCTTCTGTATATAAAGATAATTAAAAATTAATCTTAATGATGAATGGGGTGGGAGAGGCAGTAGGAGGTGGGATGACCTGGGGTTGGGAGGGTGGGTATGGGGGGAAGAATTGCTATATTCCAAAAGTTGTACCTATGAAATTTATATTTATTAAATAAAAGCCTTCTCAAAAAATTGTGGGGAGCAATCCGGACTAGACTGAGTTACTGGAATTAAGACTTATTCTATGCATCTGCTCTCCCACAATATGGCGCTGGGAGAGAAGTAAACAGCTTCTGCACAGCTGCCTCCAGTTCAACCAATAAACTGTAGGACTTGCTCCTGATTGGAGAGCAGCGTACTCGGCGTGTGGGCAGCCGAGTTGGGATTGGCGGAGGAGGACTATAAAGGAGGAGAGAGACGGCATGCACCAGGAACATCTATGGGGAACATCTAAGGGGAACATCTAGCTGAAGGAACACCTGTGCAGCCCCCGAGAAGAGCCGGCCGGCGGTGTGCCGCTCCCCTGCGGAAGTGGGGAATGTGGCCAGGGGGAACTGCCCTTCCACGCAGGTGGAAGGGACAGTAGCCAACCTGGGAAGAACCAGCAGCAAACCCGGGGAGGGCCGAGCAGACAAAAGAACAGCGCAGGGTCCTGTGTTGCTCCTCCATGAAGAGGGGGAGCGACAAAAATAAAGATATAGTGTGTGTTCCCTAAGAAGCTAAAAGGACCTGATATCTTTCAGACTAACCTCAGCATTTAAAGCTCTGACTTTGTTTGAAATTGAGTGATGACTACATGTGCTTGAAGACCCTCCCTCTTAGTTCCTTTTCAGTACGTGTGGCTCAGGTAATGCTTGAGTGGGAAAAGAGAATTCTAAATTCTAAATTTTGCAAGTTGGATTGTGGAATTGAGGGTTGCCACTGATCTGAAAATAACTGCAGTGCAGCTGTCATCCTACCACTGATTGTTCAGTATCAGTCAAATCCTGCACTTGGAGACTTCATGTATCCAACATTCTCCCTTTGTACATCTATTCCTTTGGGTATGTGCAGCCACATCTGTTCATCTTTTTTAAAGATTGGTTTACTTACTTAATTGAAAGGCAGAGTTACAAAGAGGGAGGGGGAAGAAAAAGAGACAGAGATCTTAAATTAAAAAAACAAATACAGCCCCAATGAAATAGATCCACTATGGCCTTTTTTTTTATGAAATGCATTTCTCATTCTCATAAACTCCATATTTTTCAAGATTTTTACAACTGTTAACCTGCTTATATTTTCATAGTATGAAAATCATTGGTGTTCATTATTTTCTTTGCTTGAGTTCAGATCCAAATACTTGAAGAAAGAAACTTTTATGGCAAATTAGGTGCAGTTTTTATGCTTGAGAGATTTCAGTATGCTGTGTATATTCAAACTGCTACAGCTTCATGCCTCCTGCTTCTGAAGCAGTGTATAGCAGTGTATGGTGAGCGCTTGAGACTGTGACCAACCAGCACTATTATAGTTATAAATAACTATTTTTCAGCACTTTATCTGAAACTGGCTTGTCAGTCGACTGTTGCTTTTAACAAACTACTTATTTTTTCACAGTCATTACAATATGTGTATCAGCATTTTCATCCACTTACCATTTTGTTTCTGCCATTGAAATTATAACCACTTTTGTGTATCATAATATCTAGTTCAAGCTAATCCTGGTACTGTGAGGCTGCAGAACATCTATGTTGGCTTTATTATAATATATTGTAACCTCCCTGCAATTATGTAACCCTATGTTTGCAACTTTTATGAATGCAATTGTTCAGATAAAAATTAGGTAATACCTGATCATTCACTCTTTCCAGATAACATATTTTACAGATTTTGTTGTTGATTTTTATAAGACTTGTTTACCATTTAATTTTGAAAGTGTGTGATAGTTCTGGATAATGGAAATGAGTTGTTTTAATATCTATGTTATGGATCTTATTTTAGCTTATTATTTTATTTATTTATATAAGGTGGACAAATGTCTTTATTTAAGAGCATAGTGATACTTCCCACCTTAACCCTACCTCCTGCCCACATTCTCACCCTCCTTCCTCCTTCATTTCTTATTCTTTAATTTTACAATGACATATTTTTAGTTTATATTATACTAGTTACATTAACCATCCATTAAGTAAAGAATTCAACAGATAGTAAGACCAAAAAAAAAAAAAATACACAAAAAACCTGTTCCACAACAGTAGAGACAAAGGCTGTAAAAAAGAATAAATTCTCAAAATATCAATTTTACTCAAATACATTATATTTTTGTACTCTCTTAATATTTGTGTGTTGGAATATTGCTCAGCCATAAAAATAATGGCATCTTTTCTTTTGCAAAAAAATGGATGCAACTGTGGAAACCCTTATAATATTGAAATAAGAAAATACAAAAAAAAAGACAAATTCAAAATGGTTTCCCTGAGCCGTTATAAATAATGAAATATGAAAAAGAATTTTAAGGGCAGAGTGTACAAATGAGAGTTTAGAACACAGAGAGAGATGTATTCCATCCACTTGATGCCCACCTAAATTCCATAACTACTGGTATTGAGACCGTCCAAAGCCAGTAAACAGAACTCCACATGGGTCTCTCATATGGAAGGCAGGAAATTAAGTACTTAGTGCCTCCAAGGTATATTAGCAGTAAGGTGGATCATTATTTCTGAACGGATGGTACTAAAGCCAGGTGCTCCAATATGGGAAAAGGGAATCTCAAACAGTGACTATATCAACTTGCCATTTTGCATCTTCAACTTTGTAATAGATGGCATAATCTTTGATTACTAAAACTCTAGAATTTTTTTTCCTTTATATTCATTTGTAATGTAATTGTAATTGTGTGGTTTTCAGCCAATTTGCCTATATCTACTCTTTTCATTATCTCCCCTCCCAATTATTAACTTTTTTCTCAGTAATAACAATAGTTTTTCACAACTGCATGTCCTTATTTTGTTGATATTATATCTTTAACTAGCACATATATGCAATATCTTAATCTAAGCCAACCCAGAGCCATGAAACTGTGGATTGCTTCGCTAGCATTTTGATTGTCAAGTCAGCAACTAAGAATCCTGTAGGTTTCCTGGAAACTGCCATTTGCAGAGCTTCATGGAGATGTTAGTCTGCTGTGTTCATTCACTATATTCAGGTAACTCTGGATGTTTATGGAACTGTAAGTTTGCCTTTGATTTTAAAGCTTCGATAGTATAACTCTAGACATTTGAATTTATTCTTTATATGTTGTAAAATCTGGCATGGTTTTGTTTTGTTTAAGTTTCTGAGATGTTTTTGTATTTTCCAATATTAATGTAACTACTAACAAAGTTCCCTATATCTGCTTTTAATACCACCATTGTTCTTTTCAAAAAACACTTTTTGGTTCTCACAGTATTCATAGTGTTTCCCATTCCATAACATGCGCATCCCTTTTTATTATTGTTTTGTTTTTCAGTCTACTCCTGTAACCTGTGTGTATCACTAACATCTTAGTAAAACAGTAGTGATATTGTGAATCTGTGGCAGTCTTGGTTTCCATTTTCATTGTGATGTCATCAGCCCATTCAAATTTTTGTAAATTTCTGTCTGTCTAAGGTAACTTTTGCCTTCTTTGATTTTTATGACTCCAAAGTTATCAATGAAAATTTCCAGTACTATTCTTCACACTTTATCATAAAACTATTCCAGTAGATATATTGCTGCTTTTTATACATCATTGTTTTTTATAGTTTTACATTCACTTCAATTTAGTTGCAATTAATGTTTTCACCAAATGCCATCATATCTACATTTTAATATAATTTATAGAATATAAATTAGCCTTTGATTTTAGAAATTTTATCAATCGAGGGAAAAATTACTCCCCTATTCTAGCTGCTGACAATTTTCATATATTTTTTCATTTACTTCAAGATCAGTGGTGTGTTACATTTTTTGAAGTCTTTTTTTCTGTTGATCTATGGATTTATTTACCGATCTATTAAATTGACCAAATTATGTTTCTCTTTTGGTCTGTCGATGTAATTGATGGATCAAATTAAAAATTTTTATTTTTTCACATCTTGAATATCTGCAATACAGATGTATATGAAGTATCACAATTTTCATTCATTTTGGATTCAATTAAGAATATTATGTTAAGTATATCTGCCTGTATGCTCAAAGGAGATATTGGTCTGTAATTTCTTTTGCTGTATTCTTGCTGAGTTGTTTCATGGTACTGGAAGGCTAGCCTCAGACCATGTATTCTGACAATTTTCTGGAAAAATATTAAAAAGTTGGTACACATTTCCCTATTTTATAGAATTTTCCTACAAATCCATCAGGAGCCAGGATCTTTCTACTTTGAAGGATTATGAAATGTTGATGTACTTGCCTCAGAGCAGATATGGCCACCATGTACTGTTTTAGTGAGGTGTCTCATACAAACTAATCCCAAGACTAATATTTAAAAAATCAATGACATTTTCTTTGGCTCTTAGAAAAATCCACCAAAGATTTAATGCAATTCCAAATAATAAAAGAAGTGGTATTTTGGCTGCAATACTCATTATTACTTTAGAATTCCTATTACATGTTTCTTTTATAAAATTGTAGGCATTGTGATACAGTACTTGGGACTCAGGCATCTGTTACAGGAGTGCCAGTCTGAGTACTGGCTGATCCACTTATGATACAGCCCTCTGCTAATGTACCTGGAAAGCAGTGGATTTTGGAACACTTTAGAATCCCCAAGTGACTCTGAGATCCAGGTTTCCAAAACCTTGCAGCCAATACTCATGGCTGGTTATACTGAAGCATATCCAGCAAGTAGGCAAACTTCTTTTATTTGTTCAAATTAAAAAACAGACCAACCACTTTATAGTAAAAGAAACTGCATAATAAATCTAACTTTCTTTTGTTGCTTATATCTCAAAAATTTTTCTTTTTTTCAACAGATGAACCACTTTACAGTAAAACAAATTTCATAATAAGAAACCTACTTTTGCTGCTTATATCACAAAAAATAATTTTAATTCTTTTTTTCATAAAAAGAGACTGAAGCAAGCATTTTCTTATTTCAGTCACTCAAAATATTAAGCCACTTTTTTCAAATCTATTACTAATAAAGAATGCTTTGAAATGAAGGAAAACATTATTTTCCAGGACCTGAATTTTTTACTTATTGTGATAGAATTTCTCATTGTTTTATTTCTCAAATTTAAAAACAAAGAGAAACTGGGAAAAGATCCAAGATGATGGCACAAATGAGTGTGCTGTGAGGTCTGTTTCCAGCTATGTCACTATGGAACAATGTGATATACGTACTACCTGGGTTGCAATGTTACACACACACTGTTCCCTGACTGATGTAAGTGGCTTATAAATAGATGGTTAGAGAGGACACTGTGTTTCTGTTTCCCAAGCTGTACTAGGCCAGATTATGGCAGACAGCAGAGAACGAAGGCCTGGACACCAGGTTCTCAATTCCTCATGTATCTTAACTGAGCCTTTTAGAAACAGTAAGGAAGATGTTTAGGACCTAGGAGGTGGGGTAAAATATATATGTATTGCTGGTGCCTTATGTTGTGGTTGGTGTTTGTGTTTAAAGTAATTATGATCTTGCATTCAATAATTTCTAACTTTGAGAGTGGCTGGGCCCCAATGGGTCTGAACTATTAGTGAGCTGGAAAGTGAGTTGTGGGCTTGAAGGGTCAGTGCCCACTCGGAAGGGGATGGAGAGGGGAGATGGGTAGGCAGGTGGATCAGAAGCAAACTGATTTCACAGGGACTTTGTTGGCTAACCTGACCCACTTCACAGGTGAGGAAATTTAGGCTCATTATGTTGTTGGCTTGTCCAACTGAACCTCTGGACTCCCTGGCTCTCCCTGATCTCCATACTCATGGGAACCTGGGCACCAGGCAGATGGCCAAGAATTCCTGACTGTGGACCCTGTGAGTAAGGACACTGGGGACCATTTCAATACTGTGCAACACTAGCCAGTTAAGAATTACAATGGACACTTTGCCTCACTTTGAGATCTATCTTGTTGAGGAAGACTCTCCTCTCCAGTTTGCTCCTGTACTTGCCCAGCCCTACAACTTCTTTCACCATTCTTATCCTCCTCTGAACACCCCAGAGCCAGAAGTCACTGGGGTGGTATAGCTGACTGGGTGCACACACACATTCCCTGTGAATTCTAGGCCCTGCCCCAGGAAGGCAGAGCAAGTGAGGCTGCCCAGGCTAGCTGTACCCCTACACTGAACACCTGGGCAGGGGTGTGGGTTTTTCTCAATATCCAAGGAGCTCTCTCTGATATCTGGAGGAATGGGGGCACCACTAGACTGACACTCACTGGTTGTGGGGTGACTGCACATTTGCCATTGATGTTCAAAAGTTTTAGTGACTTTCCCTTACTCTTGTAGAGAATATCCAAGACATAACACAGCCCAGAAAGCCTCCACATCTTGGTCACCCTGGCCTGCCACTAGCTCTTTTGCAGAGGCCTCACATACTGCAGCTAACCCTGCCTGGCTGACATGCAAACCCCAGGCCACTGCAGCATGATATTTTTAAAGTTGTATTTATTTGTAGATTTTATGTATTATCTCAGTATATTCTATCATATGTACTGAAAATTACACCTTATAGTTCTTTTTTGATGTTTTAATTCCCTGCCTACCCCTCCAGTAGGAAGCTGAAAAGAAATAGGGGCTGGCCCTGTGGCATAGCAGGTAGAGCTACTACCTGCAGTGCTGGCAACCCATATGGACACTGGTTCAAGTCTTGGCTGCTCCACTTCTGACCCAACTCTCTGCTATGGCCTGGGAAATCAGTACAAGATAGCCCAACTCTGTGGGTCCCTACATGCATGTGGGAGATTCAGAAGAAGCTCCTGGTTCCTGGCTTTGGTTCAGTGCTGTTCTGGCCACTGTGACCATCTGGGGAGTGAATCAGTGGATGCAAGACCTCTATCTTTCTGCCTCTGGCTCTCTGTAACTCTACCTTTCATTTTTTTATTTTTTTTGACAGGCAGAGTGGACATTGAGAGAGAGACAAAGAGAAAGGTCTTCCTTTGCCATTGGTTCACCCTCCAATGGCCGCTGCAGCCGGCACACTGCAGCTGGAGCACTGCGCTGATCTGAAGGCAGGAGCCAGGTGCTTCTCCTGGTCTCCTATGGGGTGCAGGGCCCAAGGACTTGGGCCATCCTCCACTGCACTTCTGGGCCACAGCAGAGAGCTGGCCTGGAAGAGGAGTGACCGGGACAGATGCAGAGGAAGCATTTGATAAAATACAACACCCTTTCATGATGAAAACTCTAAGAAAATTGGGTATAGAAGGAACATTCCTCAATAAAATCAAGGCAATTTATCTAAAACCAATGGCCAGCATCCTATTGAATGGGGAAAAGTCGGAAGCATTTCCACTGAGATCTGGTACTAGAAAGGGATGCCCACTCTCACCATTGCTATTCAATATAGTTCTGGAAGTTGTAGCCAGAGCTATCAGGCAAGCAAAAAAATTAAAGGAATGCAAATTGGAAGGAAGAAGTCAAACTACCCCTCTCTGCAGAAGATATGATTCTTTATTTAGGGGATCCACAGAATTCCACAAAGAGACTATTGGAACTCATAGAATATTTTGGCAAAGTAGCAGGATATAAAATCAATGCATAAAAATCTATAGCTTTTTTATACACAGACAATGCCATGGCTGAGAAAGAACTTCTAAGTTCAAGCCCATTCACAGTAGTGACAAAAATAATCAAATACCTTGGAATACTTAACCAAGGATGTCCAAGGTTTCTACAATGAAAATTACAAAATCTTAAATAAAGAAGTAGAAGAGGATACCAAAAAATGGAAAAATCTATGCTTATGGATTGGAAGAATCAATATCATCAAAGTGTCCATTCTCCCAAAAAATTTATAGATTCAATGAGATATCAATTAAAATACCAAAGACATTCTACTAAGATATGGAAAAAATGATGCTGAAATTCATATGGAGGCACAAGAGAACTTGAATACTAAAGCAATCTTGTACAATGAAAAGAAAGCTGGAGGCAACACAATACAATATTTCAAGACATATTACAGGGCAGTTATGAACAAAACAGCATGGTGCTGGTACAGAAACAGATGGATAGACCAATGGAACAGAATAGAAACACCAGAAATCAATCCATACATCCATAGCCAACTTATATTTGATCAAAGATCTTGAACCAATTCCTGGAGCAAGGACAGTCTATTCAACAAATGGTGTTGGTAAAACTGGATTACCACATGCAGAAGCATTAAGCAAGACCTCTACCGTACACCTCACACAAAAATCCCCTCAACATGGATTAAAGATCTAAATCTATGATCCAACACCATCAAATTATTAGAGAACATTGGAGAAACCCTGCAAGATATAGGCACAAGAAAAGACTCATTGGAAAAGACCCCAGAGGCACAGGCAGTCAGAGCTAAAATTAACAATTAGGATCACATCAAATTGAGATTTTTCTGTACTGCAAAAGAAACAGGAAAGTGAAGAGGCAACCAACAGAATGGGAAAATATTTGCAAATTATGCAATTGATAAAGTATTAATAACCAGAATCTACAAAGAGATCAAGAAAATTCCCAAGAGAACAAACAACCCATTTAAGAGATGGGCCAAGGACCTAAATAGACATTTTTCAAAAGAAGAAATCCAAACAGCCAACAGACACATGAAAAAAATGGTCAGGATCACTAGCCATCAGGAAAATGCAAATCAAAATCACAGTGAGGTTTCATCTCATCCCAGTCAGACTGGCTTACATACAGAAATCAACTAACAACAGATGCTGGCAAGGATGTGGGGAAAAAGGCTCACTAATCCACTGTTGGTGAGAATGCAAACTGATAAAGCCACTATGGATGACAGTTTGGAGATTCCTCAGAAACCTGCATATAACCCTACCATTCAACCCAGCCATTCCACTCCTTGGAATTTACCCAAAGGAAATTAAATAGGCAAATAAAAAGCTGTCTGCACATTAATGTTTATTGCAGCTCAATTCACAATAGCTAAGGCTTGGAATCAATCTAAATGCCAATCAACAGAAGACTGGAAAAAGAAATTATGGGACATGTACTCTATAGAATACTATACAGCAGTAAAAAATGAAATCCATTTTTTGCAACAAAATGGAGGATTCTGGAAAACATCATGCTGAGTGAAATAAGTCCATCCCAAAGGCACAAATATCATATGTTCTCCCTGATTTGTGACAACTAACTGAGCACATAAAAGGAAACCTTTTGAAGTGAAATGTTCACTATGAGACTCAATGACTTGATCAACCCTTGTACTGACTGTCGAGGAACAACTTACTATTTTATTCCTTTAAATAATTTTTTGTTCTACTTAATATCATTGGTTGAACTCTAATTAACACACAATTATTCTTAGGTGTTTAAAATTAACTGAAAGGAAGTCATCCCTTTTTAATATAAGAGTGGGAATAAGAGAGGGAGGAGATATACAGTTCAGCACATGCTCACCCAGACTTACCCCTAATGGTAGATTTAGAAACATGCCTGGGGATTCCAATTCAATCCCATCAAGGTGGCATGTACCAATGCCATCTCACTAGTCAAAGTTATCAGTTTCCTTTCATAATTGATCATAATGATAGGATTAAGAGTCAAAGGGGTCACATAAACAAGACTAGTGCCAGCTATTAATATCTGATAGAATTAAAAAGGAGAGAGCGACCCAACATGGGAAGCAGGATACACAGCAGACTCATAGAATGGCAGATGTCCTAAACAGCACTCTGGCCTTAGAATCAGCCCTTAAGGCATTTTGATCTGGCTAACAAGCTCATGAGAGTATTTCAGGCATGGAAAGCCAAGACACTGTGCCCCCCCAAAAAGTGATCTAAAATAAGAACTTTGTGAGTGAGATCCCAGAGGAAAGAATGGGCCATCAAAGAAGGAGGTACCTTTCTCTGAAGGGAGGAGAGAACTTCCACTTTGACTATGGCCTTGTCTAAATATGATCAGAGTCGGTGAACTCAGGGGGCTTCCATAGCCTTGGCAGCTCATGACAAGAGCCTAGGGTGAAACTGACACCATAAATAAGAGTGTCAATTGTTAAATCAACAACAGGAGTCACTGTGCACCTACTCCCCATGTAGACTCTCTCTTCTTAATGTGTTGTACTATGCAAATTCATGGTAAAACTACTACTCAAACAGTACTCTATACTTTGGTGTCTGTGTGGGTGCAGTCTGTTGAATCTTTACATAGTATATACTAAGTTGATCTTCTGTATATAAAGATAATTGAAAATTAATCTTGATAAAGAATGGGATGGGAGAGGGAGTGGGATATGGGTAGTTACAGATGGGAGGGAGGTAATGGGGAGAAATGCCGCTATAATCCTAAGTTGTACTTTGGAAATTTATATTTATTAAATAATAGTTATAATTAATAAATAAATACTGAGTTTTATTAAGTTCTTTTTAACACATAAATTTTGTGGGTTTTTTTGTCCTTTTCACTTAATTGTTTGGGAAACTTAACTTGATTTTTAAAAATTATTTATCTTGCTTGTAATTAATCTATTGCATTTTCATATGTGATCAATTTAATAATAATAATGCTTTGTGGGGCACCTGCAGTACTAGCATCCCATATGGATAGTCTCAATGTGCCCTTGTGCATATAAGTTATGCAATCTTCTGATGCTTTTTTATCACCTAGTATTCAAAGCGATTCTTAACTTACTTTTTCTAAGCTTGTACATTATTACTAAAAAGAATTAAACCATCACACCTGCAGTTGTTAAATTGTGTACATTTTTGTTTTTAAAGATTTATTTATCTGAAAGGCAGAGTTAAGAGATGGAGAGAGAGAGAGAGAGAGAGAGAGAGAGAGAGAAAGAGAGAAAGAATATTTTCCATCCCCTGGTTTACTCCCCATAATGGCCTGAGACTGGCCAATCTGATACCAGAATCCAACAACTTCTTTTGGGTCTCCCATGTGAATGCAGGTGTCCAAGTATTTGGACCAGCTTCCACTGCTTTCCCCAGTGAATTAGCAGAGAGCTGTATCAAAAGTGGAGCAGTTGGGATTCAAACTAGTATACCTATAGGATGTTGGTACCACAGGTTGCAGATTTACCATCATGCCACATTGCCGACCCAAAATTTGGAATATTGAAATCAGAAATTTAATTGAGTGGACATTAAAGGTTTTGATCAGTCCAGGGCCGGCGCTGTGGTGCAGTAGGTTAATCTTCCGCCTGTGGTGTGGCATCCCATATAGGTGCTGGTTCTAGTCCCGACAGCCCCACTTCCAGTCCAACTCTCTGCAACAGCCTGGAGAAACAGTAGAAGATGGCCCAAGTCCTTGGTCCCCTGCACCCACATGGGAAACCAGGCAGAAGTGCCTGGCTCCTGGCTTCTGATATGCACAGCTCTGGCCATTGCAGCCATTTGTGGAGTGAACCAATGGAAGGGAGACCTTTCTCTCTGTCTCTCCCTCCCACTGTCTGTAACTCTAATTCTCAAATAAAATCAACAAAATCTTTTAAAAAAGATTTTTATCATCCATTCTCTCATAGATATCTGGCACTGTTTACACATAAACCCAGAGTTCCCAACTTTACTATTTGGATTGCTGTCTATGCTGAGATGCATCCATTGACAGATGTTTCCTCCTTGTGAAATTTGATTGTACTTAAAAATAAAGCAAAAAAAATACCAGTGCCGCAGGCGCACACCGGGTTCTAGTCCCGGTCGGGGTGCCGGATTCAGTCGCGGTTGCCCCTCTTCCAGGCCAGCTCTCTGCTGTGGCCAGGGAGTGCAGTGGAGGATGGCCCAAGTGCTTGGGCCCTGCACCCCATGGGAGACCAGGATAAGTACCTGGCTACTGCCATTGGATCAGCGCGGTGAGCTGGCTGCAGTGTGCCAGTCACGGCGGCCATTGGAGGGTGAACCAACAGAGAAAGGAAGACCTTTCTCTCTGTCTCTCTCACTGTCTACTCTGCCTGTCAAAAAAAAAAAAAAAAAAAAAAAAAAAAAAAAAAAAAAAGAAAGAAAGAAAAGAAAAGAAAAAGAAAATAAAATACCAGCACTGTGCATAGATATGAAATTCATTGTAAAATAAACAATATATAAACCTCCACCAAACAAAAAGACTCAAATATACTTAACAGTACTGCTAATGTCAATGATGTTAATATTTTAGTTGTATGCCCTATTCTAAGTAAGTTCTTTCATACTCTGACCCAAGCACATGGATCCTCATAAGCACTCTCATATACACTTAGAATCTGGAATCCTATGTAGAAAAGTACTATTCTAACCCAGACCTCATTTAACAACATAAGACGGGAATCTACAAGATATACACTGGTTTGTCATAGTAAGTGGGAAAAAAGACATGTCAAAGCACTCCAAATGAGAAAAACTCATTCATTTGGATTTCAGATAATAAACTTTCCAGATGTTTTCATGGATAATCCACACACTTACACAATTATCTTTAGTTTTTATACATTTTATTTTTTTATTTTTATTTTTATTTATTTTTATTTATTTATTTTTTTAATTTTTGACAGGCAGAGTGGACAGTGAGAGAGACAGAGAGAAAGGTCTTCCTTTGCCATTGGTTCACCCTCCAATGGCCGCCGCGGCCAGCGCGCTGCGGCCGGTGCACTGCGCTGATCCGATGGCAGGAGCCAGGAGCCAGGTGCTTTTCCTGGTCTCCCATGGGGTGCAGGGCCCAAGCACCTGGGCCATCCTCCACTGCACTCCCTGGCCACAGCAGAGGGCTGGCCTGGAAGAGGGGCAACCGGGACAGAATCCGGCGCCCCAACCGGGACTAGAACCCGGTGTGCCGGCGCTGCTAGGCGGAGGATTAACCTAGTGAGCCGCGGCGCCGGCCTATACATTTTATTTTTTAAATGAGGGCAAATTGTGTCATTAAGCTTTTTAAATGCCATTACAAAGTCTATTAACCAACCCTGTATGGAAGTATTACATACACATTCATTTCTGTAAGGGGGGGCAAATGAAATTATATAAGTAGCAAATAGTTTGAATCATGATTTCTAATACTCATTAAAAAACACTTTAGAAGAAATGTTTGCTTGTATTTTATTTTTTTAGTCAAATAAGATAAAACTGAAAAGCAGAAGAGTACTCTGAACTTCTCACATTGTTCTAAATTCTCCATTCTGGGTCTAAAACAAAATTACATCAAAATTTATTGTCAAAATCCATAAATCAGGATATAAATCAAGTGATGCACAAGAATTTCATTAGATATATTAATAATTTTTAAAAAGGAAATAAAATATGGCATGAGGCAACAGGCAGTATGCTTAAAGTAGTTTTAGATTAGTTCTGTATGTGATTCGCATTCAAAAATAGGCATACATGAGGACAAAGCTCTAAAAAAACATTAAATTGAAAATGAATCTTAGTGGAGAATGGGACTGGGAATGGAAAAGTGCAGAGGAGGAGGGTTGGGAGTGTGGGTGGGAGGGCAGGTATGGTGGGAAGAATCACTATATTCCTAAAGTGGTATTTACAAAATGCATGAAACTCGTATTCCTTGAATAAAAGATTTCTTTGGGAAAACCAGGACCTAAAATCTACAATGGTTTTTTATATGTAATTGTCTATGCTTTGTATGTTATTTTAAGAGAAAGCATTTTATGCAGATTCATTCATTATATTACATGTGTGATGCTGCATTAATTTATTGCTTAGGGTTCTCACCACATTCAGAATTTTCAGATCTCCTTTGAGTAGTTGTTATTGCCTTTTCATCCATGTTAGTTGGACACATCACTACAAGTTCCACATTTACTTTTTTCCTCATCATTTATGGCCCTTGTTTTTTTAAATACTTTAGATTTTATTAAAGCATGCGGAATTTTTATTTTATTCTTAATTTTTTGTTTATTTTAACTTTATCTGAAAGGCAGAGAAAGAAGAGAGACCAAGATCTCCTATCAGGTGTTTCACTCCCACAAATATCCTTAGTAGCCAGGAATTAGTGATACTGAAGTGAGGAACTTAGAACTATTTGGTCTTCCATGTGGTTAAAAAAGATCCAGGCTCCTGAGTCATCACCTGCTGCTTCCGAGGGTGTGCATTAGCATGGAGTGAGATAGAAAGCAATGGAGCTGGGACTCAAACCATGTATGCCAATATGTCTCACACATATCCAAAGTGGAATCTTAACTGCTGTGTCAATCACCTGCTCAAAATTCTTTAAAAAATTGTATTGCACTAACTTTTGAGGTTATTCAGGAGAAAATTCATAATTGAAATTGCAAACAATGAGTAAAAGAGACTATTCTGTGTGCTTTGAGTGATGAATACCAAGGGTTTAGTATATTATAACATCAATCTGGATTGGAAATGGAGCAGCCAAGACCCAATCTGGCAAACTGGCACCCATGTGGGATTCTGGAGTTGCAGGTGGTGGTTTAACCTGCTGTGCCATAGTGATGGCCCCATGACTTAGGGTCTTAAAACTAAAATGCAATGTATATCCAAGGTAAAGTCTTGCAATAAGATGAAGGTTTTACTTCTCATTTTGAATGATATTCATACATCTAAACATAAATTTTATCAAAATTATCTAAAGCCTCTTCAGCAAATATTTGTAAAGATAAATTTCCCAAGGTGTGTTAGTATATGAGAGCACTTCATAAAGTTTATGGAAATTGAATAAAAAGATAAATTTCTTGAGGTGCCTGCTACCCCTGATGGGGATCTACAGTGAGTTTCCACCTCCTGGCCTCAGCTTGGCCTAGTGATTGCTGATGAAGCCATTTTGGACAGTGAACTAGTGGATGGGAGATATCTTCCCATCTTTGTCTCTCTCAAACAAATCAATATAAAGAAAATTATACAATGCACATTCCTTAAAGTTAAGAGTTTACATCTCCCTGTATAGAATGTTAGGTTCAGTGGGACTGACTCAGAGCCTAGAAATCTGCATTTAGTATAATATTCCCTGTCGTTCTTTTGTATAACTGAAGATAGTATCACTTTAAGAAGTCACTGGTTTAGGGACCATAAATCTGATTTCACAGTCCTCAATCAAGTTTCACTTCATGAATAAAACCTATATCATTCTACTCAAAAACAGCAATACTTTCACCTCCCAAATTCTCTCAACTTCTGAGATATCACCATTCTTTTCATATTCTTTCAAACTAAACTGCTTTTTGAAATTTAATTATTGTTAACTAATTTGTGAAAAGTATATCTAATACTGCACAAATATCATGTTTTTAAATCATCCATATATTTCAAAGTGTACATTAATTTTTAAACTCCTATACTCAACAATTGTGTAAGTGTAAGACACGTCTGTGGAATCTTTACCTATCCAGATGCTCTGGAGAGTGACACTACAAATGCATTTCTTATACAGAGAGCTTGCACATGAGGCACAAAGCCCATTTTTCTATATGCTGGCTATGTTATCCTCAGAAGAAGACATATGTTCTTATCATAAACAGAGAGAGGGTCTCACACTCCAGAAACAACACAGGTTGGAATCATGCTAACAGCTGTGTCACACTGCAGTAGAACCTGGCCTCTGACCACTGCCCTTTTGCTGGAACTAAGATAGGTCAGCTGATGGAGAGCAAGCAGTTTTACAAAAGATAAAATTTCATACCATTCACTTACATATTCATTTATCACTTGCTTCTGAAATAATCCTGTAAAACTTTTGTATCCCTTTTATAGACTATCCATAATAGAGCAATTAGAGGAAGTGTTTCTCCTTTAAATCACAAGTATAATGACACACACTTGAGTTAAAATCAGTTAAAAGCTAGATAAAGAAAACATAAATATAATAGTTAATAAAGTGTTTCACATATCTGAAATAGTGGGAAACCTTCAGAGTGGTTTTTTAACTTCTCTGATGACAAATTGCATAAAACAGTGTCATAGGGCTGGCGCCGTGGCTCAATAGGCTAATCCTCCACCTTGCGGCGCCGGCACACCGGGTTCTAGTCCCGGTTGGGGTGCCGGATTCTGTCCCGGTTGCCCCTCTTCCAGGCCAGCTCTCTGCTATGGCCAGGGAGTGCAGTGGAGGATGGCCCAGGTGCTTGGGCCCTGCACCCCATGGGAGACCAGGAAAAGCACCTGGCTCCTGGCTCCTGCCATCGGATCAGCGCGGTGCGCCGGCTGCAGCGGCGGCCATTGGAGGGTGAACCAACGGCAAAAGGAAGACCTTTCTCTCTCTGTCTCTCTCTCTCACTGTCCACTCTGCCTGTCAAAAAACAAAACAAAACAAAACAAAACAAAACAAAACAAAACAAACCAGTGTCATAACGGTAATACTGACATTCTTCACTCTTTCTTTAATGTGCAGATAATAGAGAATAGCAAAAGTAATCAATGTATTGCCCTGTTATCTTGGAAACTAAAAAGAGAGAGAGAGACAGAGACAGAGAGACAGAGACTCATTTCAAACAGATAATACATGCCAGGTTCTACTGCAGTGTGACACAGCTGTTAGCATGATTCCAACCTGTGTTGTTTCTGGAGTGTGAGACCCTCTCTCTGTTTATGATAAGAACATATGTCTTTTTCTGAGGATAACATAGCCAGCATAGGATTACATATTTCCAATATATCTAGAGGAAAAATAATTTTCATGAAGTTACTAAACTCCTAGAATTTTGAGCCTTGTCAAAACAACAAAGTGTCACCAATTGACAATTTTTGACATGGCATAATTATCAACTTAATAACAGAGAATTAGAAAACCAGACCCTGTAAGCATGCCTAGAATTTCCAGGCCTTCTGAACACTGGAGCCTGAAATGGTGCTTTCCAGTCAACAAATTTATTTCTTTAAGATTTATTTGAAAGTCAGGGTTACACAAAAAGAGGAGAGGCAGAGAGAGAGAGGTCTTCCATCTGATGGTTCACTTCCCAGATGGCCACAACAGCCAGAGCTGCGCCAATCTGAAGCCAGGAGCCAGGAGCTTCTTCTGGGTCTCTCACATGGGTGCAGGGGCCCAAGGACTTGGGCCATCTTCTATGCTTTCCCAGGCCATAGCAGAGAGCCGGACAGGAAGAGGAGCAGCCGGGACTAGAACCAGCACCTATATGGGATTCTGAAGCTTCAGGCCAGGGCGTTAACCCGCTGCGTCACAGCGCCAGCCCCTCTACAAATTTATATTCATTAAAAAGCCAAAACTTCTTCTGAGAGCCAATTCCCATTTATGAATATAAAATGTCAATGAATCTTGTACTATAGGATGCACTAATGTTAAGAAATGTTATAAAATTTAAGTACAGACTTGTATTTTATGCTCATTTATTTTATCATGGTAACTTCAAGTTCATCAAAGCACTTACATATTTATAATATTTTTAGAAATAAGATGAAATGGTAAGTGGACAACTATAAAATTATTCATGGGCAGATTTTATGCATTACAATTCATATTTTTTAAAAAAAGGGTGTTTTCATTAAACTGTTATCAATAACTTCAAACTTTCATTGATATTCTTGTTAAAAAGTCTTAGAGAAATTAAGCTACATTTTTAAGTGTATTTTTTTAATTTAAACACTCAAGTAATTGTTGAAGTTAATTTGCTTTGTAGAAAAGTTAAAAATGAGGATCTTAGGGCCAGCATTTTGGTATAGTGCATAAAGCTGCTCTTTGTGACTTGGGCACCACATGTGGGTGCTGTTTTGAGTCTGAGTGCTCCATTTCTGGTCCAGCTGCCTGCTAATGTGCCTTGGAAAGCAGCAAAAGATGGTCCAAGTCCTTGAGCCCCCTACCATCCATGTGGAAGACCCAGAAGAAGCTCCTGGCTCCTGGCTTCAGATTAGCCCAGCTCCAATCATTGCCGCCATCTGGGGAATGAATCTATACGTGCAAGATTCTCTCTCTCTCTCTCCTCTGTCTCCATAATCAAACTGAGGATCTCCACCAAACAGTAAATTCATATAGTTTAGTATATTTCCTAGGAATATACTGTGTACTATGACAGTATACTACAGTGTTTTATATTTCTTTATTTCTGTGTAATTTTCATTATCCCCATGGTAAATTTGGGAACAAAATCATCAGAGTTATACAACTGTAATATTTATGTCATGGTTCATTTCCAGATATAGTTGAGAAAATTTTCCCAAAGTTTTTATTTTCCAAAATTATGCATTTTACAGATTCTGAATTGTTGGACATATAAATCATACAGTTCTATTTATTGCCTTCAGTTTGTAACAGTAGATTGTCTGTGTCATGATCAGGCACTATCAAGTCCTAATAGTTTATTGCATCACTGTTTGCTGTTTTTCTTTTTCCAGAAAGGCGATGAAATAAATATGGAAGATGAATGGAAGGGATAAATACAGGTGCATACATATAATGAGAAAAGACCACAAGCTAAGGTAATACTGAGGGGTAGGTCACTGCTCAATTGAGCACAGATACAGGAAAGGAATGGGGGGAGTGTGTAGAAACATTTCTGCAGCAGTAAGCAAGCATCAAAAACTCTCTGGACTCAGGATAAGTAGTGAGCAGAGGATTAAAAAACTGACCTTGCTGCATCTGCTCCAGTTCAAATCCAAGTTCTAGACTGGGTAGCAGATGGGTGTGTAAAGGGCAAAATTAATTCATCCCAAATTATCCAGACACTGAGGATATCATGTGAATGCCTTCAACATAGAAACAAATCATTTTATGCCACAGAATTTTCAGAGTTCCTTGATCCTTGCTCTAGAAACATCATCTAGTCATTCACTTTTTTTCTTGATGCAAGTTTCAGTTTTGGAGGATTTTTTTTTAAATTTACTCTTTTAAACTGACATCTCATCAGATCACTCAATTCACCTTCATGTAAATTAATCCTTCTACTATATTTATTCTGATATTCAGAATATCAGTTGTTATAATCATTGTTACCATTAATACATAATTTATGATTTCTATAACTTTATTAACTTTTCTCATTTTAGAACCATGACATACAAAAATCTTTCTAGCATAAGACTCAGATTTGTTATTTTGTTCTATTTCACCCAGTAGGTGCTTTTTGTCACTTCACATGTTATTCCTCTCCAGAGAGTGTTTAGCTGTTAGTGAACTGTTCATATGGAAGCCAGAATCAGGTGATTCGAATCAGATGCCTGACACTCAGTGCTACCAGAGGGTCAGTGCAGCTGCTGCTTTCTGAGCCTGCTGCAGTCAGCAGCCTGGGATTTCCTTCTGATCAGAAACCCTCTGAAAATTGTTTTCAGTGAAGAAATATGTCTTACTGACTCTATCAGGATATCATTTAAGGACTTCATGCTATTTCTTTTTGGTCACTATTTTTCATTTTCAAAGAAAGTGGCAGCCCACTTCATTTCCTCTTTTCAAGAGAAATATGGATCTTCAGAAGGAGAAGATTTATGATTCTGGTTACTAAGCCCAGCTCTTATAAATTGTAATATGTACTGTTACAGAAACCTGGGGTGGCAAAATCCCTCATTCAAACAAGCATCAGAGACAGTAGAGAATCCAAGCAGTTTATAATGCCAGTAGGCTCAGCTGGAATAATTTCCTGAAAAATGAGCAACAATCCCAAGTTTATTACAATATTTATAGGTTCATAAGCATCATGCTTTACCTGTTACAACATTGGTAGGGTTAAATTGCAGCGTACCTGACTTAGGACCACAGTTTCAATGGTTGGTGGGTCTTGTATGTTTGTAAAAGAGTTACCAGGAGCCGGCACCGCGGCTCACTAGGCTAATCCTCCGCCTAGCGGCGCCGGCACACCGGGTTCTAGTCCCGGTCGGGGCGCCGGATTCTATCCCGGTTGCCCCTCTTCCAGGCCAGCCCTCTGCTGTGGCCAGGGAGTGCAGTGGAGGATGGCCCAGGTGCTTGGGCCCTGCACCCCATGGGAGACCAGGAAAAGCACCTGGCTCCTGGCTCCTGCCATCGGATCAGTGCGGTGCGCCGGCCGCAGCGCGCCGGCCGCGGCGGCCATTGGAGGGTGAACCAATGGCAAAGGAAGACCTTTCTCTCTGTCTCTCTCTCTCACTGTCCACTCTGCCTGTCCAAAAAAAAAAAAAAAAAAAAACAAAAAACAAAAAACAAAACAAAAAAAAGAGTTACCAGGGGCAGATTCATTAGGACAGATTTGTGAATGGAGTTTACAAAAGCAAAACTTAGGACATCTTCCCTCCCTAGACAAAGTAACACTAGGTAGCTGTTTCACTAGCTAATGTGAGCAGCCACTATTAAAAGCTTGGGGTGCAGGGCCCAAGCACTTGGGCCGTCCTCCACTGCACTTCCCGGGCCAAAGCAGAGAGCTGGCCTGGAAGAGGGGCAACTGGGACAGAATCCAGCGCCCCGACCAGGACTAGAACCTGGTGTGCCAGCGCCGCAAGGTGGAGGATTAGCTTAGTGAGCCGTGGTGCCGGCCGCCATATTTCTTCTACAGTACAAGTTATAAACTATGCTTTTAATTAGTTCAGTGATAGCCTGTCACACTCTTAGAGATAGATAAATATCAAGGAGAAACTGAGCTTTTACATGAAGATGCTTCATGAAAAGAAAACATAAGGATTTTATTTGTAAAAATATTGTTTGTTCAAATTTCTACTTAAGAATTCCATACTCCTGATTGGATTCAACATGGCTGAAAAAGGTATAGCCACACTAACTTAAACTGGTTCAGCGATGTGAAAAGAAAAAAGGAAGCATCACCTTAATTCCCAAATAAGGAAAAACTATGAGAAAGAGAAGTATACTTCCATGTTCCTGATGAAAATATATGTAAAAATTCTCAATATAATACAAGCTAATCTAATCCAACAATAAATCACATCATTTATATGGAACATATGGGATGATTAAACATATGCAAATCAATAAATAGGATACATCACATTAACAAGTTGAGAACAAAAATCACATGATTATCTCAATACATACGAAGTGAGTATTTGATAAAATATAACATCCTTTCATGATAAAAGCCTTAAGAAAACTGGGTACAGAAGGAACATACCTCATGAGGATCAAGGCCACCTATGACAAACCCACAGTCAACATTATATTGATTTTGAGAAATATTGAATCATTTCCACTAAAATCTGAAACCAGGTAATGATGCCTACTTTCACAATTGCTATTTAATATAATTCTGGAGATTTTAGCCAGAGCCATTAGGCATGAAATAAAAATCATAGGGACACAAGTTGGAAAGGAGAGGTCAAACTCTCCCTCATTACAGGAAACATGATTCTATATAGAGAGGAACAAAAAAAATTACACTAAGAGACTATTGGAACTCATAAGAGAGCTAGGTAAAGTTGCAAGATATAAAATCAGCACTCAAAAATCAATTGCCGGCCAGCATCATGGCTCACTTGGCTAATCCTCTGCCTGTGGTGCTGGCACCCCAGGTTCCAGTCCCAGTTGGGGCACTGGTTCTGTCCCAGTTGCTCCTCTTCCAGTCCAACTCTCTGCTGTGGCCTGGGAAGGCAGTGGAGGATGGCCCAAGTGCTTGGGCCCTGCACCCACATGGGAGACCAAGAGAAAGCACCTGGCTCCTGGCTTCAGATTGGCGCAGTGCGCTAGCCACAGTGCACCGGTCATAGCGGCCATTATGGGGGATGAACCAACGGAAAGGAAGACCTTTCTCTCTGTCTCACTCTCTCACTGTCCATTCTGCCTGTCAAAATAAATAAATAAATAAAAATTTAAAAAAAATCAATTGCCTTTGAATACACAATGCCACAGCTGAGCAAGAACATAAATATCACTACTATTCAGAGTAGCTACTTCAAATCTATAAAGCTTTAAATAAATTTAACCAAGGATGTGAAATTTATAAAAACTTTAAAGAAAGAAATAGAAGAAGAAAAAATTGGAATTAGTATCACCAAGATGTCCATACTACAAAAAGAAGTTTACAGATTCAATGAGATTCCAATAAAAATACCACGGACATTTTCTCATATCTAAAGAAGTAATGCTAAAATTCAGATGTAAGCAAAGAGGCACCAAATAGCAAACACAATCTTAAACAGCAAAAACAAAGCTGGAAGCATCACAATACCAGATTTTAAGACATTCTACAGGACAGTTACAATCAAAACAGTCTGGTACTTGAAAAACATGAAGTCTGTTCTCTTTATTTTAATAAAATTTTTTCAAATGATCACACCATGGCAGTGAATGGACTTATTACACACTTATTAACATAATGATAAGATTTTAAGGAACTAAACAAGCTGAAGTAAGTGTTAATAAATGACAATTAAGAATACACAGCAGTGATTCTTGGGAAAAAATGGGAAATAATGCTATAAGAGGTATCACTGAATTAGAATAGAAAAATACATACATAAATAAAAATCTCCCAAATG
Organism: Oryctolagus cuniculus; assembly: GCF_051225735.1. Classification (NCBI taxonomy): domain Eukaryota; kingdom Metazoa; phylum Chordata; class Mammalia; order Lagomorpha; family Leporidae; genus Oryctolagus; species Oryctolagus cuniculus. The sequence continues at coordinate 3,245,002 of NC_142887.1, read as the reverse complement.
CTTACTAGAATTTGGTGTACAATAATTGTGGGATTTCAGATTAATTAAGATGGCCTGCAATAAATGTTAAAGGAACTGTGCTAGTCACCTGGAGGGAGGGGGTGTTTAAAACACACATTTGAGGCAGGGTAAAATAATACACAGCTTGAATAAATCACAAAATACTACGCTTCAGTGAGGTAAAGCCACTTCAAATCTGATAGTAAATCCAACAGACTCAGAGTTAAAGACTGAATTATTTAAATTCACAAAAGTAAACATTTTAACACAAAATGAACCATAAGGAATGTCTTAAATATTTATAAGATATGAATCCTCTATATAATGGGATTACTCCATTACATAAGAAGCTGCCACAAATCAATATAAAAATCTAAAAATCAAACAGAAAAAAATGGACAAAAATATGGATATACATCATATGTATGACAATATGCATCAGAATTATGAATGCCTATGCTCTTTAACTCAGCAATTTTAGTTCTAGTAATTTAATCTGGTGGTTTAATTCACCTCTGTGAATGGGCATACATCAATGGTATCTATTACAGCATGTATTGTTATAAAAATAAAAAATTGGATTAAGCAGCTAGTTAAAAACAAACATCTGAATAATAGACCATGAGTTTCAAAAAAATGAGGAAGCACTTCAGGCAATGATACTCTGAGGGCATGAGCACCATTTATTACAACTTTTAGAAATTTTATTGCATTTTAATTACATAAATAAAGGAAGTACAAGCCATAATAAAATTATTACATGATACTATAGAAAAGCAAGCTTGTACACTTGAAAGAAATGGAACAAAATTTCTAGAGATTCCATATAGTCAGTTAAGTAGAAAATTACTGAATAGATTAAATAGGGCAGTGCACAGAGCTGAACAGAGAATTGGGCCAGTACAAGATGCATCTGAAGATATTATAATAGAATACACCAAAGATAAAGAGAAGTAAATATAAACAAATTGTTCAGGGATCTGAAGTAAATAACAAGAAATCTAAAGTTAATCTTATTGGAGATGCATAAGGAGATACTAGGCATCAGTGGCTGAGGTGACAGCTGAGAATGATCTAGAATTGATGATGGATGTAGGATTATCACATTCAGAGAGCACAAATTAGCTCAAGTACAATGCAAAGATAATCTACACCTAGGCACATTGTCGTGAAACCTCAGAACACCAAAAACTTAAAATATAAGCGGTGTCAACAGTAAATAAAGACAGGATGGAAATCACCCTTATATACATCAGCTGACACCACTTGGGGTCTTTCCACATCAAGGACTATAGCCAGAGGACCATGAGCTGGCATGTTCACATGTTAAGGGTACGGGCCATTCCAGAATTACGCACATGGAAATTAGGATTCTATAGATGAAATTTATCTTTCATACACTTATACAAAATAAACATTGAATTGCATTGTTCAGGACAAAGAAAATTGCTGTGCCATGTTCCAATGACTTAATACTTTGTTTATTCTCCCTTGGTGATCTTTTGGGTTGCATCTATTTTGAAAAAATGGTAGTTTTAAGTAGTTCTACAATTATGAATAAGCTATGAACCTTCCAGGTAGGTCTTTAAGTAGACTCAGACCTCTACTTCTCTGCATACACCTAAGAGTCTCATGAAGTAAGCCTATGTTTAATGTTACTAGAAACTGCCAAAGAGTTTTTCTGTTCATGCTAATAGACTAAGAATAGCTGGGGATCTCTACATTCAGGATTAAGAAGGGAAATACAACAACCTACCCTAGGGACCATGCTCAGTAATGAAGCCTGAAAAATATGAGGCACTTCAAAGCACTTTATAGGAAAAAAGAATTAAAAGATCAGTTGATCTGGTGCTAACATTTCTTAAAAACATGCATAATATCTTCATAGCATGCACTTTATGTGAACTTTTTGAAAGCCTCCCATTTCCCTTTATAGGAAAGACACAGAAAAAAGTGACCATTATCATAATTTCTATATAATATTGCCTCAAGAAGCTTCAGAAAAAGAATAATACATGACACAAAGATTATAAATTATAAAAAGTATATTATTTACAGATAAATATACAAATAAGGTTAATATACAAAACAGTTATATGCCTATACAACAATCAGCTAGAAAATAAATTTTTTTAAACTTTTATTTAATGAATATAAATTTCCAAAATACAGCTTATGGATTACAATGGCTTCCCCCCCATAACGTCCCTCCCACCCGCAACCCTCCCCTTTCCCACTCCCTCTCCCCTTCCATTCACATCAAGATTCATTTTCAATTCTCTTTATATACAGAAGATCAGTTTAGCATACATTAAGACTTCAACAGTTTGCTTCCACACAGAAACATAAAGTGAAAAATACTGTTTGAGTACTAGTTATAGCATTAAATCTCAATGTACAGCACACTAAGGACAAAGATCCTACATGAGGAGTAAGTGCACAGTGACTCCTGTTGTTGACTTAACAAATTGACACTCTTGTTTATGGCATCAGTAATCACCCTAGGCTCTTGTCATGAGCTGCCAAGGCTATGGAAGCCCCCTGAGTTCACTGACTCTGATCATATTTAGACAAGGCCATGGTCAAAGTGGAAGTTCTCTCCTCCCTTCAGAGAAAGGTACCTCCTTCTTTGATGACCCATTCTTTCCACTGGGATCTCACTCACGGAGATCTTTCATTTAGTTTTTTTTTTAGAAAATAAAATTTAATATAAACCCACTTGCAGTAACAATAAGAACTATGAGGTATCTCATAAGAATTGATGAGAAAATTTTTTTTGGAAAATATCATTATAAATAATTTCAGTAGGACATAAAAAAAGAAACAAATAAAAAAATTAGGACATTTATGGGTAAAAGACATAATATAGCAATTAATTTATACTCAATAAATTTAATATAATTCTAATTAGAATCTCACAAGGATTTCTGAAACATGTTGATAAGCTCATTAAAACTGTAAAACTAAGCAGGACAATAAGTATAATGAGAAATATCAAGATCTTACAGACCCTGTTCTAGTAACACTACAGAAATTAGGGCCAGATTTGGTGCTGTGGTGCAGCAAGTTAATGCCCTGGCATAAAGCACCAGCATCCCATATGGGTGCTGGTTTGAGTCCTGGCTGCACCACTTCCAATCCTGCTCTCTGCTATGGCCTGGGAAAGCAGTAGAAGATGGCCCAAGTCCTTGTTCTCATGTGGGAGACCTGGAAGAAGCTCCTGGATCTTGCCTTTGGACCAGTGAAACTCTGGCCATTGTGGCCAATTGGAGAGTGAGCCATCAGATGGATGACATCTTTCTCTCTCTCTCTCTCTCTCTCTCTCTCTCTCTCTGTGTGTGTGTGTGTGTGTGTGTGTAACTTTGACTTTCAAATAAAAAATCTTAAAAGGAGAAATTAGGGCTATGTGGTGTATTACAGGGTTATGGAACTCTTTCCTGAAACAGAATAGGATGCTCAGAAAGAGCCCAGGTACATACAGGGTTATTAAAATTTCAGTGGGGACTGAACCAAAATATGTTTTACTTGAAACTAAGCCTCTAGATATAACTTCAAATTTTTAGGAAATATGAGGTTAACATATTGTTAATTGATACCATTAGGAAATACTCAGACAAAACGGAATACAATATATTCTACAAAGGTATCAATTTTGGCCCTTACAAAACAGCTTAAACAGCATTTCTGTGACAATGGGGAAAATCTATTTAGAAATTACTGCTAGTTTTTCAGGTGTATTAATAATATTGTGCTTAACCACAAGAGCCACAGAGTCTGCGCGCCAGCGCTGGAAGTGGAGGTGAGCTAAAAACCTGTCGGTAACCTGAGACATTGGTGGGGAAAGGCAGAAAAAGCCTGCAGGGAATGAGGCCTGAAACCCCATTGGGGAAAGTTCACCAGGCTGGCTGGAGGAGAGAAAAAATCGAATAAATAAGGGGAACCTGCACGGACATTTAGCCTCTCTCTCCATTCACCTTACAAAGCCGAGCAAGACACAGGGCAGGCGCCATTTTATGTAAGTAAAGTGGTGCGCACCATTTTGCATATGTAAAGCGGGTGTCTCTCATTAGCCAAGCAGAAAAACCTGACTCTGGTAAGCAAGCGAATACCCACAGGGGCCAGATTTCATACATCAACTACTCTCAATTCCACTCAGCTGTGTGGAATTATTTCCCAACTGAGTCAAAAAAAAAAAAAAAAAAAAAAGAGAGAGAGAGAGCGAGTGAGCGAGAGTGAGCAAGAGAACAATCAGGGTGAATCACCTTTGGCACACCCTTAAGTAGAACCAGAGCTCTCTGGCCACACCCATCATGGCCTCTAAGGATCCATCAAAAGCAGACAGTCCTCTTAATCTAGAGTCACAGTATAACGAGAAAAAAACAAAGAATATCTCCAATATGACAAACAAATGCAAAAGCCAAGGTAACAAGAACAAGGAAGACACTATGACGCCCCCAAATGAAAAAGACACCCCAATTCAAGATTATGAAGATGATGAGATAGAAGAAATGCAAGAAACAGATCTCAAAAAGTTGATAAGAACATTAAGAAGTCTCAAAAACAAATTCTCAAACTACAGAAATCCTTAATGGACAAGATAGAAAATCTTTCTCATGAAAATGAAATATTAAGGAGGAATCAAAATGAAATGAAACAACTAGTAGAACATGAAACTGTGATAGTGATGAGAAATCATAATGAAGTGAAGAATTCAATAGATTAAATGACAAACACATCAGAGAGCCTTAAAAACAGAATGGGTGAAGCAGAAGAGAGAATATCAGACTTAGAAGACAGAGCACAGGAAAATATACAATCAATTCAAAGAAAAGAAGAGGAAATTAGAAATCTAAAAAATATTGTCGGGAATCTTCAGGATACTATTAAAAAACCCAACATTCGGGTTCTAGGAGTTCCTGAAGGCATGGAGAGGGAGAAAGGATTAGAAGGCCTTTTTAGTGAGATATTAGCAGAAAATTTCCCAGGTTTGGAGAAGGACAGAGACATCCTAGTACAGGAAGCTCATAGAACCCCTAATAAACATGACCAAAAGAGATCCTCACCATGTCACATTGTAATTAAACTCACCACAGTGAAACAGCAAGAAAAGATCCTAAAATGTGCAAGAGAGAAACGTCAGATTACTCTCAGAGGATCTCCGATTAGAATCACAGCTGACTTCTCATCAGAAACCCTACAAGCTAGGAGGGAATGGCGAGATATAGCCCAGGTACTAAGAGAGAAAAACTGCCAGCCCAGAATATTATATCCTGCTAAGCTCTCATTTGTGAATGAAGGTGAAATAAAGACCTTTCACAACAAACAGAAATTGAAAGAATTTGTTGCCACTCGTCCAGCCCTGCAAAAGATGCTTAAAGATGTGTTACACACAGAAACACAGAAACACGGTCATTAATATGAAAGAAGGTAAATGAAGGAAATCTCACACCAAAAATCACAGGAAGTTCAAAACATATATCAGAAAACATCTTTGGCAAATGGCAGGGCAAAGCTACTACTTATCAATAGTCACATTGAACATTAATGGCCTGAACTGTCCAGTTAAAAGACACCGATTGGCTGATTGGGTTAAGGAACAAAACCCATCTATTTGCTGCTTACAAGAAACACATCTGCCCAACAAAGATGCATACAGACTGAAAGTGAAAGGCTGGAAAAAGATATACCATGCCAACAGAAATGATAAAAGAGCGGGCGTAGCCATCTTAATATCGGACAACATAAACTTTACCACAAAAACAGTTAGGAAAGAAAAAGAGGGGCACTATATAATGATTAAGGGATCAATTCGACAGGAATATATAACGATTATCAATGTATATGCTCCTAATTAGAGGGCACCAATTTATTTAAAAGATTTGTTAAGGGACTTAAAGGGAGACTTAGACCCCAATACAATAGTACTGGGGGACTTCAATACTCCACTCTCAGAAATAGACAGATCAACAGGACAGAAGATCAACAAGGATACAGTAGATTTAAATGACACTATAGCCCAAATGGATCTAACAGATATATACAGAACTTTCAATCCTACAGCTAAAGATTTTACATTCTTCTCAGCAGTACATGGAACCTTCTCTAGGATTGACCACATACTAGGCCATAAAAAGATCTCAGCAAATTCAAAAGAATTAGAATCATACCATGCAGCTTCTCAGACCATAAAGGAATGAAGTTGGAAATTAGCAACTCAGGAATCCTTAGAGCATACACAAATACATGGAGATTGAACAACATGCTCCTGAATGAACATGGAAGAAATTAAAAGAGAAATCAAAAATTTTCTGGAAGTAAATGAGGATAACAGTACAACATACCAAAACTTATGGGACGCAGCAAAAGCAGTGTTAAGAGGAAAGTTTATATCAATAGGTGCCTACATCAAGAAATTGGAAAGGCACCAAATAGATGAGCTTTCATTGCATCTCAAGGATCTAGAAACACTGCAGCAAACCAGACCCAAATCTAGTAGGAGAAGAGAAATAATTAAAATCAGAGAAGAAATCAACAGGATAGAGTCCAAAAAAAAATTACAAAAATCAGCCAAAAGAGGAGCTGGTTTTTGGAGATAATAAAAAAAAAATTGACACCCCGTTGGACCACCTAACTAAAAAAAGAAGAGAAAAGACCCAAATCAATAAAATCAGAGATGAAAAAACAAATGTAACAACAGACACCACAGAAATTAAAAGAATCATCAGAAACTACTACAAGGACTTGTATGCCAGCAAACAGGGAAACCTATCAGAAATGGATAGATTCCTGGACACATGCAACCTACCTAAATTGAACCAGGAAGACATAGAAAACTTAAACAGACCCATAACTGAAACAGAAATTGATACAGCAATAAAGGCCCTCCCAACAAAGAAAAGCCCAGGACCAGATGGATTCACTGCTGAATTCTACCAGACATTTAAAGAAGAACTAATTCCATTTCTTCTCAAACTATTCAGAACAATCAAAAGAGGGAATCCTCCCAAATTCTTTCTATGAAGCCAGCATCACCTTAATTCCTAAGCTGGAAAAAGATGCAGCATTGAAAGAGAATTACAGACCAATATCCCTGATGAACATAGATGCAAAAATCCTCAATAAAATTCTCACCAATAGAATGCAAAAACACATCAGAAAGATCATCCTCCAGGACCAAGTGGGATTTATCCCTGGTATGCAGGGATGGTTTAATGTGCGCAAGACAATCATTGTGATACACCACATTAACAGACTGCAGAAGAAAAACCATATGATTATCTCAATAGATGCCGAGAAAGCATTTGATAAAATAAAACACGCTTTCATTATGAAAACTGTAAGCAAACTAGGTATGGAAGGAACATTCCTCAATATAAACAAAGCAATTTATGAAAAACCCACGGCCAACATCCTATTGAATGGGGAAACGTTGGAAGCATTTCCACTGAGATCTGGTACCAGACAGGGATGCCCACTCTCACCACTGCTATTCAATATAGTTCTGGAAGTTCTAGCCAGAGCTATTAGGCATGAAAAAGAAATTAAAGGGATACAAATTGGGAAGGAAGAACTCAAACTATCCCTCTTTGCAGATGACATGATTCTTTACTTAGGGGATCCAAAGAACTCTACTAGGAGACTATTGGAACTCATAGAAGAGTTTGGCAAAGTAGCAGGGTATAAAATCAATGCACAAAAATCAACAGCCTTTGTATACACAGGCAATATCATGGCTGAGAAAGAACTTCTAAGATCAATCCCATTCACAATAGCTACAAAAACAATCAAATACCTTGGAATAAACTTAACCAAGGACATTAAGGATCTCTATGATGAAAATTACAAAACCTTAAAGAAAGAAATAGAAGAGGATACCAAGAAATGGAAAAATCTTCCATGCTCATGGATTGGAAGAATCAGTATCATCAAAATGTCCATTCTCCCAAAAGCAATTTACAGATTCAATGCGATACCAATCAAGATACCGAAGACCTTCTTCTCAGATCTGGAAAATATGGTGCTGAAATTTATATGGAGGCACAAGAGACCTTGACTAGCTAAAGCAATCTTGTACAACAAAAACAAAGCCAGAGGCATCACAATACCAGATTTCAGGACACACTACAGGGCAGTTGTAATCAAAACAGCATGGTACTGGTACAGAAACAGATGGATAGACCAATGGAACAGAATTGAAACACCAGAGATCAATCCAAACATCTACAGCCAACTTATATTTGATCAAGGATCCAAAACCAATCCCTGGAGTAAGGACAGTCTATTCAATAAATGGTGCTGGGAGAACTGGATTCCCACGTGCAGAAGCATGAAGCAAGACCCCTACCTTTCACCTTACACAAAAATTCACTCAACATGGATTAAAGACTTAAATCTACGACCCGACACGATCAAATTACTAGAGAGTATTGGAAAATCCCTGCAAGATATAGGTACCGGCAAAGATTTCTTGGAAAATACCCCAGAAGCACAGGCAGTCAAAACCAAAATTAATATTTGGGATTGCATCAAATTGAGAAGTTTCTGTACTGCAAAAGAAACAGTCAGGAAAGTGAAGAGGCAACCAACAGAATGGGCAAAAAATATTTGCAAACTATGCAACAGATAAAGGGTTAATAACCAGAATCTACAAAGAGATCAAGAAACTCCACAACATCAAAACAAACAACCCACTTAAGAGATGGGCCAAGGACCTCAATAGACATTTTTCAAAAGAGGAAACCCAAATGGCCAACAGACACATGAAAAAATGTTCAAGATCACTAGCAATTAGGGAAATACAAATCAAAACCACAATGAGGTTTCACCTCACCCCAGTTAGAATGGCTCACATTCAGATATCTACCAATAATAGATGCTGGAGAGGATGTGGGGAAAAAGGGACACTAACCCACTGTTGGTGGGAATGCAAACTGGTTAAGCCACTATGGAAGTCAGTCTGGAGATTCCTCAGAAACCTGCACATAACCTTACCATTCAACCCAGCCATCCCACTCCTTGGAATTTACCCAAAGGAAATTAAATTGGCAAACAAAAAAGCTGTCTGCACCTTAATGTTTATTGCAGCTCAATTCACAATTGCTAAGACCTGGAACCCACCCAAATGCCCATCAACAGTAGACTGGATAAAGAAATTATGGGACATGTACTCTATAGAATACTATACAGCAGTCAAAAACAATGAAATCCGGTCATTTGCAACCAGATGGAGGAATTTGGCAAAAATCATGCTGAGCGAATTAAGCCAGTCCCAAAGGGACAAATATCATATGTTCTCCCTGATTTGTGACAACTAACTGAGCACCAAAGGGGAAACTTTTTGAAATGAAATGGACACTATGAGAAACAGTGACCTGATCAGCTCTTGTCCTGACTGTTGATGTAGAATGTAATATTTTATCCATTTTAGTATTTTTTTTTGTTCTAGTACTATTGGTTGAACTCTGTAATTAACACACAATTATTCTTAGGTGTTTAAGTTTTAACTGAAAAGTGATCCCTGTTAGGAATCTGGAAAGCATTATGCTGAGTGAAATAAGCCAGTCCCAAAGGGACAAATACCATATGTTCTCCATGATAGGTGACAACTAACTGAGCACCAAAAAGGAAACCTGTTAAAGTGAAAGGAATCCTATGAGAAATGGTGACTTGATCAGCCCTTGCCCTGACTGTTGATGAACAACTTAATACGTTATCCCTCTTAGTATTTTTTTGTTTATTTGTTCTACTTAACACTTTTGGTTGAATACTGTAATCAATACACAGTTATTCTCAAGTGTTGAAAATTAACTGAAAAGTGATCCCTGTTAAATATAAGAGTGGGAGTAAGAGAGGGAAGAGATGTGCAATTCGGCACATGCTCAAGCTGACTTACCTCAAACGGTTGAGTTAGAAACATACCAGGGGGTTCCAACTCCATCCCATCAAGGTGGCATGTACCAATGCCATCTCACTAGTCCCAGTGATCAATTTCTGTTCACAATTGATCATAATGATAGGACTAAGAGCCAAAGGGAGCACGTAAACAAGAATAGTGTCTGCAAATACTAGCTGATAGAATAAAAAAGGGAGAGAATGATCCAACATGGGAAGTGAGATACACAGCAGACCCATAGAATGGCGGATGCCCTAAACAGCACTCTGGCTTCAGAATCAGCCCTCAAGGCATGTGGATCTGGCTGAAAAGCCCATGAGAGTATTACAGGCATGGAAATCCAAGACACTCTGGCAAAAAAAAAAAAAAAAAAAAAAAAAAACCCTACATGAAAGATCTCTGTGAGTGAGATCCCAGTGAAAAGAACGGGTCATCAAAGAAGGAGGTACCTTTCTCTGAAGGGAGGAGAGAACTTCCACCTTGACTACGAGCTTGTCTAAATAGGATCAGAGTTGGGGAACTCAGGGGGCTTCCATAGCCTTGGCAGCTCATGACAAAAGCCTAGGGTGATTACTGATGCCATAAACAAGAGTGTCAATTGGTAAAGTCAACAACAGGAGTCACTGTGCACTTACTCCTCATGTAGGATCTCTGTCCTTAATGTGCTGTACATTGAGATTTAATGCTATAACTAGTACTCAAACAGTATTTTTCACTTTGTGTTTCTATGTGGGTGCATCTGTTGAAATCTTTACTTAATATATGCTAAACTGATCTTCTGTATATAAAGAGAATTGAAAATGAATCTTGATGTGAATGGAAGGGGGAGGGAGAGGGAAAGGGGAGGGTTTGGGTGGGAGGGAAGTTATGGGGGGGGAAGCCATTGTAATCCATAAGCTGTACTTTGGAAATTTATATTCATTAAATAAAAGTTAAAAAATGCAAAGGGTGAAATAAGGAAAGCTCTACAAAAAAAGTGGGATGGGAATTTGAAGTATAGTAGTGAAAAAGTAGTATTCTGTAAGGAGAAAAGCAAGTTACCCTGTTTGAACTTTATATGGTATAGACATGTGTTGAAACATCATGTAGTATTCCCTCATTAACATGTAAAATATTTTCAGTGTTTATTAAAGTTTTTGAAAAGCATAAAAAATAAAATTATGCTTTTATGTCCAAAAAATAATATTGTGCTTATTTAAGAGACTGTCCATATTTTAATATGGATACTGATATACTGATATACATGTCAGGATGCCTCCAATTTATTTGCAAATAGTTCAGCCAAAAAATGTGCCCACACACCAACTGATGCACAGCAAAATGTTAGAAATTACTAAATCTATGGCTGATATGCAGAATGTCACTGTATGATATTTGGTTTCTATATATTAAATCTTCATAATAAAATATTGGAAAAATAAGGGAGAACATTATAAACTCAACAAATATTTCTGAGAGAATCAAGTGTTCTTAGAAACTTCACATTTTAGGAGAAAATAAGAAAAAATATATTGTATCTATAAAAGAAAAAATATATATATTTTCTCAGATTCAGACAATTTCTTAAGGCAAACAGTACAAGTCATGAGAGAAAGATGGGATTGATTATACTAAATTTAAAAAGATGCAAGTAAAAACACCAAAAACAGATAAACAGAAAACTCAGAGTAATTAAAATATACAACCTGGAAAGATTAATATCACAAGAAACCCATACATACCAGTAAAAAAGTAGAAAACCATACATAAGACTAACAAAAACCCTCATCTTCAGAGAATAATCTTAGCATCCCATAAACATATCCCAAGATATGTGATCTTGAAAATACCACCTGAAACAGGACACTCTATCACATATAGATTGGCAAAGCATAGCAAAAAAAGCAAATATGGTAATACTTTGAAGGAACTGAAATTCCTATATAATTCTGGTGATCTAGTTATTCTGAAGTAAAATTTGACATATGTAATGCTGAAAACTGACATACTAAATCACTTAAAGTTTTCAATTCCTGAAGATTCTTTTCAGGCCTGGCGCCGTGGCTCACTTGGCTCCACCTGTGGTCCCTGCATCCCATATGGGCACCGGGTTCTAGTCCTGGTTACTCCTCTTCCAGTCCAGATCTCTGTTGTGGCCCAGGAGGGCAGTGGAGAATGACCCAAGTGCTTGGGTCCCTGAACCCGCATGGAAGACCAAGAGGAAGCACCTGGCTCCTGGCTTTGGATCAGCACAGAGCCAGCCGTGGTGGCCAGTTGTGGGGTGAACCAATGGAAGGAAGACTTTTCTCTCTCTCACTGCCTGTAACTCTACCTGTCAAATAAATGAATAAAAATCTTAAAAAAAAGAAAATTCCTTTCACAACACAAATCTGTTCATTGCAACATTATTTAGAACTGCAAATAATAGAAACCACCCTCGAATCAGTCAATACAGACTGAATACCTAATCTAGTTCTATTCATACAATGGGATATGACACAGCAGTGAAAACAAATGATCTTGATTCATAGCAACATATGTTAAGAAAATCTAATTTTAATAACAAAATCAACAGCTACACAGTGACTCCCAAAGAACCCTCCTTGCTGGTGTTTAGGTTTTCTAGTTCCTTCCCACATGCAAAATGTTTGCCCAGTGCAGCCAGCAGAATATGGCAAATATGGTGGCTGTCACTTCCAATATTTGATTATAGTAAAATGATAGTTTCTGTCTTTGATGCTCAGTTGCACTGTCTCTGAGATGACTTGCTAAGGGATGATCAAGTGCTGTGTTTTGGAGATTTTCAGGCAGTTGTGCTGATGATCACATGATGAGGAATGGAGCATTTCTTCCAGCCAATAAGTTAGGAAATAGAAGTGATCTCTGTAGACCCAGGGCTAGAGTCATCCATTCAACCATCCCAGCCACTCATCCATCCCTGACTCTCAGGAACAGTGCAGGGTGGCAAACAGCTGCTATGTTTTGGGGAAGACTGTTACACAGCAATAAATAACTAATACAAGTTAGTTATACCTATTCAGTAAAATTAAACATGCACAGTAATTATGAGGACATATGTCTATTTCAGGATGAAGTGTAACTCTGGGGAAGCAGATGGGTGGTCTTTTGCTTTTTACAAATAATACTTATTTGAAAGGGAGGAACACACAGAGAGAGAGAGAGAGAGAGAGAGAGAGAGAGAGTGATTCACCCCCCAAATTACAGATAGCTAGGGCTGGGCTAGCCTAAAGACAGGAGCAGAATTTCAACAAAGTCTTCCACATAGGTGGCAATTACTATAATATAAAAGCCATATTATGCTACTTCCAAAGTACATCAACAGGAAACTGGAACAAAAGCAGAGCATCTGGGATTTGAATTGGCACTCTGATAAGGATGCTGTATTGAAAGCAGAAGTTTAACATGCTGTGCCACAATGCCAGCCCAGGGTAAGGCATTAGTTGTTTTTTATTTTCATGAGAAAGTTTCATTTTTCTTTTTGTTTTGTAAAGATCAATTTACTTATGAGAAAGAGATACAGAGAGAGGCCTATGCTGTGGTGTAGTAGATTAAGCCTTTGGCTGCAGCACCAGCATGGGCACTAGTTCAAATCCTAGCTGCCCCTCTTCTGATCAAGCTCTCTGAACAGTAGCCTGGGAAGGCAGTAGAAGATGGCCCAACTGTTTGGGTCCCTGCACCCAGAAGGGAAACCTGAAGGAGCTCCTGGATTCTGGTTTCAGATAGGCCCAGCTCCAGCTGTTGCATCCAATTGAGTAGTGAGCTAGTGAATGAATGGAAGATCTCTCTCCCTCTCCCCCCACCGTGTCTCTCCCTTTCTCTGTATCTCTGCCTCTTGAATAAATAACCTTTAAATAACTTACAGATAGAGTTATACTCACACAACACACACGCACATGAGAGAGAGAGAGAGAGAGAGAGAGAAATTTTCTATCTACTGTTTCACTTTCCAGATGACTGCCATAGCCATGGCTGAGCCAGGCTGAAAGCATGAGCTAGAAACTTCATGCAGCTTTCTCACATGGGTGATAAGTGCCCAAATATTTGGGCCATCTTTCTCTGTTTTTCCCAGGCTATTATCAGGGAGATGAATTGAAAGTGGAGCAGCTGAAACTCAAAACAGCATCCATATGGGATGCCAGCATAGCAGGTGGAAGCATTTATCTGCTATACAATACTGGCCCCTGAGACATTGTTTTATAGAATATATATATATATGTGTGTGTGTGTGTGTGTGTGTGTGTTGGAGCCAACACTGTGGCAAAGTGAGTTAGGCTGCCACCTGTGGCACTGGAATCATGCATGGGCTCCAGTTCAAGTTCTAGCTGCTCCACTTCTGATCCAGCTCACTGCTAATGGGTGTGGGAAAGCAGTGGAAGGTGGCCCAAGTACCTGGGCACCTGCACTCACATGGGAGACTTGGAATACCTCCTAGCTCTTGGCTTTGGATTGGCAAGGCTCTGGCCATTTGGGATTGGACCAGTAGATGGAAGATCTCTCTCTTTAACTCTGCTTTTTAAATAAAGAAATAATCTAAAGGAAAAAGAAAACATGTTTGCATTTTTCATATCTGGGCATCCCATATGTTTGTGCGTGGTTTGTATAGTTAACACCTTATGTCTATGGATCCACATCTGTGTATTCAACCAACTGAGGATATAAAATAAGAAAAAAGAATTGTGCTTGTACTGATATGTACAAGCCTTTTTCTTGTCATTAACCCCTAAACAACAAAGTAGAACAACTACTTCCATAGTATTTGCATTGTAGTCAGTGTTAAAAGTAATCTAGAGGTGAATTATAGAATACACAAGATGTATGCAGGCCAAATTCAAATGATATGCCTTTTTATACAAAGAACTTGCACATCAGTAAATCTGCATTATCTAGGAGGATCCTGGAACCAACTCCATGTATATCGAGGGGCAATGGTATATTATTTCTGTAATCTAAAACATTTTATTGCTATTTAAAACATTTCATAATTAGAAATAAGCACTTTAAAAAAGTCTGCTCCACTTATTAAAGAGCTACAGAGCACTGGCTGGCTCCTCCAACTGCACTCCCGAGGAAAGTAATTATCTAATGGCTAAATAATTTGCACTGGAGGAGAGACATGTATCAGTGTCTGTTCCAACAGCTGACAACATAAAGTATGTAAGTACCAAAACCAGAAGTTTCTTTTAAAAGGCAACAAGAAACTTATATAAGAGCACCTAATAAATTCATGGTGAGAAGCAGGACGATATGTTGCCTTAACTCTAGAGTAGCTCATGATTATAGCATTTAAAACAGAGATTCACTTCCATCCTCCAAATTGCTCATTTACTTGAGAGAAATGCTAGTGTGTTTTAACAAGACAGGAAGCGTGGCTTGTCTGCTTTATTTAACAGGATCCTTACATTAAGAATATGGTTTAGATATTAAAAGGTAGTAACTGAATTCTCTTTCCGCTCTCACAGTTGTGCCATGGCCATTTGGCATTTAGACCACACACCCTCCTCTGTGATCCTCTTCCCTGCCTTTTTTTTTTTTTTTTTTTTGACAGGCAGATTGGTGGACAGTGAGAGAGAGAAACAGAGAGAAAGGTCTTCCTTTTGCCGTTGGTTCACCCTCCAATGGCAGCCGCGGCCGGCGTGCTGTGGCCGGTGCATCATGCTGATCCGAAGGCAGGAGCCAGGTGCTTCTCCTGGTATTCCATGGGGTGCAGGGCCCAAGCACTTGGGCCATCCTCCACTGCATTTCCCGGGCCATAGCAGAGAGCTGGCCTGGAAGAGGGGCAACCGGGACAGAATCCGGCACTCCTACCGGGACTAGAACCAAGTGTGCTGGTGCCACAAGGTGGAGGATTAGCCTAGTGAGCTGCGGCGCCGGCCTTCCCTGCTCTTTAGTTGAACTGAGATAGTAGTGAAGTTCTGAGCTGAGGCTCTCAAGAAGGGCAGCCCAGCCATGTTTCCTGTCCTATGCTATATGAGTCTATAGCATGTTTAAGGATCTCTTTTAACAAATCCACGTTAGTTTTTCTTCAACTACGGGAGATCTGGTATTTCATTATGACCCCCCCCCCTCCACCCCTGACAATTTTCTACCCCATATTCTTGTCATCAGTTTTAAATTTCAAATTAAAACCTAATACTTTTCTCCCATAGCACATTCCACACACATCTTTGGGGTTTCATTCTGTTCCTGTCTCCAAATCAAATGTACTCCCAATTTTTCCAGTCCTCATATATCTTATTTTGCAGGATACAGCTCTACCAGCTACCATCTGATATAGGTGTTCCCTATTCTCTTGTTCAGAAATCCAATCCCATACCCCAGACTACAATTTGCCTCTTCAGTGATGGTGTAATCCAAGATCAGAAGTGCCCAATCCTCCCATTACATCTATTACAATCATACTGTGAAATCTGAAGGCTCCTTCAGGCTGAAGGATTGTGACCATCTTCCTGGCAATCTTCTCATGGACAGTCTCTGAAGCTCTACCCATTCCTCAACTAGACCTTGAAGAGTAACATTCCTGCATCACACTCCCATCACTCCTTCAGAGTGATGGAAAATTGGCTCTTCATTGGTCGCTCCCCCTCTTCACGGAGGAACGACACTAGACCCTTCGCTGTTCTTTTATCTGCTCGGCCCTTCCTGGGTTTGCTGCTGGTCCTTCCCGGGTTGGCTGCCGACCCCTCCACCTCCATGGAGGGGCGGCTCCCCCTGCCACTTTCCCCACTTCCATGGGGGAGTGGCACACAGCCAGCCGGCTCTCTCAGGGGCTGCTCAGATGTTATCTGAATGTTCCTGGTGCATGTTGTCTCTCTCCTCCTTTATAGTCCTCTTCCACCAATCCCAACTCTGCTACCCACACACCGAGCATGCTGCTCTCCTCCAATCAGGAGCAAGATCAGCTCCTGCAGCTCAGTCAAATTGGCGAGAGGCAGCTGTGTAGAAGTTGTTTACTCCTCTCCCAGCACCATATTGTGGGAGAGCAGATGCATAGAATAAGTCTTAATTCCAGTAACTTAGTCTAGTCCGAGTTGCTCCCCACATTCATGTTTAATTATTTCAAATTAAAAACATAAGCAGGGATTGGTGCTGTGGCATAGTGGGTTAAGCTGCCGCCTGCAGTGCCAGCATCCCATGTGGGTGCCAGTTCGAGTCCCAGCTGTTCCACTTCCAATCCAGATCTCTGTTGTGGCCTGGAAAAGCAGGCCATTGTGGCCAGGTGGGGAGAGAACCAGTGGATGAAAGACCTCTCTCTCTCCCTCTCCTCTCTCTGTGTAACTCTGACTTTCAAACAAATAAATAGAATATTTAAAAAAGCCAACATTAGGAATTTATTTTATAAAGAGGATTGCTTTGAGAGAAATATATAAAATTATAAATAGATTTCTTCTTTTTCTAAAGAATTTATTCATTTATTGGAGAGGTAGAGTTATAGACAGTGAGAGGAAGAGACAGAGAGAAAGATCTTCTTTCAGTTGGCTCACTCCCCAAATGGCCACAACAGCTGGAGCTGCAGCAATCTAAAGCCAGGAGCCAGGATCTTCTTTCAGGTCTCCAATGTGGGTGCAGGGGCATAAGTACTTGAGTCATCCTATACTGCTTTCACAGGCTGTAGCAGAGAGCTGGATTGGGAGAGGAGCAGCCAGGACTTGAATTGGCACCCATATGGGATGCTGGCATCACAGGACAAGGATTAACCTACTGTGCCATGGTGCCAGCCCCTAGATTTCATCTTAATTTTTCTTTAACTTTTGGAAAACAGTAATTTAACAAGGCCCCATGTTCCTGGGTAGGACAAGTGATTTTTATTTTAACGTGACAAATAATTATAGAGACTAAAATTTATTTATTTTTTTCAGTGGCAACTGTTTTTCTTTTTTTAACTTTTATTTAATAGATATAAATTTCCAAAGTACAGTTTATGGATTACAATGGCTTTTTCCCCTCCATAACTTCCCTCCCACCCTCAACCCTCCCATCTCTCACTCCCTCTCCCATTCCATTCACATCAAGATTCATTTTCAATTATTTTTATATACAAAAGATCAATTTAGTATAAATTAAGTAAATATTTCAACAGTTTGAACCCACACTGAAACACAAAGTGAAAAATACTGTTTGAGTACTAGTTATTGCATTAATTCACATTGAATAGCACATTAAAGACAGAGATCCTACATGAGGAGTAAGTGCACAGTGACTCCTGTTGTTGACTTAACAAATTGACACTATTGTTTATGGCATCAGTAATCACCCTAGGCTCTTGTTATGAGTTGCCAAGGCTATGGAAGCATTTTGAGTTTGCCAACTCTGATCTTATTTAAATGAGGTCATAGTCAAAGTGGAAGTTCTCTCCTTCCTTCAGAGAAAGGTACCTCCTTCTTTGATGGCCTGTTCTTTCCACTGGGATCTCACTCGCAGAGAGCTTTCATTTAGTGGTTTTTTTTTTTTTTTCTTTTTGCCAGAGTCTCTTGGCTTTCCATGTCTGAAATACTCTCCTGGGCTCTTCAGCCAGATACGAATGCTTCAGGGCTAATTCTGAGGCCAGATTGCTATTTAGGGCATCTGCCATTCTATGAGAGACTAAAATTTAGTGTTCCATACCAAACAATGAACTAAAAGTTTTACATGGGTTATCTTATTTAATCTCTCCAGCAACTCCAGGATCCATTTTACTGATATTTGATTGCTTATGACAGGTATGAGGAAAATAATTCAACAGCAATGAATCTGTCATCAAGAACATGGTGGGTAATTAACCAAGATGTCCCTCATCAAATAAATGGATAAGGAAAATGTGGACATACAATAGAAGATTTGTCAGTTATAAGAATGCAATCCTTTTATTTACAGCTAAAAGTTGGAATTGGAGGACTTGATGTTAAATCAAATATGTCAGCCACAGAAAGACAAACAACACATGTTCTCTCTCACATGTGGAAGCTAATATAAACCACAGATTGATGAGCCCTGGAGACTGTAGGTTGAGAGGTGGAGGGAAAGGTAGTGGGAGGTTGGAAAATGGGAGCCAGATAAAAATCAGGTCTGAGTTCCCAGTATCACATAGCACAGCAGGGTAATGATAACCTAGTAGATATTTTATGGGTACATACAAGAAAGTAGCTCAAAGACTCGAATCTTAAAAATGTCAGCAAAGGGGAAGTTTTGATTACTCTGGGTTTACCAGTACACATTGTATACATGTAGTGAAGTAATATACTGTACCCCATACATTTGTACAAGTATTCCTAATTTAAAGTTATTAATTTGAAGTATCACTCCCAACCTAGTGCATTATCATCAAGTTCTCCAGTTAGGGTTCATTTTCAATGAAAGAGATGGCATTACAAATTAACATATTTATAATATGTACATGTACATATAAATACTGCATGGTTTACATATTATTTGATATTAAACACATATGTGCCATATAGGATAAAGATAAAAGATAATCTTATCAACCTTTGAAATCATGCACACACACATACATGCAAGTACATGTGTTATGAAAATCAAGTAAACATATCATCTAACGCACATTCCTATAAATAATTAGTTATATGGATAATATATTCTCTGACTATTGACAGCTTACTTTCATAATTCAGTTTTTCAGATGACAGACTCTAGTAAGAGCTCAAATAGAAAATAAGCAGAATCTAATCTTACAATATTTATCTTTAACATATCCAAGAATATTTATTATGTACCACTTTACTTTAGAAAATGAAAGAAATCTCCAAAACACTTACACAGAGTAATATTTCCTGGAACTTTTAAAAATACTTAGTTATTAATTTAGTTTTAATTGCCAATACAATAATGTATTATATAGGGAAAAATTTCATCCAGAGTAAAGATATCTGCATAGTTTTGTCACAATAAATATAAAAGAATTGCATAAATTTATAGTAGTTTACAGTTTAACAAATAAGTTCACAAAATACAAGACTGCTTATGGAAAACACTTTTACCCAATTAAGTACAAGGAAAGTTACATACCAGACCTCAGCCTTATCCATTTTAGTGAACTACCAGATGGCAAATGTACAGAGAGCTGGCTAGTGATCTGTGTTTTCTCAAGCAGGACCCCAACGCGTCTCAGAGAGTGTAGTGAAATGATGGAAGGTGCAGAGTGATAACTCTGGGACTGTCTTCTTGAGATCAGTCAAACACTTTATTTTTCAAGCAAGTTATATAGAAGAACCTGGTAATGAGGCTTTACAAGGAGGCTTTGTTTTCCACAAAACTGCAACATAGATTAGTAAGAACTTAGGGTGTGGGAGAGGAAACAAATGCAGACATGAGATCATCCACAATATTGAGAAAGAAGGATGCTGTGGGTTTCTCATATAGCCAACTTCCCTATTGTTCCATGCAGCATTCTGTGAATCTAGGACAAAGTTCACTGTGTTCAGTAGCCTCTTCACTCCCTTAAGGGTCGGTTGGATAAGTGCAGACACAGAGCCTCCTACTGGTCAATACTGTGGCTGTCTTGTTCTCCACCATAATTGAGACAATGTCTCTTCAAGGGTGTTTTCATAAAAGCTTGTTTCCATGGCAGATTTTGGTCACCTGCTATGTTTAAGGCCAAAAAATCACCATACAAGAGCTATTACCCAGGTCATGTTTATAAGTTTGTCTTTATGTACATTATACATATTTAAGTGCAAGGTAGAAGTCATGTAGTAAAATTTTGTGTAAAGCATTTTTAAAACAGTAATCTTTCCTATTGAGCTGCCATAAATATTAATGATCACAATTTTCAAGTGTTTGTAGAGCTAATTTCTCTATTTCAGATAAAGATTCTTTGAAATATATAGTTTCATTAAAGACAATGATGTAAAATTTAGGTATAATGTGTGGGAGGAACTGAAACCATCATTTTCATTCCCTAGCAAATAAAGTGATCATTTACCAGGACTCACAAGCTATGAAATCATTGAAAGGTACTGTTAAAACCCTGGGATCAAAAAATTTTACCACATTCTTGTGCTAGATCTTCACAGTTGTGACATTGTTTAAATTCCATAATCCATCCCCAAGAGGAGCCCACTCAAAGCAAAATTACAATTAATCCATCCATTATAATATGATCCATCCATAGACTATATCTTATCTTGATACATTCATCACACAATTTTTGGAAGGGCTTGTTCTGCCAGCAAGAATTCCTCCCTACAGTAGATATTGTTTCCCATGTGCACATTGATTCTGTCTTCAATGCTATATCCAGCAGGAGAGGCTTCCTACAGAACACAAGTGGAGCCATTCTCTCCAATTCTGTGGGAGCACTCTGTTGGGGTCAACCCAGGGTATGAGTTCATTTGGGGGGAGCCTGAACAGCTGCTGATCACTCAGCATAATCAGATGGTCCAGTTCATGCTTGATGAGAACATGACCATAACCTATCATTTGCTTTGTTTTTCTGGGAAACAGCTCCTACAAGCTCTGATTGCAGGTCTACAGGTGTCCCTTGCTGCTGAGCTGTAAGTGCTGAGGAACTTGGAGATGACAGACACACAGTGGCAGTGATCTCACCTATCATGGGGAAGATCTAGGTGTAGATGGGCTGCATGGAGGAGAAGAAGGGATGCATGCAGCCCAGAAGTAGGATGGATATGTGGTGGAGGCCTGGGTGTAGAACTGTTAAATGGGGGCATTCAGGTTTAGAAAAGAAGTCTTGGAGTGCCTGGGGGATAGAAGGGGTACATTGGGGTGCTTGGGTGTGGAAAAGATGTGTGGGAATACCCCAGTGTTGATAGAATGCATAGGGGCATCTGGGTGTAGAGGGTTATTGGAGTTGATCTGGGTGTAGAAGGGATGTGTCTGGGTTCCTGGGCCTAGAAGGGATGCATAGGGGAGGCCTGGATATAGAAGGAATTTGTACATGTGCACGGGTATAGACAGTAAGTGTGGGGGCACCCAGGATTGCTCAGGTGTAGAAGGAAATCAAGGGGGAAGGCCCTAAATGGCCGGGCTTCATGGAGCAGTGGCCCTAATTCCCTCACACATAATAAAGTTGACAAGAAGAGTTGGAGTGTGGGGATGAGGGATTTTCACTCTTTCTTTAGAATAAAAATTTTGATGGAGCTGGCACCTGTAGTAGGTTAGAGTGCCTGAAATACCAGTATCTCATATGGGTTCTGCTACAAATTTCAGCTGCCCCTCTTCTGGTCCAGCTCTCTGTGCTGTGGGTACTGTTTTCTGTCCTGGTGCCCCACATCCAATCCTAACATACCTGGGGAAGCAGTGGAAAATGGCCCAAACTTGGGTCCCTGAACCCACATAGATATGAAAGCAACTGCTGGCTCCTGGCTTTGATCAGCCCAGCTGAGGTGTGAATCAGTGAATGGAAGACCATTCTCTCTGTCTCTCCTATCTATAATTCTGTCTCTCAAATACATCTTTAAAAACTTGAAAAAAAAAAACAGTTATTTTCAGAGCTGGCACTATGGCACCACAGATTAACACCCTGGCCTGAAGCGCTGGCATCCCATTTGGGCGCCAGTTCGAAACCCGGCTGCTTCACTTCCAGTCCAGCTCTCTGCTATGGCCTGGGAAAGCAGCAGAATATGGTCCAAGTGCTTGGGCCCCTGCAGCCACATGGGAGACCTGGAAGAAGCTCCTGGCTCCTGGCTCCTGGCTTCGGATTGGTGCAACTGCGGCCTTTGCAACCAATTGGGGAGTGAACCATCAGACGGAAGACCTCTCTCTCTCTCTCTTTCTTTCTCTCTCTCTTTTTGCTTCTCCTCTGTGTAACTCTGACTTTCAAAAATATAAATAAATCTTTTAAAAAACATTTATTTTAAAGACAGGAGTGGTGGAAGAGAGGAAGAGGCAAGCAAAAGTGGTCTAGTCACATCACTCCAACACCACCCCCACACTAGCTGTCACTGCATTCTGCTCTGTAGCCTCTAAATCCATGCAGGTGGATTGGAAGTGGAATTCAGTAAAGCACCAAAAACTAATGGTTAAGGATCAGTGCGCAACCCAGAGGACACTGTGTGTGCTTGGCAGTCAATGGCATAGTGTGGACAAGAGTGCAGGCTCCTCCCTGGCGTGGCCTTGGTGCATTTATGATAGTGGTCCTGCCTCATGGATCCCAAGTCATAATGTGTTCACCTGTTTAGTTCATTCAGTATTGACAACAACTGTCAGGTAATCTGGTGTAAAATGAGCTTGGCTCAATTCCCAGAGCTGGGTGTGTTGTGGGCATAGGAACATATCTCTAGGGTATCCCTGGGGTCTGTCAATTAAGTGAGGATCTGGGAAACCAGTGTCTTGCACATGGGAAAGAGATATTCCTGCCCTGGAGTAAGCCCTGGCCTGGGGATGTGTGGTGTGGGTCAGTCCTCCCCCTACATGCTGGCAGTTGCCTCTCCTATGGCTCTGTAGAAAGGGGAAAAGGGTGAGAGACTTCTCTGTGAGTTCTGCTCAGAAAATATAGGCCACAAGCTGTGTTTCCCTCCCCTATGCCTCAGTTTGCCTTTCCTAAAATGGAAATGCTCTCTGCCTTTTGATTTTGAGTGCAGAACATGCTGGGCCATGCCTTGTTCCTTCTAGGGTGTCAGTCACTGTTGATGCTTCACTTTAGCTGTCCCGATTTCTCTATTGCCCAATGTTTGTGTAGGCCCAGTGATGGAGCTTTTTTGATTTCAAAGGATGAATCCTAGAGGTGTGGGGCTTAACTTTTCTTCTCCACAAGTCCCTATACTTGGCTGACTCCCTGGCCCTTCCAAAATATTTTAATTACACAAGAGCCAACATTTTCCAGAAATACTAAGCCAAGTGGTTTGCCTAAACCTTTCAGAGCTGCTTCTTCTTCTATCAGCTGCATTCACCCCAACCACACAGATTCCTGTCATTCCACCTCCTTCATATGGTTGTGTTGTCTACTTCTTGGGGATAGAATCCCATGAGGTGATACTGAGTCCTGGACTTTAGTACTTTCTTATATTTTTAAAATGCCTGGCTTTTCTTCCCTGCCTCTGTGGCCATTCAGCTGGTCTGTTTGGAACAAAAAGCCTATGGAGGTTGCCTCTTCCAGCAATGGGACCTTGTCTGTGACACATCCACTGGTTCCCAAGGACCTGTGACCCTGTGCTGACTTAGAAACAGAGTCCCAGGTGGAACAGCTTATCTGCTGGGCCCTCTTTCTTTTGTGTCTGGCACTTAGGGACTACTAGTTTGAGTGCTGGGAATGCCAGAGACAAGAATGCCTCACCCCATGCCTCTGATCTCCCCCTTTCCCTGCACACTGGCCCACTATTAGTGTTAATGATCTGCTAACATCTCTGAAAGTACCACTTTCTTTTCCTGTAGGGTCTCCAGCCTGTCTCACTGGCTCTGCCTGTTCCTCCAAATTAAGGACTTTTGTGAAGAAGAGGGGGTAAGGGTAGAGATAAGGCCTGTAGGGCTGATGAGCTCATGAACAAAGGAAGTGTCTAGGTCCCCCCAATGCAATCTCTATGCTGGCAGACCCATTCAGTGTAGGCAAGGGTATCCAAGTATCCACTGTGGGCTCAGGATGCTTTGGGGAAATCATTTTGGATGCCAAAGAGACATGGGCTCTCTGCATACACCTCTGATGATGGATTCTGTATCCTCTTAGAAACCCTTCTTTCAAACTATCTCTTGTGACCTGTGCATTATAGATCTGCCTTTGGAAATACATAAGATGGCTTCCTAGAGTAGTCATCGAGGAGCTTCAAGTTGAAAACACAGTTCTGGTATTCTTCTCCAGATTGAACAACTGCAGCTGGTCCTTGTAAATTCATGTGAGTCCTCTGTGACCCCTCAGAGGACCCTGGAATGGGGGCAGCTGCACAGGGAAAGTCCTGTCTCTGCACAGGGTTAGGCCTTTTGCAACCAAAGAGCTCTCACAAGGCCACTTCCTCTGCATTGTGCAGCAGATGAGAACACACGCTCGGGCCACATCAAACCAGTGCGTGGTACTTTGTGGATTTAAGTATGACCCTGTAGTCCTCATGGACCTCAGTTTTGATCCCTTTGTAAGGTGGAACCATTCATTCCTACTGTCCATCTTTCTCAGCCAGCAGCCCCTGAATCACTCCCCCATTTTCTATCCCTTATTAGCCTTCAGAGACCATAAGTAGGCATTTTCTTTAAAGTAGATTTCATGATCCTCTTCTCCTCAGCCCAAGGTGGCCAAGATGAGTGGTCTCCCAGAGGGTACAAAAGGCTGCCATTTGAGATGAAATTTTTTTTATTTTACAAAAGAAATAACTTAATTTTAATATATGCAGATGGAATTAGTAAATAGCAGATGTACATATCCATATTCATGCATTAGGGCTCACAAAGTTTGCTATTCAGGACCATGATCTGGAAAGCCTGAAAAGCTCTGGCCAGTCTAGGCCCCACAAGCCAAATTCAGTCTCTTTGCATCCATTCCAAAACATTCCTGGCCTAACTCTTGAAATATATCTTATATTTTCATCAAAGAACTCTGCTCATCAAATGCACCCAAAATGACATCCTGGACTATGGTGTTAGCTGCCACAAAGTCTCCAGAGTCACCCTCATGTGAAGGCTTTTGGTAGAGATTACATTGCCCTTCTCCATCTCTGCTGTTCTTTTTAAAGATTCTACTTATTTTAAATGCTTCTTTTAAGATTCTATTTATTTGAAATACAGAGTGATGGGAGCAAAAAGAGGATGAGAGAGAGAGAGAGAGAGAGAGAGAGAGACTTCTATCTACTGATTTATTCCCAAGTGTTTGCAACAGCCAAGGCCTGGCCAGTAAAGCCAGGAGTCTGAAACTCCATCCACGTCTCACACATAGGAGCAGGGACAAAATGATTTGGTCATCTTTCTCAACTTTTTCTGTCAAAGCTTATTAGCATAATGTTGGATTGGAAGCAAAGCAGCTGGGCCTCCAATTGGCACTCTGATTTGGGATGTCAACACTGCAGGTGAGGTTTAACCCACTGCACCATAGAACTGGCCCCTGAAGCCTTGATCCATTGTCATCTTCAACACTGATCTCCCCCAGAGAGCCACTGTGGCCCATCCAGTGCTGCAATTTCCTGGGCTGGCACGGCATCAGGGGTACGCCACTCATGGTCATTTATGTTCATTCCAGCTGCCCTAACCAAGCACATCCACATGCAGCATGCTATAACCTGGGCCTGGGGTTGAGTCAGTGGCTTGCTAGAGAGACAGACACCAGACAAATAATCACATAGGAGAATGTATAACTATCAGTGCCAGTGACTTATGAAGATTTAAGAACATTATGATTGTATCAAAATATAGTCACTAAATGCAAGTTTTCTCATATTTACAACAGGATATATTCTCAATGATTCAAAAATATCAGGAGGAGAGAACTTCTACTTTGACTATGACCTTGTCTAAATAAGATAAGAGTCGGTGAACTCAAAAGGCTTCCATAGCCTTGGAAACTCATGACTGGAGCATAGGGAGATTACTGATGCCATAAACAGGAGTGCCAATTTGTAAAGTCAACAACAGGAGTCACTGTGCACTTACTCCTCATGTAGGACCTCTGTCCTTAATGTGCTATACATTGAGATTTAATGCTATAACAAGTACTCAAACAGTATTTTTCACTTTGTGTTTCTATGTGGGTGCAAACTGTTGAAATCTTTACTTAATGTATACTAAACTGATCTTCTGTATATAAAGAAAATTGAAAATGAATCTTGATGTGAATGGAAGGGGAGAGAGAGCGGGAAATGGGAGGGTTGCAGGTGGGAGGGAAGTCATTGGGGAGGGGGGGAAGCCAATGTAATCCATAAGCTGTATTTTGGAAATCTATATTCATTAAATAAAAGTTAAAAATAAATAAATAAATAAAATGTAAAAATAAAAAAAATCAGTGTAGAAATTAAATCAGGTAATTTTCCTTTCGATACTTAGTTGAAATCTCCTGGCATAATAATAAGACAGCAAGGAATGCAATATTCAGGTAACTGAGTAAAGAAAATTTCACAAGCTAGCACTAAAGTTTTTGTTTTTTTTCTTGGGAAAATTAGCTTCCTATTGCACAATGGATTGGATTTAAGGAGGGCCTATGCTTATCAACAGCAAAAGCAATCACATTTGGGTGCAGCTAATTTAGGTCTAACCTGTCCACAGAGGGAAATAAAGATTAGGAAACTTAAAAGATATTAGCTTGAGAGCTGGACAGTCTCCACAATTGCATGAGCAAGGGATGGCCAGCATGAAACTACGTGAGGTGAAGTGGGGAGAATATGCTATCGGGATGGAGTGGAAAGCATATATCACAGGCTATTTAGTTTGCAGATAATCCAAGTGCTAACCCAACAAAGACACTGTTAGCATATCATTAAAATCAAAGTTACCTAAATAAGATATCAGAGGATTGTATATTAGCAGTAAGAAATCTGCACTTCAGTAAGGCTTAGCTTCAATCTTCCTACAATTTTTTTTTTAATTCCTGGTAAGATGTGTGAGAAAAAATATTTGGAGGTTTGAAGTCTTCATGGTTACCTATGCTGTTTGATAATTAGACATTTATAGACTAAATAAGTTCAAGGTGACAACCCAAGATCGGGATTATCTATTTCAACAAATATACACATTGGAGTCAAAGAAAACTGCCTGCATCCTTTGGTAACAATAGACTAGCACCAAACAGTCTCCCTATGAAATCATATAAAATGCTGAATTAATGGTTTTTAAATGGCCCTTTAAAAATAGTGGATTTGCAACCTGCAAGAAGGGATGGACAAATTCCTAGACACAGTATGACTCAATTCACACCAGAAGAAATAAACATTCTCCATAGGTCTGTATCTACAGAGGGAATTGAATCAAGTGGTGTTATTTTCTGAATTGATTAGGATGCTGGTTATGATGCTTGAATCCCATATTGGAGGGTTTCAGTTTCAGTTTTTGGTTCCACTCCAAGTTCTGGCTTCCTGAAAATGGCAGCAATCAATGGCTCAAATCACTGGGTCTCTGCCACCCACAAAGGATAGTTTGATTGTGTGTTTATGATGAATGGCCTTATCCTGGCCTAGTTGCAGCTACTGTCATAATTTGGGGAATAATAAGATGCAATTTTTGTCTTTCAAATAAATAATTTTTAAGAAAATAATTGGACCAATATTACATAATCTTCCCAAATAGAAAGCATCAGGCTCCTGATGGGTTGGAGCAAAATTCTATAAAATAGTTAGGAAAAATCTGTACCAACTTTTTAAATATTTTTCAAGAAAAGAGTCAGAATACATGGTCTGAGGCTAGCATTCCACTATCATGAAACTATACACCAAAATACAGCAAAAGGAATTACAGATCAATGTCTCTCAAGAACATATATGCAGATATACTTAACATAATATTCTCAATTCAATCCAAAAGGTATGAAATTCAAGATGTCAAAAAAATGAAGTTTGTAATTTGATTCATCAGTTACATCAATAGACCAAAAGAGAAACATAATTTGGTCAATTCAATAGATCAGTAAATAAATCCAATATATCAACAGAAAAAAAATACTTGAAAAAATGGAACACATTAATTATGAAATAGATGAATAAATAAATGAAAACTGTCAACAACTAGAATGGAGGAGTGATTTCTTTCTCAATTAATAAAAAGAATTCACATCAACATTTCATCTGACATCAGATAATGGGGGGAAGCTTTCAATTTTACCACTGAGTACAGGAGCAGGCAAGCATGTCCTTTCTCACTTTTCAACATCCTACTAGAAGTCTGAGCTAATGCCATAGATAATAAATTGAAATAAAAGGCACATACCTTGAGGAAGAACATGGTATTAATGCAGAAAGGGCATAATTACTTATATTGGCAAATGCAGAAGGAGTAACAAAATTACTCTTTGAACCAATGGTCAATCATACCATGATTGCACACGCTTGTGATCAATTACTTTCCTACATG
This sequence comes from Oryctolagus cuniculus, assembly GCF_051225735.1. Taxonomy (NCBI): domain Eukaryota; kingdom Metazoa; phylum Chordata; class Mammalia; order Lagomorpha; family Leporidae; genus Oryctolagus; species Oryctolagus cuniculus. The sequence goes on along the minus strand of NC_142887.1, from coordinate 3,216,186 downwards.
CTAGCAATAAATGGCTCAATTTTAAATAAAAGCACGCTATCTTTCATATATGCCCCTAAAATATATACTGGTATAATTCTATAAGTTATATAAAAGTCAGTAGAGTATAACACAATATGTAAAACATTTGTACAAGGAACATTATAAACCTTTATAGAAAAGTACCAGAGAAGAATTAAGTAGTTGGAGATGCAGTCCATGGTAATGGGTAAGAAGACCCAGTAACATTATCAGTCTTTCCTCACTAGACATTTACTTTCAACTCAATCCCAATCAAAATAATTCAACTTATTTTGTGAGCTGAATCAAAATCTGACTCTAAATTTAATGTGGAAAATCATAAGTCCCAGAATAGCCATCAGAACAGTGAAAGAGTAGAACCCACTAGGAGGATCATAAATGTACAACTTCAGTAAATGCTAAAAAGTTACCCAAGAAAGTGCCATATTGGTGAAATAAGTAGGCAGATAAATGCACAACAGAATCAGAAATAGTCTGAGTATGGATAGCAGATCATTGACAAGAGAATATAGACATTATAATGGGGCAAAGATGGTCTTTCAACAAATAGTGCTACAACAACTGGACATCTAACATGATGTAACACAAATCACATATTTCATAAAAATTAACTTAAATAGGCAGAATTATTAACCTACCAGAGAATAGTATAAGAGAATATATGCTGCTGAGCTTTTGATACACCACTGAAGGCATGATCTGAAATAAATGATTGTTAACTGGACTTCATTTAAAGTGAAAAATAGCTCTTTGACAGAGAATGTAAAGGGAAAAGGATGTCCAAAACTTGGAGACGATATTCACTAAATACATATGTGATAAAAGAATACATGTATTATACGAAATGTACAAGAAAATTTTGAATAAGGAAATAAAATAGTAGGCTTAAAATAGTCACCACAAAATGAAAGAGATGGTGAAATTCTCCGACTGCTAGTTCAAATCCAATGCCCAAATATCTAAGGCTGGGCTAGACCAAAATCAGGAGCAGGAAATTCAATCAAGAACTCCCATATTGGTGGCAAGGAACCAACTCCATGAACAGAAAGATTGTGCGTTTCTCCAAAACCACTTTGACGGTGATTTTTTTGGTTCAATTTCACCCGAATTCCACAACACTTTGTCCAGATAATACTGGAGGGAAGTAGAAATATCCGGTGTGTTGTGGCTGTCTCAATCCCAGATCTTGCTACAGCCTCTGTGTTTGTTTGAGTTTTCGGAGCTTTATCTACGGACTTGAAGCTTTTGAATGCATTTTAGCATGTAACCTTTTGTTTTCTGCCGGCAAATGATAACTGGTGCCACATGGAGTCAATTCCTCCACACAATTGAGTTTTCTCAGCAGAACAATTCAGAATCCCGAGAAAACATGTTATTTATGTTTGTAAACATGACATTGGATCGACTTGCTGAACAGAAAGATTGTGCTTTTCTCCAAAACCACTTTGACGCTGATTTTTTGGTTCAATTTCACCTGAATTCCACAACACCTTTTCCGAATATGCCTGGAGGAAAGCAGAAATATCCGGTGTGTTGTGGCTATCTGAATCGAAGATCTTGCTACAGCCTCTATGTTTGTTTGTGTTTTCTTGGCTGTATCTACGGACTTGATGGTTTTGAATGCACTTTAGCATATAACTTTTTGTTTTCTGCTGGCAAACGGTAATTGGTTCCACATGGGGTCAAATCCTCCACACATTCGAGTTTTCTCAGCAGAACAATACAGAATCCCCAGAAAACATGCTATTTCTGTTTATAAACATGGCATTGGATCCACTTCCCGAACAGAAAGATTGTGTTTTTTTTCTCCAAAACCACTTTGATGGTGATTTTTTGGTTCAATTTCACCCGAACTGCACAACACTTTGTCCAGATATGCAAATAGAAAAGCAGAAATATCGGGTGTGTTGTGGCTATCTCAATCCCAGATCTTGCTACAGCCTCTGTGTTTGTTTGTGTTTTCTGGGCTTTATCTATGGAATTGTTGGTTTTGAATGCATTTTAGCATGTAACATTTTGTTTTCTGCAGGCAAACACTAACTGCTTCCACAAGGAGTCAATTCCTCCACGAATTCGAGTTTTCTCAGCATAACAATTCTGAATCCCGAGAAAACATGCTATTTCTATTTGTTACCATGGGAGTGGATGCACTTCCCGAACAGAAAGATTGTGCTTTTCTCCACACCACTTTGACGGTGATTTTTTGGTTCAATTTCACCCGAATTCCACAACACTTTGTGCGGATATGCCTGGAGGAAAGCCGAAATATCCGGTGGTTGTGGCTATCTCAATCCCAGATCTTGCTACAGCCTCTGTGTTTGTTTGTGTTTTCAGGGCTTTATCTACGGACTTGACGGTTTTGAATGCATTTTAGCATGTAACTTTTTGTTTTCTGCTGGCAAACACTAATTGGTTCCACATGAAGTAAATTCCTCCACACATTCGAGTTTTCTAGGCAGAGAGCTTCAGAAACCCCAGAAAAATGCTATTTCTCTTTGTAAACAAGCCATTGGATAAACTTGCCGAACAGAAAGTTTGTGCTTTTCTCCAAAACCACTTTGATGCTTATTTTTTGGTTCAGTTTCACCCGAATTCCACAACACTTTGTCCGGATATGCCTGTAGGAAAGCAGAAATATCGGGTGTGTTGTGGCTATCTCAATCCCAGATCTTGCTACAGCCTCTGTGTTTGTTTGTGTTTGCTGGACTTTATCTACGGACTTGAGGGAGTAGAATGCATTTTAGCATGTAACTTTTGGTTTTCTGCCTGCAAACGCTAATTGGTTCCACATGGAGTATATTCCTCCATGCATTCCACTTTTCTCGACAGAACAATTCAGAATCCTGAGAAAACATGCCATTTCTCCTGTAAACATGGGTTTGGATACCCTTGCCGATCAGAAAGATTTTGCTTTAATCCAAAACCACTTAGACGGTGATTTTTTGGTTCAGTTTCACCCAAATTCCACAACAATTTGTCCGGATATGCCTGGAGGAAAGCAGAAATATCTGGTGTGTTGTGGCTATCTCAATCCCAGATCTTGCTACACCCTCTGTGTCTGTGTTTTCTGACATTTATCTACGGACTTGATGGTTTTGAATGCATTTTAGCATGTTACTTTTGGTTTTCTGCCGGCAAATGCTAATTGGTTCTACATGGAGTCATATCCTCCACACATTCGAATCTTATTGTCAGAACAATTCAGAATTCTGAGAAAATATGCTATTTCTGTTTGTAAACATGGCATTGGATCCACGTACCAAACAGAGATTGTGCTTTTCTCCAAAACCACTTTGACGGTGATTTTTTGCTTAAATTTCACCCGAATTCCCCAACACTTTGTCCGGATATGCCTTTAGGAAAGCAAAAATATCCGGTGTGTTGTGGCTACCTCAATCCCAGATCTTGCTACACCCTCTGTGTCTGTGTTTTCTGACATTTATCTACGGACTTAATGGTTTTGAATGCATTATAGCATGTTACTTTTGGTTTTCTGCCGGCAAACGCTAATTGGTTCCACATGGAGTCAAATCCTCCACACGTTCGAGTTTTCTCGGCAGAACAATTCAGAATTCCGAGAAAACATGCTATTTCTGTTTGTAAACATGATATTGCATCCACTTTCTAACAGAAATGTTGTGCTTTTCTCCAAAACCACTTTGATGCTTATTTTTTGGTTCAATTTCACCCGAATTCCACAACACTTTGTCCGGATATGCCTGGAGGAAAGCAGAAATATCCGGTGTGTTGTGGCTATCTCAATCCCAGATCTTGCTACAGCCTCTGTGTTTGTTTGTGTTTTCTGGCATTAATCTACGGACTTGAGAGTTTTGAATTCATTTTAGCATGTAACATTTTGTTTTCTGCTAGCAAATGCTAATGGATTGCTCAAGGAGTCAATTCGTCCATGCATTCGAGTTTTCTCGGCAGAACAATTCATAATCACGAGAAACATGCTATTTCTATTTGTTACCATGGCATTGGATCCACTTGCCAAACAGAAAGATTGTGCATTTCTCCAAAATATTTTGACCGTGATTTTTTGGTTTAATTTCACCAGAATTCCACAACACCTTGTCCAGATATGCCTGGAGGAAAGAAGAAATATTCGGTGTGTTGTGGCTATCTCAATCCCAGATCTTGCTACAGCCTCTGTGTTTGTTTGTGTTTTCTGGCATTTATCTACGGACTTGATGCTTTTGAATGCATTTTAGCATGTAACTTTTTGTTTTCTGCCGGCAAAAGCTAATTGTTTCCACATGGAGTCAATTCCTCCACGCATTCAAGTTTTCTCGGCAGAACAATTCAGAATCCCGAGCAAACATGCTATTTCTGTTTGTAAACATGGCATTGGATCAACTTCCCGTACAGAAAGATTGTGCTTTTCTCCAAAACACTTTGACGGTGATTTTTTGGTGAAATTTCACCCGAATTCCATAACACTTTTTCCGTATTTGCCTGTAGGAAAGCAGAAATATCAGGTGTCCTGTGGCTCTCTCAATCCCAGATCTTGCTAGAGCCTCTGTGTTTGTTTGTGTTTTCTTTGCTTTATCTACGGACTTGAGGGTGTTGAATGCATTTTATCATGTAACATTTTGTTTTCTGTGGGGAAATTCTTAATGGTTCCACAGGGAGTCAATTCCTAGACACATTCGAGTTTTCTCGGCAGAACAATTCAGAATCCCGAGAAAGCATGCTATTTCTGTTTGTAAACATGACATTGCATCCACTTTCCTAACAGAAATATTGTGCTTTTCTCCAAAACCACTTTGACGGTGATTTTTGGGTTCAATTTCACCCGAATTCCACAACACATTTTCCGGATATGCCAATAGGAAAGCAGAAATATCCGGTGTGTTGTGGCTATCTCAATCCCAGATCTTGCTACAGCCTCTGTGTTTCTTTGTGTTTTCTTTGCTTTATCTATAGACTTGATGGTTTTGAATGCATTTTACCATGTAACTTTTTGTTTTCTGCAGGCAAACGCCACTTGGTTCCACATGGAGTCCATTCCTCCACACATTCTAATTTTCTCGACAGAACAATGCAGAATCCCGAGAAATTATGCCATTTCTGCTGTAAATATGGGATTGGATACCCTTGCCAATCAGAAAGATTGTGCTTTAAATCAAAACAACTTAGATGGTGATTTTTTGGTTCAATTTCACCCAATTTCCACAACACTTTGGATATGCCTGGAGAAAAGCAAAAATATCCGGTGTGTTGTGGCTATCTCAATCTCAGATCTTGCTACACCCTCTGTGTCTGTGTTTTCTGACATTTATCTACGGACTTGATGGTTTTGAATGCATTTTAGCATTTTACTTTTGGTTTTCTGCCGGCAAATGCTAATTGGTTCCACATGGAGACAAATCCTGCATACATTTGAAACTTATTGGCAGAAGAATTCACAATTCCGAGAAAATATGCTATTTCTGTTTGTAAACATGGCATTGGATCCATGTACCGAACAGAAAGATTGTGCTTTTCTCCAAAATCACTTTGACGGTGATTTTTGGGTTCAATTTCACCCGAATTCCACAACACTTTGTCGGGATATGCCTGGAGGAAAGCAGAAATATCCGGTGTGTTGTGGCTATCTCAATCCCAGATCTTGCTACAGCCTCTGTGTTTGTTTTGTTTTCTGGCTTTATCTACGGACTTGATGGTTTTGAATGCATTTTAGCATATACCTTTTTGTTTTCTGCCGGCAAACTCTTATTGGTTCCACATGGAGTCAATTCTTCCACGCATTCCAGTTTTCTCAGCAGAACAATTCAGAATCCCGAGAAAACATGCTATTTCTGTTTATAAACATGGCATTAGATTCACTTGCCGAACAGAAAGATTGTGCTTTTCTCCAAATGTACTTTGATGGTGATTTTTTGGTTCAATTTCACCCGAATTCCACAACACTTTGTCCGGATATGCCTGGAGGAAAGGAGAAATATCCGGTGTGTTGTGGCTATCTCAATCCCAGATCTTGCTAGAGCCTCTGTGTTTGTTTCTGTTTTCTGGGCTTAATCTACGGACTTGAGTGTGTTGAATGCATTTTAGCATGTAACATTTTGGTTTCTGCCCGCAAATTCTAATTGATTCCTCAAGGAGTAAATTCGTGCACGCATTCGAGTTTTCTCGGCATACCAATTCAGAATCCCGAGAAAACATGCTATTTCTGTTTGTAAACATGGCATTGGATCCATGTACCGAACAGAAAGATTGTGCTTTTCTCCAAAATCACTTTGACGGTGATTTTTTGGTTTAATTTCACCCGAATTCCACAACACTTTGTCCGGATATGCCTGTAGGAAAGCAGAAATATCCGGTGTGTTGTGGCCATCTCAATCCCAGATCTTGCTACAGCCTCTGTGTTTGTGTTTTCTGCCCTTTATTTACGGACTTGACGGTTTGAATGCATTTTAAAATGTAACATTTTGTTTTCTGCCGGCAAAAGCTAATTGCTTCCACTTGGAACCAATTCCTCCACACATTCGAGTTTTGTCTGCAAAACCATTCAGAATCACTAGAGAACATGCTATTTCAGTTTATAAACATGACATTGGATCCACTTGCTGAACAGAAAGATTGTGCTTTTCTCCAACACCACTTTGACGGTGACTTTCTGGTTCAATTTCACCCGAATTCCACAACATTTTGTCCGGATATGCCTGGAGGAAAGCAGAAACATCCGGTGTGTTGTGGCTATCTCAATCCCAGATCTTGCTACTGCCTCTGCGTTTGTGATTTCTGGCATTTGTTTATGGACTTGATGGTTTTGAATGCATTTTAGCATGTACCTTTTTGTTTTCTGCTGGCAAACGCTAATTGGTTCCACATGGAGTAAAATTCTCCACACATTTGAGTTTTCTCGGCAGAACAATTCAGAATCCCCAGAAAACATGCTATATCTGTTTCTAAACATGGCCTTGGATTCACTTGCCGAACAGAAAGATTGTGCTTTTCCACAAAACTACTTTGACGGTGATATTTTGGTTCAATTTCACCCGAATTCCCCAACACTTTGTCCTGATATGCCTGGAGGAAAGCAGAAATATCCGGTGTGTTGTGGCTATCTCAATTCCACATCTTGCTACAGCCTCTGTGTTTGTTTGTGTTTTCTCGGCTTTATCTACAGATTTTAGGGTGTTGAATGCATTTTAGCAAGCAACATTTTGTTTTCTGTCGGCAAACGCTAATTGGTTCCACATGGAGTCAATTCATCCACGCATTCGTGTTTTCTCAGCAGAACAATTCAGAATCCGAGAAAACATGCTACATCTGTATGGAAACATGGTATTGAATGCATTTCCCGAACAGAAAGATTGTGCTTTTCTCCAAAACCACTTTGACGGTGATTTTTTGGTTCAATTTCACCTGAATTCCACAACAATTTGGCCAGATATGCCTGTAGGAAAGCAGAAATATCCGGTGTGTTGTGGCCATCTCAATCCCAGATCTTGCTACAGCCTCTGTGTTTGTGTTTTCTGCCCTTTATTTACGGACTTGACGGTTTGAATGCATTTTAAAATGTAACATTTTGTTTTCTGCCGGCAAAAGCTAATTGCTTCCACTTGGAACCAATTCCTCCACACATTCGAGTTTTGTCTGCAAAACCATTCAGAATCACTAGAGAACATGCTATTTCAGTTTATAAACATGACATTGGATCCACTTGCTGAACAGAAAGATTGTGCTTTTCTCCAACACCACTTTGACGGTGACTTTCTGGTTCAATTTCACCCGAATTCCACAACATTTTGTCCGGATATGCCTGGAGGAAAGCAGAAACATCCGGTGTGTTGTGGCTATCTCAATCCCAGATCTTGCTACTGCCTCTGCGTTTGTGATTTCTGGCATTTGTTTATGGACTTGATGGTTTTGAATGCATTTTAGCATGTACCTTTTTGTTTTTCTGCTGGCAAACGGTAATTGGTTCCACATGGGGTCAAATCCTCCACACATTCGAGTTTTCTCAGCAGAACAATACAGAATCCCCAGAAAACATGCTATTTCTGTTTATAAACATGGCATTGGATCCACTTCCCGAACAGAAAGATTGTGTTTTTTTTCTCCAAAACCACTTTGATGGTGATTTTTTGGTTCAATTTCACCCGAACTGCACAACACTTTGTCCAGATATGCAAATAGAAAAGCAGAAATATCGGGTGTGTTGTGGCTATCTCAATCCCAGATCTTGCTACAGCCTCTGTGTTTGTTTGTGTTTTCTGGGCTTTATCTATGGAATTGTTGGTTTTGAATGCATTTTAGCATGTAACATTTTGTTTTCTGCAGGCAAACACTAACTGCTTCCACAAGGAGTCAATTCCTCCACGAATTCGAGTTTTCTCAGCATAACAATTCTGAATCCCGAGAAAACATGCTATTTCTATTTGTTACCATGGGAGTGGATGCACTTCCCGAACAGAAAGATTGTGCTTTTCTCCACACCACTTTGACGGTGATTTTTTGGTTCAATTTCACCCGAATTCCACAACACTTTGTGCGGATATGCCTGGAGGAAAGCCGAAATATCCGGTGGTTGTGGCTATCTCAATCCCAGATCTTGCTACAGCCTCTGTGTTTGTTTGTGTTTTCAGGGCTTTATCTACGGACTTGACGGTTTTGAATGCATTTTAGCATGTAACTTTTTGTTTTCTGCTGGCAAACACTAATTGGTTCCACATGAAGTAAATTCCTCCACACATTCGAGTTTTCTAGGCAGAGAGCTTCAGAAACCCCAGAAAAATGCTATTTCTCTTTGTAAACAAGCCATTGGATAAACTTGCCGAACAGAAAGTTTGTGCTTTTCTCCAAAACCACTTTGATGCTTATTTTTTGGTTCAGTTTCACCCGAATTCCACAACACTTTGTCCGGATATGCCTGTAGGAAAGCAGAAATATCGGGTGTGTTGTGGCTATCTCAATCCCAGATCTTGCTACAGCCTCTGTGTTTGTTTGTGTTTGCTGGACTTTATCTACGGACTTGAGGGAGTAGAATGCATTTTAGCATGTAACTTTTGGTTTTCTGCCTGCAAACGCTAATTGGTTCCACATGGAGTATATTCCTCCATGCATTCCACTTTTCTCGACAGAACAATTCAGAATCCTGAGAAAACATGCCATTTCTCCTGTAAACATGGGTTTGGATACCCTTGCCGATCAGAAAGATTTTGCTTTAATCCAAAACCACTTAGACGGTGATTTTTTGGTTCAGTTTCACCCAAATTCCACAACAATTTGTCCGGATATGCCTGGAGGAAAGCAGAAATATCTGGTGTGTTGTGGCTATCTCAATCCCAGATCTTGCTACACCCTCTGTGTCTGTGTTTTCTGACATTTATCTACGGACTTGATGGTTTTGAATGCATTTTAGCATGTTACTTTTGGTTTTCTGCCGGCAAATGCTAATTGGTTCTACATGGAGTCATATCCTCCACACATTCGAATCTTATTGTCAGAACAATTCAGAATTCTGAGAAAATATGCTATTTCTGTTTGTAAACATGGCATTGGATCCACGTACCAAACAGAGATTGTGCTTTTCTCCAAAACCACTTTGACGGTGATTTTTTGCTTAAATTTCACCCGAATTCCCCAACACTTTGTCCGGATATGCCTTTAGGAAAGCAAAAATATCCGGTGTGTTGTGGCTACCTCAATCCCAGATCTTGCTACACCCTCTGTGTCTGTGTTTTCTGACATTTATCTACGGACTTAATGGTTTTGAATGCATTATAGCATGTTACTTTTGGTTTTCTGCCGGCAAACGCTAATTGGTTCCACATGGAGTCAAATCCTCCACACGTTCGAGTTTTCTCGGCAGAACAATTCAGAATTCCGAGAAAACATGCTATTTCTGTTTGTAAACATGATATTGCATCCACTTTCTAACAGAAATGTTGTGCTTTTCTCCAAAACCACTTTGATGCTTATTTTTTGGTTCAATTTCACCCGAATTCCACAACACTTTGTCCGGATATGCCTGGAGGAAAGCAGAAATATCCGGTGTGTTGTGGCTATCTCAATCCCAGATCTTGCTACAGCCTCTGTGTTTGTTTGTGTTTTCTGGCATTAATCTACGGACTTGAGAGTTTTGAATTCATTTTAGCATGTAACATTTTGTTTTCTGCTAGCAAATGCTAATGGATTGCTCAAGGAGTCAATTCGTCCATGCATTCGAGTTTTCTCGGCAGAACAATTCATAATCACGAGAAACATGCTATTTCTATTTGTTACCATGGCATTGGATCCACTTGCCAAACAGAAAGATTGTGCATTTCTCCAAAATATTTTGACCGTGATTTTTTGGTTTAATTTCACCAGAATTCCACAACACCTTGTCCAGATATGCCTGGAGGAAAGAAGAAATATTCGGTGTGTTGTGGCTATCTCAATCCCAGATCTTGCTACAGCCTCTGTGTTTGTTTGTGTTTTCTGGCATTTATCTACGGACTTGATGCTTTTGAATGCATTTTAGCATGTAACTTTTTGTTTTCTGCCGGCAAAAGCTAATTGTTTCCACATGGAGTCAATTCCTCCACGCATTCAAGTTTTCTCGGCAGAACAATTCAGAATCCCGAGCAAACATGCTATTTCTGTTTGTAAACATGGCATTGGATCAACTTCCCGTACAGAAAGATTGTGCTTTTCTCCAAAACACTTTGACGGTGATTTTTTGGTGAAATTTCACCCGAATTCCATAACACTTTTTCCGTATTTGCCTGTAGGAAAGCAGAAATATCAGGTGTCCTGTGGCTCTCTCAATCCCAGATCTTGCTAGAGCCTCTGTGTTTGTTTGTGTTTTCTTTGCTTTATCTACGGACTTGAGGGTGTTGAATGCATTTTATCATGTAACATTTTGTTTTCTGTGGGGAAATTCTTAATGGTTCCACAGGGAGTCAATTCCTAGACACATTCGAGTTTTCTCGGCAGAACAATTCAGAATCCCGAGAAAGCATGCTATTTCTGTTTGTAAACATGACATTGCATCCACTTTCCTAACAGAAATGTTGTGCTTTTCTCCAAAACCACTTTGACGGTGATTTTTGGGTTCAATTTCACCCGAATTCCACAACACATTTTCCGGATATGCCAATAGGAAAGCAGAAATATCCGGTGTGTTGTGGCTATCTCAATCCCAGATCTTGCTACAGCCTCTGTGTTTCTTTGTGTTTTCTTTGCTTTATCTATAGACTTGATGGTTTTGAATGCATTTTACCATGTAACTTTTTGTTTTCTGCAGGCAAACGCCACTTGGTTCCACATGGAGTCCATTCCTCCACACATTCTAATTTTCTCGACAGAACAATGCAGAATCCCGAGAAATTATGCCATTTCTGCTGTAAATATGGGATTGGATACCCTTGCCAATCAGAAAGATTGTGCTTTAATCCAAAACAACTTAGATGGTGATTTTTTGGTTCAATTTCACCCAATTTCCACAACACTTTGGATATGCCTGGAGAAAAGCAAAAATATCCGGTGTGTTGTGGCTATCTCAATCTCAGATCTTGCTACACCCTCTGTGTCTGTGTTTTCTGACATTTATCTACGGACTTGATGGTTTTGAATGCATTTTAGCATTTTACTTTTGGTTTTCTGCCGGCAAATGCTAATTGGTTCCACATGGAGACAAATCCTGCATACATTTGAAACTTATTGGCAGAAGAATTCACAATTCCGAGAAAATATGCTATTTCTGTTTGTAAACATGGCATTGGATCCATGTACCGAACAGAAAGATTGTGCTTTTCTCCAAAATCACTTTGACGGTGATTTTTGGGTTCAATTTCACCCGAATTCCACAACACTTTGTCGGGATATGCCTGGAGGAAAGCAGAATTATCCGGTGTGTTGTGGCTATCTCAATCCCAGATCTTGCTGCAGCCTCTGTGTTTGTTTTGTTTTCTGGCTTTATCTACGGACTTGATGGTTTTGAATGCATTTTAGCATATACCTTTTTGTTTTCTGCCGGCAAACTCTTATTGGTTCCACATGGAGTCAATTCTTCCACGCATTCCAGTTTTCTCAGCAGAACAATTCAGAATCCCGAGAAAACATGCTATTTCTGTTTATAAACATGGCATTAGATTCACTTGCCGAACAGAAAGATTGTGCTTTTCTCCAAATGTACTTTGATGGTGATTTTTTGGTTCAATTTCACCCGAATTCCACAACACTTTGTCCGGATATGCCTGGAGGAAAGGAGAAATATCCGGTGTGTTGTGGCTATCTCAATCCCAGATCTTGCTAGAGCCTCTGTGTTTGTTTCTGTTTTCTGGGCTTAATCTACGGACTTGAGTGTGTTGAATGCATTTTAGCATGTAACATTTTGGTTTCTGCCCGCAAATTCTAATTGATTCCTCAAGGAGTAAATTCGTGCACGCATTCGAGTTTTCTCGGCATACCAATTCAGAATCCCGAGAAAACATGCTATTTCTGTTTGTAAACATGGCATTGGATCCATGTACCGAACAGAAAGATTGTGCTTTTCTCCAAAATCACTTTGACGGTGATTTTTTGGTTTAATTTCACCCGAATTCCACAACACTTTGTTCGGATATGCCTGTAGGAAAGCAGAAATATCCGGTGTGTTGTGGCCATCTCAATCCCAGATCTTGCTACAGCCTCTGTGTTTGTGTTTTCTGCCCTTTATTTACGGACTTGACGGTTTGAATGCATTTTAAAATGTAACATTTTGTTTTCTGCCGGCAAAAGCTAATTGCTTCCACTTGGAACCAATTCCTCCACACATTCGAGTTTTGTCTGCAAAACCATTCAGAATCACTAGAGAACATGCTATTTCAGTTTATAAACATGACATTGGATCCACTTGCTGAACAGAAAGATTGTGCTTTTCTCCAACACCACTTTGACGGTGACTTTCTGGTTCAATTTCACCCGAATTCCACAACATTTTGTCCGGATATGCCTGGAGGAAAGCAGAAATATCCGGTGTGTTGTGGCTATCTCAATCCCAGATCTTGCTACTGCCTCTGCGTTTGTGATTTCTGGCATTTGTTTATGGACTTGATGGTTTTGAATGCATTTTAGCATGTACCTTTTTGTTTTTCTGCTGGCAAACGGTAATTGGTTCCACATGGGGTCAAATCCTCCACACATTCGAGTTTTCTCAGCAGAACAATACAGAATCCCCAGAAAACATGCTATTTCTGTTTATAAACATGGCATTGGATCCACTTCCCGAACAGAAAGATTGTGTTTTTTTTCTCCAAAACCACTTTGATGGTGATTTTTTGGTTCAATTTCACCCGAACTGCACAACACTTTGTCCAGATATGCAAATAGAAAAGCAGAAATATCGGGTGTGTTGTGGCTATCTCAATCCCAGATCTTGCTACAGCCTCTGTGTTTGTTTGTGTTTTCTGGGCTTTATCTATGGAATTGTTGGTTTTGAATGCATTTTAGCATGTAACATTTTGTTTTCTGCAGGCAAACACTAACTGCTTCCACAAGGAGTCAATTCCTCCACGAATTCGAGTTTTCTCAGCATAACAATTCTGAATCCCGAGAAAACATGCTATTTCTATTTGTTACCATGGGAGTGGATGCACTTCCCGAACAGAAAGATTGTGCTTTTCTCCACACCACTTTGACGGTGATTTTTTGGTTCAATTTCACCCGAATTCCACAACACTTTGTGCGGATATGCCTGGAGGAAAGCCGAAATATCCGGTGGTTGTGGCTATCTCAATCCCAGATCTTGCTACAGCCTCTGTGTTTGTTTGTGTTTTCAGGGCTTTATCTACGGACTTGACGGTTTTGAATGCATTTTAGCATGTAACTTTTTGTTTTCTGCTGGCAAACACTAATTGGTTCCACATGAAGTAAATTCCTCCACACATTCGAGTTTTCTAGGCAGAGAGCTTCAGAAACCCCAGAAAAATGCTATTTCTCTTTGTAAACAAGCCATTGGATAAACTTGCCAAACAGAAAGTTTGTGCTTTTCTCCAAAACCACTTTGATGCTTATTTTTTGGTTCAGTTTCACCCGAATTCCACAACACTTTGTCCGGATATGCCTGTAGGAAAGCAGAAATATCGGGTGTGTTGTGGCTATCTCAATCCCAGATCTTGCTACAGCCTCTGTGTTTGTTTGTGTTTGCTGGACTTTATCTACGGACTTGAGGGAGTAGAATGCATTTTAGCATGTAACTTTTGGTTTTCTGCCTGCAAACGCTAATTGGTTCCACATGGAGTATATTCCTCCATGCATTCCACTTTTCTCGACAGAACAATTCAGAATCCTGAGAAAACATGCCATTTCTCCTGTAAACATGGGTTTGGATACCCTTGCCGATCAGAAAGATTTTGCTTTAATCCAAAACCACTTAGACGGTGATTTTTTGGTTCAGTTTCACCCAAATTCCACAACAATTTGTCCGGATATGCCTGGAGGAAAGCAGAAATATCTGGTGTGTTGTGGCTATCTCAATCCCAGATCTTGCTACACCCTCTGTGTCTGTGTTTTCTGACATTTATCTACGGACTTGATGGTTTTGAATGCATTTTAGCATGTTACTTTTGGTTTTCTGCCGGCAAATGCTAATTGGTTCTACATGGAGTCATATCCTCCACACATTCGAATCTTATTGTCAGAACAATTCAGAATTCTGAGAAAATATGCTATTTCTGTTTGTAAACATGGCATTGGATCCACGTACCAAACAGAGATTGTGCTTTTCTCCAAAACCACTTTGACGGTGATTTTTTGCTTAAATTTCACCCGAATTCCCCAACACTTTGTCCGGATATGCCTTTAGGAAAGCAAAAATATCCGGTGTGTTGTGGCTACCTCAATCCCAGATCTTGCTACACCCTCTGTGTCTGTGTTTTCTGACATTTATCTACGGACTTAATGGTTTTGAATGCATTATAGCATGTTACTTTTGGTTTTCTGCCGGCAAACGCTAATTGGTTCCACATGGAGTCAAATCCTCCACACGTTCGAGTTTTCTCGGCAGAACAATTCAGAATTCCGAGAAAACATGCTATTTCTGTTTGTAAACATGATATTGCATCCACTTTCTAACAGAAATGTTGTGCTTTTCTCCAAAACCACTTTGATGCTTATTTTTTGGTTCAATTTCACCCGAATTCCACAACACTTTGTCCGGATATGCCTGGAGGAAAGCAGAAATATCCGGTGTGTTGTGGCTATCTCAATCCCAGATCTTGCTACAGCCTCTGTGTTTGTTTGTGTTTTCTGGCATTAATCTACGGACTTGAGAGTTTTGAATTCATTTTAGCATGTAACATTTTGTTTTCTGCTAGCAAATGCTAATGGATTGCTCAAGGAGTCAATTCGTCCATGCATTCGAGTTTTCTCGGCAGAACAATTCATAATCACGAGAAACATGCTATTTCTATTTGTTACCATGGCATTGGATCCACTTGCCAAACAGAAAGATTGTGCATTTCTCCAAAATATTTTGACCGTGATTTTTTGGTTTAATTTCACCAGAATTCCACAACACCTTGTCCAGATATGCCTGGAGGAAAGAAGAAATATTCGGTGTGTTGTGGCTATCTCAATCCCAGATCTTGCTACAGCCTCTGTGTTTGTTTGTGTTTTCTGGCATTTATCTACGGACTTGATGCTTTTGAATGCATTTTAGCATGTAACTTTTTGTTTTCTGCCGGCAAAAGCTAATTGTTTCCACATGGAGTCAATTCCTCCACGCATTCAAGTTTTCTCGGCAGAACAATTCAGAATCCCGAGCAAACATGCTATTTCTGTTTGTAAACATGGCATTGGATCAACTTCCCGTACAGAAAGATTGTGCTTTTCTCCAAAACACTTTGACGGTGATTTTTTGGTGAAATTTCACCCGAATTCCATAACACTTTTTCCGTATTTGCCTGTAGGAAAGCAGAAATATCAGGTGTCCTGTGGCTCTCTCAATCCCAGATCTTGCTAGAGCCTCTGTGTTTGTTTGTGTTTTCTTTGCTTTATCTACGGACTTGAGGGTGTTGAATGCATTTTATCATGTAACATTTTGTTTTCTGTGGGGAAATTCTTAATGGTTCCACAGGGAGTCAATTCCTAGACACATTCGAGTTTTCTCGGCAGAACAATTCAGAATCCCGAGAAAGCATGCTATTTCTGTTTGTAAACATGACATTGCATCCACTTTCCTAACAGAAATATTGTGCTTTTCTCCAAAACCACTTTGACGGTGATTTTTGGGTTCAATTTCACCCGAATTCCACAACACATTTTCCGGATATGCCAATAGGAAAGCAGAAATATCCGGTGTGTTGTGGCTATCTCAATCCCAGATCTTGCTACAGCCTCTGTGTTTCTTTGTGTTTTCTTTGCTTTATCTATAGACTTGATGGTTTTGAATGCATTTTACCATGTAACTTTTTGTTTTCTGCAGGCAAACGCCACTTGGTTCCACATGGAGTCCATTCCTCCACACATTCTAATTTTCTCGACAGAACAATGCAGAATCCCGAGAAATTATGCCATTTCTGCTGTAAATATGGGATTGGATACCCTTGCCAATCAGAAAGATTGTGCTTTAAATCAAAACAACTTAGATGGTGATTTTTTGGTTCAATTTCACCCAATTTCCACAACACTTTGGATATGCCTGGAGAAAAGCAAAAATATCCGGTGTGTTGTGGCTATCTCAATCTCAGATCTTGCTACACCCTCTGTGTCTGTGTTTTCTGACATTTATCTACGGACTTGATGGTTTTGAATGCATTTTAGCATTTTACTTTTGGTTTTCTGCCGGCAAATGCTAATTGGTTCTACATGGAGTCATATCCTCCACACATTCGAATCTTATTGGCAGAAGAATTCACAATTCGGAGAAAATATGCTATTTCTGTTTGTAAACATGGCATTGGATCCATGTACCGAACAGAAAGATTGTGCTTTTCTCCAAAATCACTTTGACGGTGATTTTTGGGTTCAATTTCACCCGAATTCCACAACACTTTCTCCGGATATGCGTGGCGGAAAGCAGAAATATCCGGTGTGCTGTGGCTATCTCAATCCCAGATCTTGCTATAGCCTCTGTGTTTGTGTTTTCTTCCCATATTTACGGACTTGATGGTTTGAATGCATTTTAAAATGTAACATTTTGTTTTCTGCCGGCAAACACTAATTGTTCCACATGGAGTCAATTCCTCCACACATTCGAGTTTTGTCTGCAAAACAATTCAGAATCACTAGAGAACATGATATTTCTGTTTATAAACATGGCATTGGATCCCCTTGCTGAACAGAAAGATTGTGCTTTTCTCCAAAACCACACTGACGGTGATTTTTTGGTTCAATTTCACCCGAATTCCGCAACATTTTGTCCGGATGTGCCTGGGCGAAAGCAGAAATATCCGGTGTGTTGTGGCTATCTCAATCCCAGATCTTGCTAGAGCCTCTGTGTTTGTTTCTGTTTTCTGGGCTTTTTCTACGAACTTGACGGTTTTAAATGCATTTTAGCATGTAACTTTTTGTTTTCTGCCGGCAAACGCTAATTGGTTCCACATGAAGTCAATTCCTCCACACATTCGTGTTTTCTCGGCAGAACAATTCAGAATCCGAGAAAACATGCTACATCTGTATGTAAAGATGGCACTGAATGCATTTCCCGAAGAGAAAGATTGTGCTTTTCTACAAAACCACTTTGACGGTGGTTTTTGGTTCAATTTCACCCGAATTCCCCAACACTTTGTCCGGATATGCCTGGAGGAAAGTAGAAATATCCAGTGTGTTGTGGCTCTCTCAATCTCAGAGCTTGCTACAGACTCTGTGTTTGTTTGTGTGTTCTGGCCTTTGTATACGGACTTGACGGTTTTGAATGCATTTTGACATGTAACTTTTTTTTTTCTGACGGCAAACGCTAATTGTTCCACATGGAGTCAATTCCTCCACACATTCGAGTTTTCTCGGCAGAACAATACAGAATCCCAAGAAAACATGCTATTTCTGTTTATAAACATGGCATTGGATCCACTTGCTGAACAGAAAGATTGTGCTTTTCTCCAAAACCACACTGACGGTGATTTTTTGGTTCAATTTCACCTGAATTCCACAACACTTTGTCCGGATATGCCTGGTGGAAAGCAGAAATATCCGGTGTGTTGTGACTATCTCAATCCCAGATCTTGCTACACCCTCGGTGTCTGTGTTTTCAGGCATTTATCTACGGACATGAAGGTTTTGAATGCATTTTAGCATGTTACGTTGTGTTTTCTACTCGCAAACGCTAATTTTTTCCTTATGGAGTCAAATCCTCTACACATTCGAGTTTTCTCAGCAGAACAATTCAGAATCCAGAGAAAATATGCTATTTCTGTTTATAAACATGACATTGGATCCCCTTGCCGAACAGAAAGATTGTGCGTTTTTCCACAACCACTTTGACGGTGATTTTTTGGTTTAATTTCAACCGAATTCCACAACACTTTGTCCGGATATGCCTGGAGGAAAGCAGAAATATCCGGTGTGTTGTGGCTATCTCAATCCAAGATCTTGCTACAGCTTCTGTGTTTGTTTGTGTTTTTGGTGAGTTATCTACGGATTTGACAGTTTTGAAACTATTTTAGCATGTAACATTTTGTTTTCTGTCGGCAAACGCTAATTGGTTCTACATGGAATCAATTCCTCCACGCATTCGTGTTTTCTCGGCAGAACAATTCAGAATCCGTAGAAAACATGCTATTTCTGTATGTAAACATGGCACTGGATGTATTTCCCGAACAGAAAGATTGTGCTTTTCTCCAAAACCACTTTGACGGTGATTTTTTGGTTTAATTTCACCCAAATTCCACAACACTTTGTCCGGATATGCCTGGAGGAAAGCAGAAATATCCGGTGTGTTGTGGCTATCTCAATCCCAGATCTTGCTACAGCCTCTGTGTTTGTGTTTTCTGCCCTTTATTTACGGACTTGACGGTTTGAATGCATTTTAAAATGTAACATTTTGTTTTCTGCCGGCAAAAGCTAATTGCTTCCACTTGGAACCAATTCCTCCACACATTCGAGTTTTGTCTGCAAAACCATTCAGAATCACTACAGAACTTGCTATTTCAGTTTATAAACATGACATTGGATCCACTTGCTGAACAGAAAGATTGTGCTTTTCTCCAACACCACTTTGACGGTGACTTTCTGGTTCAATTTCACCCGAATTCCACAACATTTTGTCCGGATATGCCTGGAGGAAAGCAGAAACATCCGGTGTGTTGTGGCTATCTCAATCCCAGATCTTGCTACTGCCTCTGCGTTTGTGATTTCTGGCATTTGTTTATGGACTTGATGGTTTTGAATGCATTTTAGCATGTACCTTTTTGTTTTCTGCTGGCAAACGCTAATTGGTTCCACATGGAGTAAAATTCTCCACACATTTGAGTTTTCTCGGCAGAACAATTCAGAATCCCCAGAAAACATGCTATATCTGTTTCTAAACATGGCCTTGGATTCACTTGCCGAACAGAAAGATTGTGTTTTTCCACAAAACTACTTTGACGGTGATATTTTGGTTCAATTTCACCCGAATTCCCCAACACTTTGTCCTGATATGCCTGGAGGAAAGCAGAAATATCCGGTGTGTTGTGGCTATCTCAATCCCAGATCTTGCTACAGCCTCTGTGTTTGTTTGTGTTTTCTGGGCTTTAACTACGTTCTTGACGGTTTTGAATGCATTTTGAAATGTAACATTTTGTTTTCTGCCGGCAAACCTCACTTGGTTCCACATGGAGTCCATTCCTCCACACATTCGCGTTTTCTCGGCAGAACAATTCAGAATCCCGAGAAAACATGCTATTTCTGTAAGTAAACATGACAGTGGATGCACTTGCTGAACAGAAAGATTGTGCTTTTCTCCAAAACCACATTGAGGGTGATTTTTTGGTTCAATTTCACCCGAATTCCACAACACTTTGTCCGGATATGCCTGTAGGAAAGCAGAAATATCCGGTTTGTTGTGCTATCTCAATCCCAGATCTTGCTACAGCCTCTGTGTTTGTGTTTTCTTCCCCTTATTTACGGACTTGATGGTTTGAATGCATTTTGAAATGTAACATTTTGTTTTCTGCCGGCAAACGCTAATTGTTCCACATGGAGTCAATTCCTCCACACATTCGAGTTTTGTCTGCAAAACAATTCAGAATCATTAGAGAACATGCTATTTCTGTTTATAAACATGGCACTTGGATGCACTTCCCGAACAAAAAGACAGTGCTTTTCTCCAAAACCACTTTGACGGTGATTTTTTGGTTAACTTTCACCCGAATTCCACAACAATTTGTCCGGATATGCCTGGGCGAAAGCAGAAATATCCGGTGTGTTGTGGCTATCTCAATTCCAGATCTTGCTACTTCCTCTGCATTTGTGTTTTCTGGCATTTATCTATGGACTTGATGGTTTTGAATGCATTTTAGCATGTACCTTTTTGTTTTCTGCTGGCAAACGCTAATGGGTTCCACATGGAGTCAAATCCTCCACACATTTGAGTTTTCTCAGCAGAACAATTCAGAATCCCCAGAAAACATGCTATATCTGTTTCTAAACATGGCATTGGATCCACTTGCTGAACAGAAAGATGGTGCTTTACCACAAAACTACTTTGACGGTGATTTCTTGGTTCAGTTTCGCTCGAATTCCACAACACTTTGTCCTGATATGCCTGGAGGAAAGCAGAAATATCCGGTGTGTTGTGGCTATCTCAATCCCAGATCTTGCTACAGCCTCTGTGTTTGTTTGTGTTTTCTGGGCTTTATCTACGCACTTGAGGGTGTTGAATGCATTTTAGCATGTAACATTTTGTTTTTTGCCGGCAAACGCTAATTGGTTCCACATGGAGTCAATTCCTCCACACATTTGAGTTTTGTCTGCAAAACAATTCAGAATCACTAGAGAACATGCTATTTCATTTGTTACCAGGGGACTGGATGCAATTCCCGAACAGAAAGATTGTGCTTTTCTCCAACACCACTTTGACAGTGATTTTTTGGTTAACTTTCACCCGAATTCCACAACACTTTGTCGGGATATGCCTGGAGGAAAGCAGAAATATCCGGTGTGTTGTGGCTATCTCAATCCCAGATCCAACTACAGCCTCTGTGTTTGTTTGTGTTTTCTGGGATTTGTCTATGTACTTGACAGTTCTGAATGCACTTTAAAATGTAACATTTTGTTTTCAGCTGGCAAACACTAATTGGTTCCACATGGAGTCAATTCTCCACACATTTGAGTGTTCTCAGATGAACAATCAGAATCTGGAGAAAACATGCTATTTCTTTTTATAAACATGACCTTCGATCCACCTGCTAAACAGTAAGATTGTGCTTTTCTCCAAAACCACTTTGACGGTGATTTTTTGGTGAAATTACACCCGATTTGCAGAACACTTTGTCCTGATATGCCTGGAGGAAAGTAGAAATATCCAATGTGTTGTGGCTATCTCAATCCCAGCTCTTGCTACAGCCTCTGTGTTTGTGTTTTCTGGCATTTATCTACGGACTTGATGGTTTTGAATGCATTTTAGCATGTACCTTTTTTTTCTGCCTGCAAACGCTACTTGATTCCACATGGAGTCAAATCCTCCACACTTTCGAGTTTTCTTGACAGAACAATTCAGAATCCTGAGAAAACATGCAATTTCTGTTTATAAACATGGCATTGGATCCACTTGCCGAACAGTAAGATTGTGCTTTTCTCCAAAACCTCTTTGACGGTGATTTTTTGGTTCAATTTCACCGAATTCCACAACACTTTGTCCGGACATGCCTGGAGGAAAGCAGAAATATTGTGTGTGTTGTGGCTATCTCAATCCCAGATCTTGCTACAGGCTCTGTGTTTGTTTGTGTTTTCTGGGCTTTATATACGGACTTGACGCTTTTGAATGTATTTTAGCATGTAACATTTTGTTTTCTGCCGGCAAACGCTAATTGGTTCCACATGGAATCAATTCCTCACGCATTCGTGTTTTCTCGGGAGAACAATTCAGAATCCATAGATAACATGCTATTTCTGTTTGTAAACATGGCACTGGATGCATTTCCCGAACAGAAAGATTGTGCTTTTCTCCAAAAGCACTTTGACGGTGATTTTTTGGTTCAATTTCACCCGAATTCCACAACACTTTGTCCGGATATGCCTGGAGGAAAGCAGAAATATCCGGTGTGTTGTGGCTATCTCAATCCCAGATCTTGCTATAGCCTCTGTGTTTGTTTGTGTTTTCTGGGCTTCATGCTGTGATTTGAGGGTGTTGAATGCGTTTTAGCATGTAACATTTTGTTTTCTGCTGGCAAACGCTAATTCGTTCCACATGGAGTCAATTCCTCCACCTATTCGAGTTTTCTCGGCAGAACAATTCTGAATCCGAGAAAACATGCTATTTCTGTTTGTAAACATGGCAGTGGAGGCACTTCTTGAACAGAAACATTGTGCTTTTCTCCAAAACCACTTTGACGGTGATTTTTTGGTTAACTTTCACCCGAATTCCACAACACTTTGTCCGGATATGCCTGGAGGAAAGCAGAAATATCCGGTGTGTTGTGGCTATCTCAATCCCAGATCTTGCTAGAGCCTCTGTGTTTGTTTCTGTTTTCTGGGCTTTTTCTACGAACTTGACGGTTTTAAATGCATTTTAGCATGTAACTTTTTGTTTTCTGCCGGCAAACGCTAATTGGTTCCACATGAAGTCAAATCCTCCATACATTCGTTTTTTCTCGGCAGAACAATTCAGAATCCGAGAAAACATGCTACATCTGTATGTAAAGATGGCACTGAATGCATTTCCCGAAGAGAAAGATTGTGCTTTTCTACAAAACCACTTTGACGGTGGTTTTTGGTTCAATTTCACCCGAATTCCCCAACACTTTGTCCGGATACGCCTGGAGGAAAGCAGACATATCCAGTGTATTGTGGCTCTCTCAATCTCAGAGCTTGCTACAGCCTCTGTGTTTGTGTTTTCTGGGCTTCATCTACAGACTTGAGGTTGTTGAATACATTTTAGCATGTAACATTTTGTTTTCTTTTTGTAAACATGGCATTGGATCTACTTGCTGAACAGAAAGATTGTGCTTTTCTCCAAAACCACTTTGAGGGTGATTTTTTGGTTCAATATCACCCGAATTCCACAACACTTTTGCCGGATATGCCTGGAGGAAAGCAGAAATATCCCGTGTGTTGTGGCTATCTCAATCCCAGATCTTAAGTAGAACAGACAAAACAACTACTAAGAGGGATAATGTGTTAAGTTGTTCATTAACAGTCAGTGCTATGCTGATCAAGTCACCGTTTCCCATAGTGTCCATTCCACTTCAACAGTTTTCCTTTTTGGTGTTCAGTCAGTTGTCACCAATCAGGGAGAACATATGGTATTTGTCCCTTTGGGACTGGCTTATTTCACTCAGCATGATGTGTTCCAGATTCCTCCATTTTGTTGCAAATGACTGGATTTCGTTGTTTCTTACTGCGGTATAGTATTCTAAAGAATACATATCCCATAATTTCTTTATCCAGTCTACCGTTGATGGGCATTTAGGTTGGTTCCAGGTCTTAGCTATTGTGAATTGAGCTGCAATAAACATTAGGGTGCAGACCGCTTTTTTGTTTGCCAATTTAAATTCCTTTGGGTAAATTCCAAGGAGTGGGATGGCTGGGTCGAACGGTAGGGTTATCTTCAGGTTTCTGAGGGATCTCCAGACTGACTTCCATAGTGGCTTGACCAGTTTGCATTCCCACCAACAGTGGGTTAGTGTCCCTTTTTCCCCACATCCTTGCCAGCATCTGTTGTTGGTAGATTTCTGAAGGTGAGCCATTCTAACCGGGGTGACGTGGAACCTCATTGTGGTTTTGATTTGCATTTCCCTGATTGCTAATGACCTTGAACATTTTTTCATGTGCCTGTTAACCATTTGGATTTCCTCTTTTGAAAAATGTCTATTGAGGTCCTTGGCCCATCTCTTAAGTGGGTTGTTGGTTTTGTTTTTGTGGAGTTTCTTGATCTCTTTGTAGATTCTGGTTATTAACCCTTTATCTGTTGCATAGCTTGCAAATATTTTTTCCCATTGTGTCGGTTGTCTCTTCACTCTCCTGACTGTTTCTTTTGCAGTACAGAAACTTCTCAATTTCATGCAATCCCAATAGTTGATTTTGGCTTTGACTGCCTGTGCCTCCCGGGTCTTT
Organism: Oryctolagus cuniculus; assembly: GCF_051225735.1. NCBI lineage: Eukaryota > Metazoa > Chordata > Mammalia > Lagomorpha > Leporidae > Oryctolagus > Oryctolagus cuniculus. The sequence goes on along the minus strand of NC_142887.1, from coordinate 3,191,994 downwards.
TCCAGAAACTCTTTGCCTGTGCCAATATCTTGAAGGGTTTCTCCAATGTTCTCTAATAACTTGATGGTGTCAGGTCGTAGATTTAGGTCTTTAATCCATGTTGAGTGGATTTTTGTGTAAGGTGTAAGGTAGGGGTCTTGCTTCATGCTTCTGCACGTGGAAATCCAGTTTTCCCAGCACCATTTATTGAATAGGCTGTCCTTGCTCCAGGAATTAGTTTTAGATCCTTGATCAAATATAAGTTGGCTGTAGATGTTTGGGTTGATTTCTGGTGTTTCAATTCTGTTCCATTGGTCTATCCATCTGTTTCTGTACCAGTACCATGCTGTTTTGATTACAACTGCCCTGTAGTATGTCCTGAAATCTGGTATTGTGATGCCTCCGGCTTTGTTTTTGTTGTACAAGATTGCTTTAGCTATTCGAGGTCTCTTGTGCCTCCATATAAATTTCAGCACCAATTTTTCCAGATCTGAGAAGAAGGTCTTCGGTATCTTGATTGGTATTGCATTGAATTTATAAATTGCTTTTGGGAGAATGGACATTTTGATGATGTTGATTCTTCCAATCCATGAGCATGGAAGATTTTTCCATTTCTTGGTATCCTCTTCTATTTCTTTCTTTAAGGTTTTGTAATTTTCATCGTAGAGATCTTTAACGTCCTTGGTTAAGTTTATTCCAAGGTATTTGATTGTTTTTGTAGCTATTGTGAATGGGATTGATCTTAGAAGTTCTTCCTCAGCCGTGGCATTGTCTGTGTATACAAAGGCTGTTGATTTTTGTGCATTGATTTTATACCCTGCTACTTTGCCAAACTCTTCTATGAGTTCCAATAGTCTCTTAGTAGAGTTCTTTGGATCCCCTAAGTAAAGAATCATGTCATCTGCAAAGAGGGATAGTTTGAGTTCTTCCTTCCCAATTTGTATCCCTTTAATTTCTTTTTCATGCCTAATAGCTCTGGCTAGAACCTCCAGAACTATATTGAATAGCAGTGGTGAGAGTGGGCATCCCTGTCTGGTCCCAGATCTCAGTGGAAATGCTTCCAACTTTTCCCCATTCAATAGGATGTTGGCTGTGGGTTTTTCATAGATTGCTTTGATTGTATTGAGGAATGTTCCTTCCAAACCCAATTTGCTTAGAGTTTTCATCATGAACGGGTGTTGTATTTTATCAAATGCTTTCTCGGCATCTATTGAGATAATCATATGGTTTTTCTTCTGCAGTCTGTTAATGTGGTGTATCACATTGATTGTCTTGCGCACATTAAACCATCCCTGCATACCAGGGATAAATCCCACTTGGTCTGGGTGGATGATCTTTCTGATGTGTTGTTGCAGTCTATTGGCGAGAATTTTATTGAGGATTTTTGCATCTATGTTCATCAGGGATATTGGTCTGTAATTCTCTTTCAGTGCTGCATCTTTTTCCGGCTTAGGAATTAAGGTGATGCTGGCTTCATAGAAAGAATTTGGGAGGATTCCCTCTTCTTCGATTGTTCTGAATAGTTTGAGAAGAATTGGAGTTAGTTCTTCTTTAAATGTCTGGTAGAATTCAGCAGTGAATCCATCTGGTCCTGGGCTTTTCTTTGTTGGGAGGGCCTTTATTACTGTTTCAATTTCTGTCTCAGTTATGGGTCTGTTTAGGTTTTCGATGTCTTCCTGGTTCAATTTAGGTATGTTGCATGTGTCCAGGAATGTATCCATTTCTGATAGGTTTCCCTGTTTGCTGGCATACAAGTCCTTGTAGTAATTTCTGATGATTCTTTTTATTTCTGTGATGTCTGTTGTTATGTTTCCTTTTTCATCTCTGATTTTATTGATTTGGGTCTTTTCTTTTCTTTTTTAGTTAGTTGTGCCAATGGGGTGCCAATTTTGTTTATTTTTTCAAAAAACCAGCTCCTCGTTTGGCTGATTTTTTGTAATGTTTTTCTTGATTCAATCCTGTTGATTTCTTCTCTGATTTTCATTATTTCTCTTCTCCTACTAGATTTGGGTCTGGTTTGCTGTAGGTTTTCTAGATCCTTGCGGTGATTTGAAAGCTCATCTATTTGGTGCCTTTCCAATTTCTTGATGTAGGCACCTATTGATATAAACTTCCCTCTTAACACTGCTTTTGCTGTATCCCATAAGTTTTCGTATGTTGTGCTGTTATCCTCATTTACTTCCAGAAAGTTTTTGATTTCTCTTTTGATTTCTTCTATGACCCATTGTTCATTCAGGAGCATGTTGTTCAATCTCCATGTGTTTGCGTATGCTCTAGGGATTCCTGAGTTGCTAATTTCCAACTTCATTCCTTTATGGTCTGAGAAGCTGCATGGTATGATTCTAATTCTTTTGAATTTGCTGAGACTTGCTTTATGGCCTAGTATGTGGTCAATCCTAGAGAAGGTTCCATGTACTGCTGAGAAGAATGTAAAATCTTTAGCTGTAGGGTTGAAAGTTCTGTATATATCTATTAGATCCATTTGGGCTATAGTGTCGTTTAAATCTACTGTATCCTTGTTGATCTTCTGTCCTATTGATCTGTCTATTTCTGAGAGTGGAGTATTGAAGTCCCCCAGTACTATTGTATTGGGGTCTAAGTCTCCCTTTAAGTCCGTTAACAAATCTTTTAGATAAACCGGTGCCCTGTAGTTAGGTGCATATACATTGATAATTGTTATATCTTCCTGTTGAATTGATCCCTTAATCATTATGTAGTGTCCCTCTTTGTCTCTCTTAACGGTTTTTGTGGTAAAGTTTATGGTGTCTGATATTAAGATGGCTACGCCCGCTCTTTTTTCATTTCTGTTGGCATGGTATATCTTTTTCCAGCCTTTCACTTTCAGTCTGTATGGATCTTTGTTGGAAAGATGTGTTTCTTGTAAGCAGCAAATAGATGGGTTTTATTCCTTAACCCAATCAGCCAATCGGTGTCTTTTAACTGGACAGTTCAGGCCATTCACGTTCAATGTGACTACTGATAAGTGGTAACTTTGCCCTGCCATTTGCCAAAGATAAGTTCTAATATATGCTTTGAATTCCCTGTGATCTTTTGCTGTGAGCTTTCCTTCCTTGGTTTCCTTCCTTTACCTTCTTTCATATTGATGACCGTGTTTGTATGTTTCTGTGTGTAACACATCTTTAAGCATCTTTTGCAGGGCTGGACGAGGGGCAACAAATTCTTTCAATTTCTGTTTGTTATGAAAAGTCTTTATTTCACCTTCATTCACAAATGATAGCTTTGCAGGATATAATATTCTGGGCTGGCAGTTGTTCTCTCTTAGTACCTGGGCTATATCTCGCCATTCCCTCCTAGCTTGTAGAGTTTCTGATGAGAAGTCAGCTGTGAGTCTGATTGGGGATCCTCTGAGAGTAATCCAACATGGGAAGTGAGATACTCAGTAGACTCATAGAATGGCAGATGTCCTAAATAGCACTCTGGCCTCAGAATCAGCCCTAAAGGCATTCGGATCTGGCTGAAAAGCCCGTGAGAGTATTTCAGGCATGGAAAGCCAAGACACTCTGGCAAAAGATCTCTGTGAGTGAGATCCCAGTGGAAAGAACAGGTCTTCAAAGAAGGAGGTACCTTTCTCTGAAGGGAGGAGAGAACCTCCACTTTGACTATGACCTTGTCTAAACAAGATAAGAATCGGAGAACTCAGAGGGCTTCCATAGCCTTGGAAACTCATGACTGGAGCATAGGGAGACTACCGATGCCATAGACAGGAGTGTCAATTGGTAAAGTCAACAACAGGAGTCACTGTGCACTTACTCCTCATGTAGGATCTCTGTCCTTAATGTGCTGTGTATTGAGATTTAATGCTATAACGAGTACTCAAACAGTATATTTCACTTTGTGTTTCTATGGGGGCGCAAACTGTTGAAATCTTTACTTAATGTATACTAAACTGATCCTCTGTAAAAAAAAAAAAAAGAAATGATCAACTCCCAACTTGACTCTCACTGGGATTAAACATGACAATAGGTCTGATCTGATTTCATCATCATTTAAAAAAAATCATCTATTATTTTTCACTTTATGTTTCTGTGTGGGAGCAAACTGTTGAAATCCTTACTTAAGGTATACTAAGCTGATCTTCTGTATATTAAGATAATCAAAAATGAATCTTGATGTGAATGGAAGGGGAGAGGGAGTGGGAAAGGGGAGGGTAGTGGGTGGGAGGGACGGCATGTGGGGGAAGCCATTGTAATCCATAAATCATACTTTGGAAATTTATATTCATTATTTAAAAGTTAAAAAAAATTCGGGTTCAATTTCACCCGAATTCCACAACACTTTCTCCGGATATGCCTGTAGGAAAGCAGAAATATCCGGTGGTTTGTGGCTATCTCAATCCCAGATCTTGCTACAGCCTCTGGGTTTGTTTGTGTTTTCTGGCCTTTATCTACGGACTTGACGGTTTTGAATGCATTTTAGCATGTAGCTTTTTGTTTTCTGCTGGCAAACGCTAATTGGTTCCACATGGAGTCAATTCCTCCAGACATTTGAGTTTACTCGACAGAACAATTCAGAATCTCGAGAAAACATGCCATTTCTGCTGTAAACGGGATTGGATACACTTGCCGATCAGAAAGATTGTGCTTTTCTCCAAAACCACTTTGACGGTGATTTTTTGGTTCAATTTCACGCGAATTCCACAACACTTTGTGTGGATATGCCTGGAGGAAAGCAGAAATATCGCGTGTGTTGTTGCTATCTCAATTCCAGATCTTACTATAGCTTCTGTGTTTGTTTGTGTTTTCTGGGCTTTATCTACGGACTTGAGGGTGTTGAATGCATTTTAGCATGTAATATTTTGTTTTCTGCCAGCAAACGCTAATTGGTTCCACATGAGGTCAATTCCTCCACACAATTGAGTGTTCTTGGCAGAACAATTCAGAATCCAGAGAAAACACGACATTTCTCTTTATAAACACGGCATTGGATCCACTTGCTGAACAGAAAGATTTTGCTTTTCTCCAAAACCACTTTGACGCTGATTTCTTGGTTCAATTTCACCCGAATTCCAAAACACTTTGTCCGGATATGCCTGGAGGAAAGCAGAACTATCCGGTGTGTTGTGGCTATCTCAATCCCAGATCCAACTACAGCCTCCGTGTTTGTTTCTGTTTTCTGGGCATTATCTACGGACTGGATGGTTTTGAATGCATTTTAGCATGTAACATTTTATTTTCTGCCGGAAAACGCTAATGGGTTCCACATGGAGTCAATTCCTCAACACATTCAAGTTTTCTGGGCAGAACATTCAGAATCCCGAGAAAATCTGCTATTTCTATTTGTATACATGGCATTGGATCCACTATCCAAACAGAAAGATCGTGCTTTTCTCCAAAACCACTTTGACGGTGAATTTTAGGTTGAATTTCACCCGAATTCCAGAACACTTTGTCCGGATATGCCTGGAGGAAAGCAGAACTATCCGGTGTGTTGTGGCTATCTCAATCCCAGATCTTGCTACAGCCTCTGTGTTTGTTTGTGTTTTCTGGGCTTTATCTAAGGACTTGATGGTTTTGAATGCATTTTAGCATGTAACATTTTGTTTTCTACTGGCAAATGCTAATTGGTTCCACATGGAGTCAATTCCTCTACACATTCGAGTTTTCTCGGCAGAACAATTCAGAATCCCGAGAAAAACTGCTATTTTGGTTCATAAACATGGCATTGGATTTACTTGCCGAACTGAAAGATTGTGCATTTCTCCAATACCACTTTGACATTGATTTTTTGGTTCAATTTCACCCGAATTCCACAACACTTTGTCCAGATATGCCTGGAGGAAAGCAGAAATATCGGGTGTGTTGTGGCTATATCAATGCCAGATCTTGCAAAAGCCTCTCTTTTTGCTTGTGTTTTCTGGTCTTTATCTACGTACTTTGAGGTTTTGAATGAGTTCAGCATGTAACTATGTTTTCTGCTGGCAAACGCTAATTGGTTCCACATGGATTCAATTCCTCCATGCATTCAAGTTTTCTCAACAGAAAAATTCAGAATCCTGAGAAAACATGCCATTTCTGTTGTAAACATGTAATTGGATACACTTGCCAATCAGAAAGATTGTGCTTTTCTCCAAAACCACTTTGACGGTTATTTTTTGGTTCAATTTCACCTGAATTCCACAACACATTGTCCGTATATGCCTGGAGGAAAGGAGAAATATCGGGTGTGTTGTAGTTATCTCAATCCCAGATCTTGCTACAGCCTCTGTGTTTCTTTGTGTTTTCTGGGCTTCATCTATGGACTTGAGGGTGTTGAATGCATTTTAGCATGCCACATTTTGTTTTCTGCCGGCAAACACTAATTGGTTCCACATGGAGTGAATTCCTCCACGCATTCATGTTTTCTCAGCAGAAAAACTCAGAATCCGAGAAAACATGCTATTTCTGTTTGTATACATGGCACTGGATGCACTTCCCGAACAAAAAGACTGTGCTAATTGTTTCCACCTGGAGTCAATTTCACAACACATTCGAGTTTTCTCTGCAGAACAATTCAGAATCCCGAGAAAACATGCCATTTCTGTTGTAAACATGGGATTGGATCTTCTTGCCGAACAGAAAGATTATGCTTTTCTCCAAAACCACTTTGACGGTGATTTTTTGGTTCAATTTCACCCGAATTCCACAACACTTTGTCTGGATATGCCTGGAGGAAAGCAGAAATATGCAGTGTGTTGTGGCTATCTCAATCCCAGATCTTGCTATAGCCTCTATGTGTGTTTGTGTTTTCGTGGCTTTATCTACGGACTTTGTGGTTTTGAATGATTTCAGCATGTAAGATTTGGTTTTCTGCCGTTAAACATTAACTGGTTCCAAATAGAGTCAATTCTTCCACACATTCGAGTGCTCTCAGCAGAACAATTCAGAATCCCGATAAAACATGCCATTTCTATTGTAAACATGGGATTGGATCCTCTTGCCGAACAGAAAGATTGTGCTTTTCTGCAAAACCACTTTCGCAGTGACTTTTTGGTTCAATTTCACCCGAATTCCACAACACTTTGTCCGGATATGCCTGGAGGAAAGCAGAAATATCCGGTGTGTTGTAGTTATCTCAATCCCAGATCTTGCTACAGCCTCTGTGTGTGTTTGTGTTTTCGTGGTTTATCTATGGACTTTGCGATTTGAATGATTTCAGCATGTAACTTTTTGTTTTGGGAAAGCAAATGGTAATTGGTTCCATGTGGAGTCAATTCCTCCACACATTGGAATTTTCTAGGCAGAAGAATTTAGAATCCCAAGAAATCATGCTATTTCTATTTATTACCATGGCACTGGACACATTTGCCAAAAAGAATGATTGTGCTTTTCTCCAAAACCACTTTGACGGTTATTTTTTGGTTCAATTTCACCTGAATTCCACAACACTTTGTCCGGATATGCCTGGAGGAAAGCAGAACTATCCGGTGTGTTGTGGCTATCTCAATCCCAGATCTTGCTACAGCCTCTGTGTTTGTTTGTGTTTTCGGCGCTTTATCTATGGACTTGAGGGTGTTGAATGCATTTTAGCATGCAACATTTTGTTTTCTGCTGGCAAACGTTAATTGGTTCCACATGAATTCAATTGCTCCACGCATTCGTGTTTTTTTGGCAGAAAAATTCAGAAACCGAGAAAACATGCTATTGCTTTTTGTAAACATGGCACTGGATGCACTTCCCGAACAGATTGTGCTTTTCTCCAAAACCACATTGACGGTGATTTTTTGGTTACCTTTCCCCCAAATTCCACAACAATTTGTCCTGATATGCCTGGAGGAAAGCAGAAATATCCGGTGTGTTGTGGCTATCTCAATCCCTGATCTTGCTACAGCTTCGGTGTTTCTTGGTGTTTTCTGGCCTTTATCTACATCTTGACAGTTTTGAATTCATTTTAGCCGGTAACTTTTTGTTTTCTGCCAGCAAACGCTAATTGGGTCCACATGGAGTCAATGCCTCCACGCATTCGTGTTCTCTCGGCTGAACAATTCAGAATCCTGAGTAAACATGCTATTTCTGTTTGTAAACATTGCATTGGATGTACTTTCCGAACAGAAAGATTGTGCTTTTCTCCAAAACCACTTTAACAGTGATTTTTTCGTTGAATTTCACCAGAATTCCACAACACTTTGTCCTGATAAGCCTGAAGGTAAACAGAAATTTCTGGTTCGTTTTGGCTATCTCAATCCCAGATCTTGCTTCAGCCTCTGTATTTGTTTGTGTTTTTGCGCTTTCTCTATGGACTTGATGGTTTTGAATGCATTTTAGCATGTAACATTTTGTTTTCTGCCGGCAAACGCTAATTGGTTCCACATGGAGTCAATTCCTCCACACATTCGAGTTTTCTCTGCAGAACAATTCAGAATCACGAGAAAACATGCCATTTCTATTTATAAACATGACATTGGATTTACTTGCCAAACAGAAAAATTGTGCTTTTCTCCAAAAACCACTTTGACGGTGATTTTTTGGTTAACTTTCACCCGAATTCCACAACAATTTGTCCGGATACGGCTGAAGGAAAGCAGAAATATCCGGTGTGTTGTGGCTATCTCAATCCCAGATCTTGCTACAGACTCTGTGTTTGTTTGTGTTTTCTGGGCTTCATCTACGGACTTGATGGTACTTAATGCATTTTACAATGTAACATTTTGTTTTCTGCCGGTAAATGCTAATTGGTTACTCATGGAGTCTTTTCGTCCACGCATTCGAGGTTTCTCGTAAGAACAATTCAAAATCCTGAGAAAACATGCTATTTCTGTTTGTAAACATGGCATTGGATCCACTTGCCAAACAGAAAGTTTGTGCTTTTCTCCACAACCTGTTTGACGGTGATTTTTTGGTTAAATTTCAGCCGAATTCCACCACACTTTGTGCAGATATGCCTGGAGGAAAGCAGAAATATCGGGTGTTTTGTGGTTATCTCAATCCCAGATCTTGCTACATCCTCTGGGTTTGTTTGTGTTTTCTGGGCTTTATCTACGGACTTAAGGGTTTTGAATGCATTTTAGCATGTAACATTTTGTTTTCTGCCAGCAAACGCTAATTGGTTACACATGGAGTCAATTCCTCCACGCATTCCCGTTTTCTTGACAGAACAATTCAGAATCCTGAGAAAACATGCCATTTCTTTTGTAAACATGGCACTGGATGCACTTCCCGAACAGAAAGATTGTGCTTTTCTCCAAAACCACTTTGACGGTGATTTTTTGGTTCAATTTCACCCAAATTCCACAACACTTTGTCCGGATATGCTTGAAGGAAAGCAGAAATATCCGGTGTATTGTGGCTATCTCAATCCCAGATCTTGCTACAGCTTCTGTGTTTGTTTGTGTTTTCTGGGCTTTATCTACGGACTTGACGGTTTTGAATGCATTTTAGCATGTAACATTTTGTTTTCTGCTGGCAAACGCTAATTGGTTGCACATGGAGTCATTTCCTCCACACATTCAAGTTTTCTCGGCAGAACAATTCAGAATCCGAGAAAACATGCCATTTCTGTTTATAAACATGGCATTGGATTCACTTGCCGAACAGAATGATTGTGCTTTTCTCTAAAACCACTTTGACAGTGATTTTTTGGTTCAATTTAAGCCACATTCCACAACACTTTGTCCGGATATGCCTGGAGGAAAGCAGAAAAATCCAGTGTGTTATGGCTATCTCAATCCCAGATCTGGCTACAGCCTCTGTGTTTGTTTTTGCTTTCTGGGCTTTATCATGGAAGTGACGGTTTTGAATGCATTTTAGCATGTAACATTTTGTTTTCTGCCGGTAAATGCTAATTGGTTCCACATGGAGTCAATTCCTCCATGCATTCAAGTTTTCTCGTCAGAACAATTTAGAATCCCGAGAAAACATTCTATTTCTGTTTGTAAAAATGGCACTGGATGCAGGTCTCGAACAGAAAGATTGTGCTTATTTCCAAAACCACTTTGACGGTGATTTTTTGGTTCAATTTCACCCGAATTCCACAACAATTTTTCCTATTAATACTGGAGGAAAGCAGAAATATCCGGTGTGTTGTGCTATCTCAATCCCAGATCTTGCTACAGCCTCTGTACTTGTTTGTGTTTTATGGGCTTTATCTACGGACTTGAGGGTGTTGAATGCATTTTAGCATGTAACATTTGTTTTCTGCCGGCAAACGCTAATTGGTTGCTCAAGGAGTGAATTCCTCCACGCATTCTTGTTTTCTCAGCAGAACAATTCAGAATCCGAGAAAACATGCTATTTCTGTTTGTAAACATGGCACAGGATGCAGTTCCCGAACAGAAAGATTGTGCTTTTCTCCAAAACCACTTTGACGGTGATTTTTTTTTTCAAGTTCACCCGAATTCCACAAGAAATAGTCCGGATAAGCCTGAAGGAAAGCAGAAATATCGGAGGGTTGCGGCTATCTGAATCCCAGATCTTGCTACAGCCTCTGTGTTTGTTTCTGTTTTCTGGGCTTTATCTACGGACTTGATGGTTTTGAATGCATTTTAGCTTGTAACATTTCGTTTTCTGCTGGCAAACGCTAATTGGTTCCACATGGAGTGATTTCCTCCACACATTCAAGTTTTCTCGGCAGAACAATTCAGAATCCGAGAAAACAGGCCATTTCTGTTTATAAACATGGCATTGGATTCACTTGCCGAACCGAAAGATTGTGATTTTCTCCAAAATCACTTTGACGGTGATTTTTTGGTTCAATTTCACCTGAATTCCACAACACTTTTTCCGGATATGCCTGGAGGAAAGGAGAAATATCAGGTGTGTTGTGTTATCTCAGTCCCAGGTCTTGCTACAGCCTCTGTGTGAGTTTGTGTTTTCTGGGCTTTATCTAAGGACTTGAGGGTTTTGAATGCATTTTAGCATGTAAGATTTGGTTTTTTGCCGGCAAATGCTAATTGGTTCCACATGGAGTCAATCCCTCCACACATTCGAGTGTTCTCAGCAGAACAATTCAGAATCCCGAGAAAACATGCCATTTCTCTTTTAAACATGGGATTGGATCCTCTTGCCGAACAGAAAGATTGTGCGTTTCTGCAAAACCACTTTGACAGTGATTTTTTGGTTCAATTTCACTCGAATTCCACAGCACTTTGTCCGGATATGGCTGGAGGAAAGCAGAAATATCTGGTGTGTTGCGGCTATCTCAATCCCAGATCTTGCTACAGCCTCTGTGTATATTTGTATTTTCTGGCCTTTATCTACGGACTTGAGGGTGTTGAATGCATTTTAGCATGTAACATTTTGTTTTCTGCCAGCAAACACTAATTGGTTCCACATGGAGTCAATTCCTCCATACATTCGAGTTTTCTCGGCAGACCAATTCAGAATCTCGAGAAAACATACTATTTCTGTTTGTAACATGGCAGTGCATGTACTTCCCGAACAGATTTGTTGGGCATTTCTCCACAACCACTTTGATGGTGATTTTTTGGTTCAATTTAACCCGAATTCTACTACAATTTGTCCGGATATGCCTGGAGGAAAGCAGACATATCCGGTGTGTTTTGGCTATCTCAATCCCAGATCTTGCTACAGCCTCTGTGTTTGTTTGTGTTTTCTAGGCTTTATCTACGGACTTGATGGTACTGAATGCATTTTACAATGTAACATTTTGTTTTCTGCCGGTAAATGCTAATTGGTTACTCATGGAGTCTTTTCGTCCACGCATTCGAGGTTTCTCGTAAGAACAATTCAGAATCCCGAGAAAAAATGCTATTTCTGTTTGTAAACATGGCATTGGATCCACTTGCCAAACAGAAAGTTTGTGCTTTTCTCCACAACCAGTTTGACGGTGATTTTTTGGTTAAATTTCAGCCGAATTCCACAACAGATAGTCCGGATAAGCCTGAAGGAAAGCAGAAATATCGGGAGGGTTGCGGCTATCTGAATCCCAGATCTTGCTACAGCCTCTGTGTTTGTTTCTGTTTTCTGGGATTTATCTACGGACTTGATGGTTTTGAATGCATTTTAGCATGTAACATTTTGTTTTCTGCAAGCAAACTCTAATTGGTTACACATGGAGTCAATCCCTCCACACATTCGAGTGTTCTCGGCAGAACAATTCAGAATCCCGAGAAAACATGCCATTTCTGTTTTAAACATGGGATTGGATCCTCTTGCCGAACAGAAAGATTGTGCTTTTCTGCAAAACCACTTTCGCAGTGACTTTTTGGTTCAATTTCACCCGAATTCCACAACACTTTGTCCGGATATGCCTGGAGGAAAGCAGAAATATCCGGTGTGTTGTAGTTATCTCAATCCCAGATCTTGCTACAGCCTCTGTGTGTGTTTGTGTTTTCGTGGCTTTATCTACGGACTTTGTGGTTTTGAATGATTTCAGCATGTAACTTTTTTTTGTGACAGCAAACGGTAATTGGTTCCATGTGGAGTCAATTCCTCCACACATTCGAATTTTCTCGGCAGAACAATTCAGAATCCCGAGAAAACATGCTATTTCTATTTATTACCATGGCACTGGATATATTTGCCGAAAAGAAAGATTATGCTTTTCTCCAAAACCACTCTGAGGGTAATTTTTTGGTTCAATTGTACCCGAATTCCACAACACTTTGTCTGGATTTGACTGGAGGAAAGCAGAAATATCCAGTGTGTTGTGGCTATCTCAATCCCAGATCTTGCTACAGCCTCTGTGTTTGTGTTTTCTGCACTTTATCTACGGACTTCAGGGTGTTGAATACATTTTAGCATGCAACATTTTGTTTTCTGCAGCAAACGTTAATTGGTTCCACCTGAATTCAATTCCTCCATGCATTCGTGTTTTTTCGGCAGAAAATTCAGAATACGAGAAAACATGATATTTCTGTTTGTAAACATGGCACTGGATGCACTTCCCGAACAAAAAGACTGTGCTTTTCTCCAAAACCACTTTGACAGTGATTTTTTCGTTGAATTTCACCAGAATTCCACAACACTTTGTCCTGATATGCCTGAAGGTAAGCAGAAATTTCGGGTGTGTTGTGGCTATCTCCATACATTCCAGTTTTCTCGACAGAACAATGCAGAATCCGAGAAAACATGCCATTTCTGTGGTAAACATGGGATTAGATACACTTGCCGATCAGAAAGATTGTGCTTTAATCAAAAACAACTTTGACGGTGATTTTTTGGTTCTATTTCACCTGAATTCCACAACACTTTGTCCAGATATGCCTGGAGGAAAGGAGAAATATCCAGTATGCTGTGGCTATCTCAATCCCAGATCTTGCTACAGCCTCTGTGTTTGTTTTTGTTTTCTGGGCTTTATCTACGGACTTGAGGGTTTTGAATGCATTTTAGCATGTAACATTTTGTTTTCTGCCGGCAAATGCTAATTGGTTCCACCTGGAGTCAATCCCTCCACACATTCGAGTGTTCTCAGCAGAACAATTCAGAATCCCGAGAAAACATGCCATTTCTATTTGTTACCATGGCACTGGATGCACTTCCCGTACAGAAAGATTTTGCTTTTCTCCAAAACCACTTTGACGGTGACTTTTTGGTTCAATTTCACCCGAATTCCACAACACTTGGTCTGGACATGGTTGGAGGAAAGCAGAAATATCTGGTGTGTTGCGGCTATCTCAATCCCAGATCTTGCTACAGCCTCTGTGTTTGTTTGTATTTTCTAGGCTTCATCTACGGCCTAAGGGTGTTGAATGCATTTTAGCATGTAACATTTGTTTTCTGCTGGCAAACGCTAATTGGTTCCACATGGAGTCAATTCCTCCACACATTCGAGTTTTCTCGGCAGACCAATTCAGAATCTCGAGAAAACATATCATTTCTGTATATAAACAGGGCACTTTTTGTTTTCTGCCGTCAAATGCTAATTGTTTCCACATGGATTCAATTCATCCACGCATTCAAGTTTTCTCATCAGAACAATTTAGAATCCCGAGAAAACATTCTATTTCTGTTTGTAAAAATGGCACTGGATGCACTTCCCGAACAGATGTGCTGTGCATTTCTCCACAACCACTTTGACGGTGATTTTTTGGTTCAATTTCACCCGAATTGCTCAACACTTTTTCCAATTATGCCTGGAGGAAAGCAGAAATATCCGGTGTGTTGTGCTATCTCAATCCCAGATCTTGCTACAGCCTCTGTGTTTGTTTGTGTTTTCTGGGCTTTATCTATGGACTTGAGGGTGTTTAATGCATTTTAGTATGTAACATTTTGTTTTCTGCCATCAAATGCTAATTGGTTCCACATGTAGTCAATTCCTCCACGACTTCGTGTTTTCTCGGCAGAATAATTCAGACTCCCGAGAAAACATACTCTTTCTGTTTGTAAACATGGCAGTGTATGCACTTCCCGAACAGACTTGTTGTGCATTTCTGCACAACCACTTTGACCGTGATTTTTTCCTTGAATTTCACCCGAATTCCACAACACTTTTTCCGGATAAGCCTGGAGGAAAGCAGAAATATGCGGTGTGTTGTGGCTATCTCAATCCCAGATCTTGCTACAGCCTCAGTGTTTGTTTGTGTTTTCTGGGCTTTATCTACGGACTTGATGGTATTGAATGCATTTTAGCATGTAACATTTTGTTTTCTGCTGGTAAATGCTAATTGGTTACTCATGGAGTCTTTTCGTCCACGCATTCGAGGTTTCTCATCAGGACAACTCAGAATCCCGAGAAAACATGCTATTTCTGTTTGTAAACCTGGCATTGGATCCACTTGCCAAACAGAAAGTTTGTGCTTTTCTCCGCAACCAGTTTGACGGTGATTTTTTGGTTAAATTTCAGCCAAATTCCACAACAGTTTGTCCGGATAAGCCTGGAGGAAAGCAGAAATATCCGGTGTGTTGTTTCTATCGCAATCCCAGATCTTGCTACAGCCTCTGTGTTTCTTTGTGTTTTCTGGGCTTTATCTACGGACTTGATGGTTTGAATGCATTTTAGCATGTAACATTTTGTTTTCTGCAAGCAAACTCTAATTGGTTACACATGGAGTCAATCCCTCCACACATTCGAGTGTTCTCTGCAGAACAATTCAGAATCCTGAGAAAACATGCCATTTCGGTTTTAAACAATGGATTGGATCCACTTGCCGAACAGAAAGATTGTGCTTTTCTAAAAACCACTTTGACTTTTGTATTTTGGTTCAATTTCACCCGAATTCCTCAACAGTTTGTCCGGATATGCCTGGAGGAAAGCAGAAATATCCGGTGTGTTGTGGCTATCTCAATCCCAGATCTTGCTACAGCCTCTGTGTGTGTTTGTGCTTTCTGGGCTTTATCTATGGAAGTGACAGTTTTTAATGCATTTTATTATGTAACATTTTGTGTTTTGCCGGCAAATGCTAATGGGTTCCACATGGAGTCAATACGCCTACGCATTCAAGTTTTCTCGTCAGAATAATTCAGAATCCCGAGAAAAGATGCTATTTTTGTTTCTAAACCTGGCATTGGATCCACTTGCCAAACAGAAAGTTTGTGCTTTTCTCCAAAACCACTTTGAGGGTGATTTTTTTGTTGAATTTCACCCGAATTCCACAACGCTTTGTAAGGATATGCCTGGAGGAAAGCAGAAATATCCGGTGTGTTGTGGCTATCTCAATCCCAGATCTTGCTACAGCCTCTGTGTGTGTTTCTGTTTTCTGGGCTTGATCTACGGACCTTATGGTATTGAATGCATTTTACCATGTAACATTTTGTTTTCTGCCGGTAAATGCTAATTGGTTACTCATGGATTCCTTTCGTCCACGCATTTGAGTTTTCTCATCAGAACAATTCAGAATCCGAGAAAACATGCTATTTCTCTTTGTAAACATGGCGTTGGATCCACTTGCCAAACAGAAAGTTTGTGCTTTTCTCCACAACCAGTTTGACGGTGATTTTTTGGTTAAATTTCAGCCGAATTCCAAAACAGTTTGTCCGGATAAGCCTGGAGGAAAGCAGAAATATCCGGAATTTTGTGTCTATCTCAATCCCAGATCTTCCTACAGCCTCTGTGTTTCTTTGTGTTTTCTGGGCTTTATCTACGGACTTGACATTTTTGAATGCATTTTATCATGTAACATTTTGTTTTCTGCCGTTAAATGCTAATTGGTTACACATGGAGTCAATTCGTGATCATTCGAATTTTCTCGGCAGAAAATTCAGAATCCCGAGAAAAGATGTTATTTCTATTTATTACCATGGCACTGGATGCATTTGCCCAACAAAAAGATTGTGCTTTTCTCCAAAACCACTTTGACGGTGATTTTTTGGTTCAATTTCACCCAAAGTCCACAACACTTTGTCCGGATAATACTGGAGGAAAGCAGAAATATCCGGTGTGTTGTGGCTATCGCAATCCCAGATCTTGCTACAGCCTCTGTGTTTGTTTCTATTTTCTGTGCTTTATCTACGGACTTGACGGTTTTGAATGCATTTTAGCATGTAAGATTTTGTTTTCTGCCAGCAAACTCTAATTGGTTACACAGGGAATCAATCCCTCCACTCATTCGAGTGTTCTCGCCAGAACAATTCAGAATCCCGAGAAAACATGCCATTTCTGTTTTAAACAATGGATTGGATCCTCTTGCCGAATAGAAAGATTGTGCTTTTCTCCAAAAGCACTTTGACGGTGATTTTTTGGTTCAATTTCACCCGTATTCCACAACACTTTGTCCGGATATGCCTGGAGGAAAGCAGACATATCCGGTGTTTTGGGGCTATCTCAATCCCAGATCTTGGTACAGCCTCTGTGTTTGTTTGTGTTTTCTTGGCTTTATCTATGGACTTGACGATTTTGAATGCATTTTATCATGTAACTTTTTGTTTTCTGCCGGGAAACGCTAATTGGTTCCACATGGAGTCAATTCCTCCACGCATTTGAGTTTTGTCTGCAAAATAATTCAGAATCACCAGAGAACATGCTATTTCAGTTTATAAACATGACATTGGATCCACTTGCCGAACAGAAAGATTATGCTTTTCTCCAAAACCACTTTGTCGGTGATTTTCTGCTTAAATTTCACCCGAACTCCACAACACTTTGTCCGGATATGGCTTTAGGAAAGCAGAAATATCCGGTGTGTTGTGGCTATCACAATCCCAGAAATTTCTACAGCATCTGTGTTTGTTTGTGTTTTCTGGGCTTTATCTATGGAGTTGACGGTTTTGAATGCATTTTAGCATGTTACTTTTTGTTTTCTGCCGGAAACGCTAATTGCTTCCACATGGAGTCAATTCATCCACACATTCGAGTTTTCTCAGAAGAACAATTCAGAATCTGGAGAAACCATGCTATTTCTGTTTATAAACATGAAATTGGATCCACTTTCTGAACAGAAAGATTGTGTGTTTCTCCAAGACAACTTTGACGGTGATTTTTTGGTTCAATTTCACCTGAATTCCACAGCGCATTTTCCGGATATGCCTGGAGGAAAGCAGAAACATCCGGTGTGTTGTGGCTATCTCAATCCCAGATCTTGCTACAGCCTCTGTGTTTGTTTGTGTTTTCGTGGATTTATCTACAGACTTGACGGTTTTGAATGCATTTTAGCATGTAACATTTTGTTTTCTGCCGGCAAATGTTAATTGGTTCACATGGAGTCATTTCGTGCACGCATTCGAGTTTTCTTAGCGTAACAATTCTAAATCCCGAAAAAACATGCTATTTCTATTTGTTACTATGGGAGTAGATGCAATTCCCAAATAGAAAGATTGTGCTTTCTCCAAAAGCATGGAATTTCTGTTTATAAACATGGCACTGGATCCACTTGCCGAACACAAAGATTGTGCTTTTCTCCAAAACCACTTTGATGGTGATTTTTTGGATCAATTTCACCCGAAATCCACAACACTTTGTCTGTATATGAATGGAGGATAGCAGAAATATCCGGTGTGTTGTGGCTATCTCAACCCCAGATCTTTCTACAGCCTCTATATTTGTTTGTTTTTTTTTTCTGGGCTTTATCTACGTACTTGATGGTTTTAAAGTATTTTAAAATGTAACATTTTGTTTTCTGCCTGCAAACGCTAATTGGTTTCATCTAGGTGAATTCGTCCACGCATTCGAGATTTCTCGGCAGAATAATTCAGAATCCCGAGAAAACATGCAATTTCTATTTGTTACCATGGTACTGGAGGCAATCACTGAACAGAAAGATTGTGCTTTTCTCCAAAACCACTTTCACGGTGATTTTTGGGTTCAATTTCACCCAAATTCCACAATACTTTGTCCGGATATGCCTGGAGGAAAGCAGAAATATCTGGTGTGTTGTGGCTATCTCAACCCCAGATCTTGCTACAGCCTCTATGTTTGTTTATTTTTTTCTGGGCTTTATCTATGTACTTGACGGTTTTGAATGCATTTTAGCATGTAACATTTTGTTTTCTGCCGGCAAACGCTTATTGGTTCCACATGGATTCAATAACTCCACACATTAGAGTTTTCTCAGCAGAACAATTCAGAATCCGAAGAAAACATGCTATTTCTGTTTATAAACATGACATTATAAACATTTGCCAATCAGAAAGATTGTGCTTTTCTCCAAAACCACATTGACGGTGATTTTTTGGTTACCTTTCACCCGAATTCCACAACAATTTGTCCGGATATGCCTGGAGGAAAGCAGAAATATCCGGTGTGTTGTGGCTATCTCAATCCCAGATTTTGCTACAGCCTCTGCGTTTGTGTTTTCTGGCCTTTATTTACGGTTTACGGTTTGTATGCATTTTAAAATGTAACATTTTGTTTTCTGCCGGCAAACGCTAATTGGTTCCACATGGAGTCAATTCCTCCACGCATTCGAGTTTTGTCTGCAAAATAATTCAGAATCACTAGAGAACATGCCATTTCAGTTTATAAACATGACATTGGATCCACTTGCCGAACAGAAAGATTATGCTTTTCTCCAAAACCACTTTGTCAGTGACTTTCTGCTTAAATTTCACCCGAACTCCACAACACTTTGTCCGGATATGGCTTTAGGAAAGCAGAAATATCCGGTGTGTTGTGGCTATCACAATCCCAGAAATTTCTACAGCATCTGTGTTTGTTTGTGTTTTCTGGGCTTTATCTACGGACTTGACGGTTTTGAATGCATTTTAGCATGTTACTTTTTGTTTTCTGCCGGAAACGCTAATTGCTTCCCCATGGAGTCAATTCATCCACACATTCGAGTTTTCTCAGAAGAACAATTCAGAATCTGGAGAAACCATGCTATTTCTGTTTATAAACATGAAATTGGATCCACTTTCTGAACAGAAAGATTGTGTGTTTCTCCAAGACAACTTTGACGGTGATTTTTTGGTTCAATTTCACCTGAATTCCACAGCACATTTTCCGGATATGCCTGGAGGAAAGCAGAAATATCCGGTGTGTTGTGGCTATCTCAATCCCAGATCTTGCTACAGCCTCTGTGTTTGTTTGTGTTTTCGGCGCTTTATCTATGGACTTGAGGGTGTTGAATGCATTTTAGCATGTAACATTTTGTTTTCTGCCGGCAAATGTTAATTGGTTCACATGGAGTCATTTCGTGCACGCATTCGAGTTTTCTTAGCGTAACAATTCTAAATCCTGAAAAAACACGCTATTTCTATTTGTTACTATGGGAGTAGATGCAATTCCCAAATAGAAAGATTGTGCTTTCTCCAAAAGCATGGAATTTCTGTTTATAAACATGGCACTGGATCCACTTGCTGAACACAAAGATTGTGCTTTTCTCCAAAACCACTTTGACGGTGATTTTTTGGATCAATTTCACCTGAATTCCACAACACTTTTTCCCGTTATGTCTGGAGGAAATTAGAAATATTGTGTGTGTTGTGCCTATCTGAATCCCAGCTCTTGCTACAGCCTCTGTGTTTGTTTGTGTTTTCTGGCTTTATCTATGGACTTGAGGGTGTTGAATGCATTTTAGCACATAACTTTTTTTTTGTGCTGGCAAATGCTAATTGGTTCCACATGGAGTCAATTCCTCCACAGATTCGTGTTTTCTCGGCAGAACAATTCAGAATACAAGAAAACATGCTATTTCTCTTTGCAAACATGGCATTGGATCCACTTCCCGAATAGAAAGTTTGTGCTTTTCTCCAAAATCACTTTGAAGGTGATTTTTTGGTTCAATTTCACCCGAATTCCACAGCACTTTTTCAGGATATTCCTGGAGGAAAGCAGAAATATCCGGTGTGTTGTGGCTATCTCAATCCCAGATCTTGCTGCAGCCTCTGTGTTTGTGTTTTCTGGGCTTTATCTATGGACTTGACAGTTTTGAGTGAATTTCAGCATGTAACGTTTTGTTTCCTGACAGCAAACGCTAATTGATTCCACATGATGTGAATTCCTCCACACATTCGAGTGTTCTCGGCAGAACAATTCAGAATCCGAGAAAACATACTACTTCTGTTTGTAAACATGGCACTGGATGTACTTCCCGAACAGAAAGATTGTGCTTTTCTCCAAAACCACTTTGACGCTGATTTCTTGGTTCAATTTCACCTGAATTCCACAACGCTTTGTAAGGATATGACTGGAGGAAAGCAGAAATATCCGGTGTGTTGTGGCTATCCCAATCCCAGGTCTTGCTACAGCCTCTGTGTTTGTTTGTGTTTTCTGGGCTTCATCTATGGACTTGAGGGTGTTGAATGCATTTTAGCAAGTAACATTTTGTTTTCTGCCGGCAAATGCTAATTGGTTCCACATGCAGTCAGTTCATCCACGCATTCATGTTTTCTCAGCAGAACAATTCAGAATCCGTGAAAACATGCTATATCTCTTTGTAAACATGGCATTCGATCCACATGCCGAACAGAAAGATTGTGCTTTTCTCCAAAACCACTTTGACGGTGATTTTTTGGTTCAATTTCACCCGAATTCCACAACAATTTGTCCGGATATACCTGCAGGAAAGCAGAAATATCTGGTGTGTTGTGGCTATCTCAATCCCAGATCTTGCTCTAGCTTCTGGGTTTGTTTGTGTTTTCTGGTCCTTATCTACGCACTTAAGGATTTTGAATGCATTTCTGCAAGTAACATTTTGTTTTCTGCCTGCAAACGCTAATTGGTTCCACATGGAGTCAAATCCTCCATACATTCGTGTTTTCTCGGCAGAACAATTCAGAATAAAAGAAAACATGCTACTTCTGTTTGTAAACATGGCACTGGATGTACTTCCCGAACAGAAAGATTGTGGTTTTCCCAAAACCACTTTGACGCTGATTTGTTAGTTCAGTTTCACCCGAATTCCACAACACTTTGTCCGGATATGTCTGGAGGAAAGCAGAAATATCCGGTGTGTTGTGGCTATCTCAATCCCAGATCTTCCCACAGCCTCTGTGTTTGTTTGTGTTTTCTGCCTTTATCTACGGACTTGATGGTTTTGAATGCATTTTACGATCTAACTTTTTTTTTTCTGCCGGCAAATGCTAATTGGTTCCACATGGAGTCAATTCCGCCACACATTCGAGTTATCTTGGCAAAACAATTCAGAGTCCCCAGCAAACATGGTATTTCTGTTTGTAAACATGACATTGGATCTACTAGCTGAACAGAAATATTTGCTTTTCTCTAGAACCACTTTGACGGTGATTTTTTGTTGAAATTTCACCCGAATTCCAAAACACTTTGTCTGGATATGCCTGGAGGAAAGCAGAAATATCGTGTGTTGTGGCTATCGCAATCCCCGATCTTGCAACAGCCTCTATGTTAGTTTGTGTTTTCTGGGCTTTATCTACGGACTTGAAGGTTTTGAATGTATTTTATCATGTACCTTTTTGTTTTCTGCTGGCAAACGCTAATTGGTTCCACATGGAGTGAATTCGTCCATCCATTCGAGTTTTCTTGGCAGAACAATTCAGAATCCGAGAAAACATGATACTTCTGTTTGTATTTGATTTCTGTTTGTAAACATGGCACTGTATGCACTTGCCGAACCGAACTATTGTGCTTTTCTCCAAGACCACTTTGACGGTGATTTTTTGGTTCAATTTCACCCGAAGTCCACAGCACTTTGTCTGGATATGTCTGGAGGAAAGGAGAAATATCCGGTGTGTTGTGGCGATCTCAATCCCAGATCTTGCTACAGCCTATGTGTTTGTTTGTGTTTTCTGGGCTTTTTCTACAGACTTGACGGTATAGAATGCATTTCAGCCTGTAACATTTGTGTACTTCTGGCAAATGCTAATTGGTTCCACATGAAGTCAATTCCTCCACACATTCGAGTGTTCTCGGCAGAACCATTCAGAATCCGAGAAAACATGATACTTCTGTTTGTAAACATGGCACTGGATGTACTTCCCGAACAGAAAGGTTGTGCTTTTCTCCAAAACCACTTTGACGCTGATTTCTTGGTTCAATTTCACCCGAATTCCACAACACATTGTCCGGATATGCCTGGAGGCAAGCTGAAATATCCGGTGTGTTGTGGCTATCTCAATCCCAGATCTTGCTACAGCCACTGTGTTTGTGTTTTCTGGGCTTTATCTATGAACTTGAAGTTATTAAATGCATTTTAGCATGTAACTTTTTGTTTTCCTCTGGCAAACGCTAATTGTTTCCACATGGAGTCAATTCCTCCACTCATTTGAGTTTTCTCGGGAGAACAATTGAGAACCTCGAGAAAACATGCCATTTCTTTTTGTAAACATGGCACTTGGATGCACTTTCCAAACAGAAAGATTGTGCTTTACTCCAAAACCACTTTGACGGTGATGTTTGTTCTATTTCACCCAAATTCCACACCACTTTGTCCAGATATGCCTGGAGCAAACAGAAATATCTGGTGTGTTGTGGCTATCTCAATCCCAGATCTTGCTACAGCCTCTTTGTGTGTTTATGATTTCTGGGCTTCATCTACGCACTTGAGAGAGTTCAATGCATTTTAGCATGCCACATTTTGTTTTCTGCCGGCAAATGCTAATTGGTTCCACATGGAGTCAATTCCTCCACAAATTCGAGTTTTCTTGGCAGAACAATTCAGAATCCTGAGAGAAAATGCTACTTCTGTTGTAAACATGGCATTGGATCCATGTACCGAACAGAAAGATTGTGCTTTTCTCCAAAACCACTTTGACGGTGTTTTTTTGGTTCAATTTCACCCGAATCCACAACACTTTGTGTGGATATGCCTGGAGGAAAGCAGAAATATCCGGTGTGTTGCGGCTATCTCAATCCCAGGTCTTGCTACAGCCTCTGTGTTTGTTTGTGTTTTCTTGGCTTTATCTACGAACCTGATGGTTTAGAATGTATTTTAGCATGTAACTTTTTGTTTACTTCTGGCAAACGCTAATTGGTTCCATAGGGAGTCAATTCCTCCACACATTTGCGTATTCTCGGTAGAACAATTCAGAATCCCAAGAAAACATGCTATTTCTGTTTTAAGCATGGTATTGGATGCACTTCCCGAACAAAAAGATTGTGCTTTTCTCCAAAAACATTTTGATGGTGATTTTTGGTGAAATTTCACCTGAATTCCACAACACTTTGTCTTGATATGCCTGGAGGATAGCAGAAATATCCGGTGTGTTGTGGCGATCTCAATCCCTGATCTTGCTACAGCCTCTGTGTTTGTTTGTGTTTTCTGGGCTTTATCAACGGACTTGACTTGAGGGTGTTGAATGCATTTTAGCATGTAACATTTTGTTTTCTGCCGGCAAACGCTAATTGTTTCCACATGGAATCAATTCCTCCAGGCATCGTGTTTTCTCATCAGAACAATTCAGAATCCGAGAAAACATGCTACTTGTGTTTGTAAACATGACACTGGATGCATTTCCCGAAAAGAATGATTGAGCTTTTCTAAAAAACTACTTTGACGGTGATTTTTTGGTTAAATGTCACCCGAATTCCACAACACTTTGTCCGGATATGCCTGGAGGAAAGCAGAAATTTCTGGTGTGTTGCGGCTATCTGAATCCCAGATCTTGCTACAGCCTCTGTGTTTGTTTGTGTTTTCTGGCATTTATCTACGGACTTTGAGGTTTTGAATGAGTTCAGCATGTAACTATGTTTTCTGTTAGTAAACAGTAATTGGTTCCATATGGAGTCAATTCCTCCACACATTCGAGTGTTCTCAGCAGAAGAATTCAGAATCCCAAGAAAACATGCCATTTCTATTTGTTACCATGGACTGGATGCATTCGCCGAACAGAAAGATTGTGCTTTTCTCCAAATCCACTTTGTCGGTGATTTTTGGGTTCAATTTCACCCGAATTCCACAACAATTTGTGCTGATATGCCTGGAGGAATGCAGAAATATCCGGTGTGTTGTGGCTATCTCAATCCCAGATCTTGCTACAGCCTCTGTGTTTGTTTGTGTTTTCTGGGCTTCATCTACGGACTTGAGAGTGTTGAATGGATTTTAGCATGTAACATTTTGTTTTCTGCCTGCAAACGCTAACTGATTGCACATGGATTCAATTCCTCCATGCCTTCGTGTATTCTAGGCAGAACAATTCAGAATCCCGAGAAAACATGATATTTCTGTTTGTAAACATGGCAGTGGATGCACTTCCCAAACAGAAATATTGTGCTTTTTTCCAAAACCACTTTCACGGTGATTTTTTGGTTCAATTTCAACATAATTCCACAACACTTTGTCCGGATATGCCTGGAGGAAAGCAGAAATGTATAGTGTGTTGTGGCTATCTCAATCCCAGATCTTGCTATAGCCTCTGTGTTTGTTTGTGTTTTCTGGGCTTTATCTACGTACTTGATGGATTGAATGCATTTTAGCATGTAAGATTTTCTTTTCTGCCGTTAAAGACTAATTGGTACCACATGGAGTCAATTCCTCCACAGATTCATGTTTTCTCTGCAGAACAATTCAGAATCCCGTAAAACATGCTGTTTCTGTTGTAAACATGGGATTGGATCCACTTGCCGAACAATAGATGGTGCTTTTCTCCACAACTACTTTGTTGGTGATTTTTTGGTTCAATTCACCCGAATTCCACAACACATTTTCCGGATATGCCTGGAGGAAAGTAGAAATATCCGATGTGTTGTGGCTATCTCAATCTCAGATCTTGCTACAGCCTCTGTGTTTGTTTGTGTTTTCTGGGCTTTATCTTCGGACTTGATGATACTGAATGCATTTTAACATATAACATTTTGTTTTCTGCTGGTAAATGTTAATTGGTTACTCATGGAGTCTTTTCGTCCAGGCATTCAAGGTTTCTCATAAGAACAATTCAGAATCCCGAGAAAACATGCCATTTCTGTTTGTAAACATGGCATTGGATCCACTTGCGAAACTGAAAGTTTCTGCTTTTCTCCACAACCAGTTTGACGGTGATTTTTTGGTTAAATTTCAGCCAAATTCCACATCAGTTTGTCCGGATAAGCCTGGAGGAAAGCAGAAATATCCGGAATTTTGTGTCTATCTCAATCCCAGATCTTGCTACAGCCTCTGTGTTTGTTTGTGTTTTCTGGGCTTTATCTACGGACTTGATGGTACTGAATGCATTTTACCATGTAACATTTTGTTTTCTGCAAGCAAACTCTAATTGGTTACACACGGAGTCAATCCCTCCACACATTCGAGTGCTCTCGGCAGAGCAATTCAGAATACCAAGAAAACATGCCATTTCTGTTGTAAACATGGGATTGGATAATCTTGCCGAACAGAAAGATTGTGCTTTTCCCCAAAACCACTTTGACGGTGATTTTTTGGTTCAATTTCACCCGAATTCCACAACACTTTGTCCAGATAATACTGGAGGGAAGTAGAAATATCTGGTGTGTTGTGGCGATCTCAATCCCTGATCTTGCTACAGCCTCTGTGTTTGTTTGTGTTTTCTGGGCTTTATCAATGGACTTGACTTGAGGGTGTTGAATGCATTTTAGCATGTAACATTTTGTGTTCTGCCAGCAAATGCTAATGGGTTCCACATGGAGTCAATTCGTCTACGCATTCAAGTTTTCTAGTCAGAAAAATTCAGAATCCCGAGAAAATATGCTATTTTTGTTTGTAAACCTGGCATTGGATACACTTGCCAAACAGAAAGTTTGTGCTTTTCACCAAAACCACTTTGAGGGTGATTTTTTTGTTGAATTTCACCTGAATTCCGCAACACTTTGTCCTGATATGCCTAGTGGAAAGAAGAAATATCCGGTGTGTTGCGGCTTTCTCAATCCCAGATCTTGCTACAGCCTCTGTGTTTGTTTGTGTTTTCTGGGCTTTATCTATGCACTTGATGGTGTTGAATGCATTTTAGCATGTAACATTTTGTTTTCTATTGCCAAACGCTAATTGGTTCCATGTGGAGTCAATTCCTCTACACATTCGAGTTTTCTCGGCAGAACAATTCGGAATCCCGAGAAAACATGCTATTTCGGTTCATAAACATGGCATTAGATTTACTTGCCGAACTGAAAGATTGTGCATTTCTCCAAAACCACTTTGACAGTGATTTTTTGGTTCAATTTCACCCGAATTCCACAACACTTTGTCCGGATATGCCTTGAGGAAAGTAGAATTATCGGGTGTGCTGTGGCTATCTCAATCCCAGATCTTGCTATAGCCTGTGTGTTTGTTTGTGTTTTCTGCACTTTATCTACGGACTTGAGGGTGTTGAATGCATTTTATCATGCAACATTTTGTTTTCTGCCTGCAAACGCTAATTTGTTCCACATGGATTCAATTCCTCAACGCATTTGTGTTTTCTCGGCAGAAAAACTCAGAATCCGAGAAAACATGATATTTCTGTTTGTAAACATGGCACTGGATGCACTTCCCGAACAGAAAGACTGTGCTTTTCTCCAAAACCACTTTGACAGTGACTTTTTGATTCAATTTCACCCGAATTCCACAACACATTTTCCAATTATGCCTGGAGGAAAGCAGACATATCCGGTGTGTTGTGTCTATCTCAATCCCAGATCTTGCTACAGCCTCTGTGTTTGTTTGTGTTTTCTGGGCTTTATCTACGTACTTGACGGTTCTGAATGCATTTTAGCATGTAACATTTTGTTTTCTGCCAGCAAACGTTAATTGGTTCTACATGGACTCATTCCCTCCACACATTCGAGTTTTCTCAGAAGAACTATTCAGAATCCTGAGAAAACATGGTATTTCTGTTTGTAAACATGGCACTGGATGCACCTCCCGAAAAGAAAGATTGTGCTTTTCTCAAAAACCACTTTGACTATGATTTTTTTTTCATTTCACCTGAATTCCACAACACTTTGTCCGGATATGCCTGGAGGAAAGCTGAAATATCTGGTGTGTTGTGGCTATCTAAATCCCAGATGGTGGTATAGCCTCTGTTTGTTTGTGTTTTCTCGGCTTTATCTACGGACTTGACGGTTTTGAATGCATTTTAGGTTGTAACATTTTGTTTTCTGCCGGCAAAAGCTAATTTCTTCCACAGGGAGTCAATTGCCCACGGATTCGAGTTCTCTTGGCAGAACAGTTCAGAATCCCGAGAAAACATGCTATTTCTATTTATTACCATGGAACTGGATGCATTTGCCCAACAAAAAGATTGTGCTTTTCTCCAAAATCACTTTGACAGTGATTTTTTGGTTTAATTTCACCCAAATTCCGCAACACTTTGTCCTGATATGCCTGGAGGAAAGCAGACATATCCGGTGTGTTGTTTCTATCTCAATCCCAGATCTTGCTACAGCCTCTGTGTTTGTTTGTGTTTTCTGCGCTTTATCTATGGACTTGACGTTTTGAATGCATTTTAGCATGTAACATTTTGTTTTCTATTGCCAAACGCTAATTGG
This sequence comes from Oryctolagus cuniculus, assembly GCF_051225735.1. Classification (NCBI taxonomy): domain Eukaryota; kingdom Metazoa; phylum Chordata; class Mammalia; order Lagomorpha; family Leporidae; genus Oryctolagus; species Oryctolagus cuniculus. Next base: position 3,164,358 of record NC_142887.1, on the reverse strand, counting down.
TTCCATATGGAGTCAATTCCTCCACACATTCGAGTTTTCTCGGCAGAACAATTCGGAATCCCGAGAAAACATGCTATTTCGGTTCATAAACATGCCATTAGATTTACTTGTCGAACTGAAAGATTGTGCATTTCTCCAAAACCACTTTGACAGTGATTTTTTGGTTCAATTTCACCCGAATTCCACAACACTTTGTCCGGATATGCCTTGAGGAAAGCAGAATTATCGGGTGTGCTGTGGCTATCTCAATCCCAGATCTTGCTATAGCCTGTGTGTTTGTTTGTGTTTTCTGCACTTTATCTACGGACTTGAGGGTGTTGAATGCATTTTATCATGCAACATTTTGTTTTCTGCCGGCAAACGCTAATTTGTTCCACATGGATTCAATTCCTCAACGCATTTGTGTTTTCTCGGCAGAAAAACTCAGAATCCGAGAAAACATGCTATATCTCTTTGTAAACATGGCACTGGATGCACTTCCCGAACAGAAAGACTGTGCTTTTCTCCAAAACCACTTTGACAGTGACTTTTTGGTTCAATTTCACCCGAAATCCACAACACATTTTCCAATTATGCCTGGAGGAAAGCAGACATATCCGGTGTGTTGTGTCTATCTCAATCCCAGATCTTGCTACAGCCTCTGTGTTTGTTTGTGTTTTCTGGGCTTTATCTATGTACTTGACGGTTTTGAATGCATTTTAGCATGTAACATTTTGTTTTCTGCCAGCAAACGCTAATTGGTTCTACATGGACTCATTCCCTCCACACATTCGAGTTTTCTCGTAAGAACTATTCAGAATCCTGAGAAAACATGGTATTTCTGTTTGTAAACATGGCACTGGATGCACCTCCCGAAAAGAAAGATTGTGCTTTTCTCAAAAACCACTTTGACTATGATTTTTTTTCATTTCACCTGAATTCCACAACACTTTGTCCGGATATGCCTGGAGGAAAGCTGAAATATCTGGTGTGTTGTGGCCATCTAAATCCCAGATGGTGTTATAGCCTCTGTGTTTGTGTTTTCTGGGCTTTATCTACGGACTTGAGTGTTTTGAATGCATTTTACATGTAACATTTTGTTTTCTGCTGGCAAACGCTAATTGGTTCCACATGGAGTCAATTCGACATCATTCGAGTTTTCTCAGCAGAACTATTCAGAATCCCAAGAAAACATGCTATTTCTATTTGTTACCATGGCACTGGATGCATTTGCCGAACAGAAAGGTTGTGGTTTTCTCCAAATACCCTTTGACGGTGATTTTTTGCTTCAATTTCACCTGAATTCCACAACACTTTGTCCTGATATGCCTGGAGGAATGCAGAAATATCCGGTGTTTGTGTCTATCTCAATCCGAGATCTTGCTACAGCCTCTGTGCTTGTTTGTGTTTTCTGGGCTTCATCTATGGTCTTCAGGTTGTTGAATGCATTTTAGCAAGTAAAATTTTGTTTTCTGCTGGCAAATGCTAATTGGTTCCACATAGAGTCAATTCATCCAGCATAGTGTTTTCTTGGCCAAACAATTCAGAATCCCGAGAAAACATGCTATTTCTGCTTGTAAACCTGGCATTGGATCCACTTGCCGAACAGAAAGTTTGTGCTTTTCTCCAAAACCACTTTGACGGTGATTTTTTTGGTGAAATTTCACGTTAATTCCACAACACTTTGTCCCGATATGCCTGCAGGAAAGCAGAAATATCCTGTGTGTTGTGGCTATCTCAATCCCATATCTTGATACAGCCTCCATGTTTGTTTTTGTTTTCTGGCCTTTATCTACGGACTTGACAGTTTTGAAACCATTTTAGCATGTAACATTTTGTTTTCTGGCGGCAAATGCTAATTGGTTCCATCTGGGTGAATTGGTCCACGCATTCGAGATTTCTCGGCAGAATAATTCAGAATCCGAGAAAACATGCAATTTCTATTTGTTACCATGGTACTGGAGGCAATCACCGAACAGAAAGATTGTGCTTTTCTCCAAAAGCACTTTGACGGTGATTTTTGGGTTCAATTTCACCCAAATTCCACAACACTTTTACGGATATGCCTGGAGGAAAGCAGAAATATCCGGTGTGTTGTGGCTGTCTCAATCCCAGATCTTACTACAGCCTCTATGTTTGTTTGTTTTCTTCTGGGCTTTATCTATGTACTTGACAGTTTTGAATGCATTCAAAATGTAACATTTTGTTTTCTGCCGGCAAACGCTAATTTGTTCCACATGGATTCAATAACTCCACACATTCGAGTTTTCTCAGCAGAATAATTCAGAATCCGAAGAAAACATGCTATTTCTGTTTATAAACATGACATAAACATTTGCGAATCAGAAAGATTGTGCATTTCTCCAAAACCACTTTGACGGTGATTTTTTGGTGAAATTTCTCCCGAATTCCACAACACTTTGTCCGGATATGCCTGGAGGAAAGAGAAATATCCGGTGTGTTGTGGCTATCTCAATCCCAGATCTTGCTACAGCCTCTGTGTTTGTGTTTTCTGGCATTTATCTACGGAACTGATTGTTCTGAATGCATTTTAGCATGTACCTTTTTGTTTTCTGCCAGCTAATTCTAATTGGTTCCACATGGAGTCAATTCCTCCACACATTCGAATCTTCTCGTCAGAAGAAAGATGGCATTGGATCCACTTGCCGGCAAATGCTAATTCATTCCACATGAAGTCAATTCGTCCACGCATTCAAGTTTTCTCAGCACAAGAATTCTGAATCCTGAGAAAACATGCTATTTTTATTTGTTACCAGGGGACTTGATGCAATTCCCGAACAGAAAGATTGTGCTTTTCTCCAAAACCACTTTGACGGTGATTTTTTGGTTCAATTTCACCCGAATTCCACAACACTTTGTCCGGATATGCATGGAGGAAATCAGAAATATCTGGTGTGTTGTGGCGATCTCAATCCCAGATCTTGCTCCAGCCTCTGGGTTTGTTTGTGTTTTCTGTGCTTTATCTACGCACTTGAGGGTGTGGAATGCATTTTAGCATGTAACATTTTGTTTTCTGCCAGCAAACACTAATTGGTTCCACATGGAGTCAATTCCTCCACACATTCGTGTTTTCTAGGCAGAACAATTCAGAATAAAAGAATACATGCTATTTCTGTTTGTAAACATGGCATTGGATCCACTTGCCGAACAGAAAGGTTGTGCTTTTCTCCAAAACCACTTTGACGGTGCTTTCTGTTTCAGTTTCACCCGAATTCCACAACACGTTCTTTGGATATGCCTGGAGGAAAGCAGAACTATCTGCTTTGTTGTGTCTATCTCAATACCAGAGCTTGCTACAGCCTCTGTGTTTGTTTGTGTTTTCTCCCTTTATGTACGGACTTGAAGGTTTTGAATGCATTTTAGCATGTACCTTTTTGTTTTCTGCTGGCAAATGCTAATGGGTTCCACATGGAATCAATAGCGCCACACGTTCAAGTTATCTTGGCAGAACAATTCAGAATCCCCAGCCAACATGTTATTTCTGCTTGTAAACATGGCATTGGATCCACTAGCTGAACAGAAATATTTGCTTTTCTCCAAAACCACTTTGATGGTGATTTTTTGTTGAAATTTCACCCGAATTCCACAACACTTTGTCCTGATATGCCTGGAGGAAAGCACAAATATCCGGTGTGTTCTCACCATCTCAATCCCAGATCTTGTTCCAGCCTCTGTGTTTGTTTGTGTTTTCTGGGCTTTCTCTATGGACTTGAGGGTTTTGAATGCATTTTCGAATGTAACTGTTTGTTTTCTGACAGCAAACCCTAATTGGTTCCACATGGAGTCTATTCCTCCACGCATTCATATTTTCTCTGGGGAACAATTCAGAATCCGAGAAAACATTCTACTTCTGTTTGTAAACATGGCACTGTATGTACTTCCCGAAAAGAAAGATTGTGCTTTTCTCCAAAACCACTTTGACATTGATTTTTTGGTTCAATTTCACCCGAATTCCACAACACTTTCTCCGGATATGCCTGGCAGAAAGGAGAAATATCCTGTGTGTTGTGGCTATCTCAATCCCAGATCTTGCTACAGCCTCTGTGTTTGTTTGTGTTTTCTGGGCTTTATCTATGGACTTGAGGGTGTTGAAAGCATTTCAGTAGGTATCTTTTTGTTTTCTGCCGGCAAACGCTAATTGGTTCCACATGGAGTCAATGCCTCCACACATTCGTGTTTTCTCGGCAGAACAATTCAGAATCCCGAGAAAACATGCTATTTCTGTTAGTAAACATGACAGTGGATGCACTTCCCGAACAGAAAGATTGTGCTTTTCTCCAAAACCACTTTGACGATGATTTTTTAGTGAAATTTCGCCGGAATTCCACAACACTTTCTCCGGATATGCCTGGAGGAAAGCACAAATTTCTTGTGTGTTGTCACCATCTCAATCCCAGATCTTGCTACAGCCTCTGTGTTTGTTTGTGTTTTCTGGGCTTTATCTACGGACTTGAGGGTTTTGAATGCATTTTAGCAAGTAACTGTTTGTTTTCTCCCGGCAAACGCTATTTGGTTCCACATGGAGTCAATTCGTCCACCCATTAGCTTTTTCCCGCTAGAAAAATTCTGAATCCAGAGAAAACATGTTATTTCTGCTTATAAACAAGGCATTGGATCCACTTCCCGAACAGACAGATTGTACTTTACTCCAAAACCACTTTGACGGTGATTTTTTGGTTAAAGTCACCCGAATTCCACAACACTTAGTCCGAATATGCCTGGAGGAAAGGAGACATATCCGCTGTGTTGTGGCTATCTCAATCCCAGATCTTACTACATCCTCTATGTTTGTTTTTGTTTTCTGCACTTTATGTACGGAAATGACGGTTTTGAATGCATTTTAGGATGTAACATTTTGTTTTATGCCGGCAAATGCTAATTGGTTCCACATGGAGTCAATTCGTCCACCCATCCGTTTTTTCTCGGCAGAACAATTCAGAATCCCGAGAAAATATGGTATTTCTGTTTGTAAACATGGCACTGGATGCACTTGCCCAACTGAACTATTGTGCTTTTCTCCAAAACCACTTTGACAGTGATTTTTTGGTTAAATTTCACCCGAATCCACAACACTTTGTCTGGATATGCCTGGAGGAAAGCAGAAATATCCGGTGTGTTGTGGCGATCTCAATCCCAGATCTTGCTACAGCCTCTGTGTTTGTTTGTGTTTTCTGGACTTTATCTACGGACTTGACGGTTTAGAATTTATTTTAGCATATAACTTTTGGTTTACTTCTGGCAAACGCTAATTGGTTCCACATGGAGTCAATTCATCCACACATTCGAGTTTTCTAGGCAGGACAAGTCAGAATCCCAAGAAAACATGCTATTTCTGTTTTAAACTTGTTATTGGATGCACTTCCCGAACAAAAAGATTGTGCTTTTCTCCAAAACCACTTTGACGGTGATTTTTGGTTCAATTTCACCCGAATTCCACAACACTTTGTCTGGATATGCCTGGAGGAAAGCAGAAATATCCGGTGTGTTGTGGCGATCTCAATCGCAGATCTTGCTCCAGCCTCTGGGTTTGTTTGTGTTTTTTGGGCTTTATCTATGGACTTGATGGTTTTGAATGCATTTCAGCATATAACTTTTTGTTTTCTGACAGCAAACACTAATTGATTCCACATGAAGTCAATTCCTCCACACATTCAAGTGATCTCAGCAGAACAATTCAGAATCCGAGAAAACATGCTACTTCTGATTGCAAACATGTACTGGATGCACTTCCCGATCAGAAAGATTGTGCTTTTCTCCAAAACCACTTTGACGGTGATTTTTTGGTTCAATTTCACCCGAATTCCACAACACTTTGTCCGGATATGCCTGGAGGAAAGCAGAAATATCCGGTGTGTTGTGGCTATCTCAATCCCAGATCTTGCTACATCCTCTGGTTTGTTAGTGTTTTCTGGCATTTATCTACGGACTTGAGGATGTTGAATGCATTTTAGCATGTATCTTTTGGTTTTCTGCCGGCAAACGCTAATTGGTTCCACATGGAGTCAATTCCTTCACACATTCGAGTTTTCTCAGCAGAACAATTCAGAATACCGAGAAAACATGCCATTTCTTTTTATAAGCATGGCATTGGATTCACTTGCCGAACAGAAAGATTGTGCTTTTCTGCAAAACCACTTTGACGGTGACTTTTGGGTTCAATTTCACCTGAATTCCACAACACTTTGTCCGGATACGCCTGGAGGAAAGCAGAAATATCCAGTGTGTTGTGGCTATTTCAATCCCAGATCTTGCTGCAACCTCTGTGTTTGTGTTTTTGGGGCTTTATCTACGGACTTTGTGGTTTTGAATGATTTCAGCATGTAAATTTTTGTTTTTTGATAGCAAATGCTAATTGTTTCCACATGGAGTCAATTCCTCCACGCATTCTAGTTTTCTCGACAGAACAATTCAGAATCCCGAGAAAACATGCCTTTCTATTTGTTAACATGGCTCTGGATGCATTTGCCAAAAAGATAGATTGTGCTTTTCTCCAAAATCACTTTGACGGTGATTTTTGGTTGACTTTCACCCGAATTCCACAACACTTTGTCCCGATAATACTGGAGGAAAGCAGAAATATCCGGTGTGTCGTGGCTATCTCAATCACAGATCTTGCTGCACCCTGTGTGTTTGTGTTTTCGGGGCCTTATCTACGGACTTTGTGGTTTGAATTTCAGCATGTAACTTTGTTTTGTGATAGCAAAAGCTAATTGGTTCCATATGGAGTCAATTTCTGCACACATTCGAATTTTCTCGGCAGAACAATTCAGAATCCCGAGAAAACATGCTATTTCTATTTGTTACCATGGCACTGGATGCATTTGAAAAAACGATAGATTGTGCTTTTCTCCAAAACCACTTTGACGGTGATTTTTTGGTTAACTTTCACCCGAATTCCACAACACATTGTCCGGATAATACTGGAGGAAAGCAGAAATATCCGGTGTGTTGTGGCTATCTCAATCCCAGATCTTGCTACAGCCTCTGGGTTTGTTTGTGTCTTCTGGGCTTTATCTATGCACTTGATGGTTTTGAATGAATTTTAGCATGTCACCTTTTCTTTTGTGCCAGCAAATTCTAATTGGTTCCACATATTCAATTCCTCCACACATTCGTGTTTTCCCGACAGATCAATTCAGAATCTCGAGAAAACATGCCAATTCTGTTTATAAAAATGGTATTGGATCTACTAGCCGAACAGAATGATTGTGCTTTTTCCAAAACCACTTTGGCGGTGATATTTTGGTTCAATTCAACCCCAAATTCACAAAACTTTGTCCTGATATGCTTGGAGGAAAGCAGAAATATCCGGTGTGTTGTGGCTATCTCAACCCCAGATCTTGCTACACCCTCTGGTTTGTTAGTGTTTTCTGGGCTTTATCTAAGGACTTGAGGGTTTTGAATGCATTTTAGCATGTATCTTTTGGTTTTCTGTTGGCAAACGATAATTAGTTCCACGTGGAGTCAATTCCTCCACACATTCAAGTTTTCTCAGCAGAACAATTCAGAATACCGAGAAAACATGCCATTTCTTTTTATATGCATGGCACTGGATTCACTGGCCGAACAGAAAGATTGTGCTTTTCTCCAAAACCACTTTGACGATGATTTTTGGGTTCAATTTCACCTGAATTCCACAACACTTTGTCCGGATACACCTGGAGGAAAGCTGAAATATCCGGTGTGTTGTGGCTATCTCAATCCCAGATCTTGCTGCAACCTCTGTGTTTGTTTGTGTTTTGGGGGCTTTATCTATGGACTTTGTGGTTTTGAATGATTTCAGCATGTAACTTTTTGTTTTTTGATAGCAAATGCTAATTGTTTCCACATGGAGTCAATTCCTCCACGCATGCTAGTTTTCTCGACAGAACAATTCAGGATCCCGAGAAAACATGCCATTTCTGCTGTAAACATGGGATTGGATCCACTTGCCAAACAGAAAGATTGTGCTTTTCTCCAAAACCACTTTCACAGTGATCTTTTGGTTCAATTTCACCTGAATTCCACAACATGTTGTCTGGATATGCCTGAAGGAAAGGAGAAATATCCGGTGTGTTGTGGCTATCTCAATCCCAGATCTTGCTACAGCCTCTGTGTTTGTTTGTGTTTTCTGGGCTTTATCTATGCACTTGATGGTTTTGAATGCATTTTAGCATGTAACTTTTTCTTTTCCACCTGCAAACGCTAATTGGTTGCACATGGAGTCAATTCCTCCACACATTTGAGTTTTCTCGGGAGAACAATTTAGAATACCGAGAAAACATGCCATTTCTGTTTGTTACCATGGCACTGGATGCATTTGCCAAAAAGATAGATTGTGCTTTTCTCCAAAATCACTCTGACGGTGATTTTTGGTTAACTTTCACCCGAATTCCACAACACTTTGTCCCGATAATACTGGAGGAAAGCAGAATTATCCGGTGTGTTGTGGCTATCTCAATCCCAGATCTTGCTGCAGCCTGTGTGTTTGTTTGTGGTTTTGGGGCTCTATCTACGGAATTTGTGGTTTTGAATTTCAGCATGTAACTTTTTTTTTGCTAGCAAACGCTAATTGGTTCCATATGGAATCAATTTGTCCACACATTCGAATTTTCTCAGCAGAACAATTCAGAATCCCGAGAAAACATGTTTTTCTATTTGTTACCATGGCACTGGATGCATTTGCCGAAAAGATAGATTGTGCTTTTCTCCAAAACCACTTTGACGGTGATTTTTTGGTGAAATTTCACCCAAATTCCACAATACTTTGTCCAGATAATACTGGAGGAAAGTAGAAATATCCGGTGTGTTGTGGCTATCTCAATCCCAGATCTTGCTACAGCCTCTGTGTTTGTTTGTGTTTTCTGGGCTTTATCTACGTACTTGGTGGTTTTGAATGCATTTTAGCATGTAACATTTTCTTTTCTGCTGTTAAACACTAATTGGTTCCACATGGAGTCAATTCCTCCACACATTTGATTTTTCTCGGGAAACAATTCAGAATCTCGAGAAAACATGCCAATTCTGTTTATAAAAATGGTATTGGATCTACTAGCCGAACAGAATGATTGTGCTTTTCTCCAAAACCACTTTGGCGGTGATTTTTTGGTTCAATTTCACCCGAATTGCACAACACTTTGTCCGCAATGCCTGGAGGAAAGCAGAAATATCTGGTGTGTTGTGGCTATCTCAATCCCAGATCTTGCTACAGCTTCTGTGTTTGTGTTTTCTGGGCTTTATCTATGGACTTGACGGTTTTGAATGCATTTTAGCACGTAACTTTTATTTTCCTCTGGCAAACACTAATTGTTTCCACATGGAGTCAATTTCTCCACTCATTTGAGTTTTCTCGGGAGAAGAATTCAGAATCATGAGATAACTTGCCATTTCTGTTTGTAAGCATGGCACTTGGATGCACTTCCCGAACAGAAAGATTGTGCTTTTCTCGAAAACAACTTTGACGGTGATTTTTTGGTTACCTTTCACCCAAATTCCACAACACTTTGTCCGGATACGCCTGGAGGAAAGCGGAAATATCCGGTGTGTTGTGGCTATCTCAATCCCAGATCTTGCTACAGCTTCTGTGTTTGTTTATGTTTTGTGGGCTTTATCTATGAACTTGTCGGTTTTGAATGCATTTTAGCATGTAATTTTTGTTTTGTGCCGGCAAATGCTAATTAGTTCCACATGGAGTCAATTCGTCCCCACATGCGAATTTTCTTGGCAGAACAATTCAGAATCCGAGAAAACATGCTACTTCTGTTTGTAAACATGGCCCTGGATGCACTTCCTGAACAGAAAGATTGTGCTTTTCTCCAAAACCACTTTGACTGTGATTTTTGGTTCAATTTCACCAGAATTCCTCAACACTTTGTCCGTATATGCAGGGAGGAAAGCATAAATATCTGGTGTGTTGTGGCTATCTCAATCCCAGATCTTGCTACAGCCTCTCTGTTTGTTTATGTTTTCTTGGCTTTATCTGCAGACTTGAGGGTGTTGAACGCATTTTAGCCTGTAACCTTTTTGTTTTCTGCCAGCAAACGCTAATTGGTTCCACATGGAGTCAGTTCCTCCACACATTCGAGTGTTCTTGGCAGAACAATTCAGAATCCCGAGAAAACATGCTATTTCTGTTCGTAAACATGCCTCTGGATGCACTTCTCGAACAGAAAGCTTGTGCTTTTCTCCAAAACCACTTTGACGGTGATTTTTTGGTTACCTTTCACCCGAATTCCACAACACTTTATCCGTATATGCAGGGAGGAAAGCAGAAATATCTGGTATGTTTTGGCTATCTCAATCCCAGACCTTGCTACAGCTACTGTGTTTGTGTTTTCTGGGCTTTATCTATGGACTTGACGGTTTTGAATGCATTTTAGCACGTAACTTTTTGTTTTGTGCCAGCAAATGCTAATTGGTTCCACATGGAGACTATTCCACCACGCATTTGTCTTTTCTTGGCAGAACAATTCAAAATCCGAGAAAACATGCTATTTCTGTTTTTAACATGGCACTTGATGCACTTCCCGAACAAAAAGATTCTGCTTTTCTCCAAAACCACTTTGACGGTGATTTTTTGGTTCAATTTCACCCGAATTCCACAAGATTTTGTACGGATATGCCTGGAGGAAAGCAGAAACATCCGGTGTGTGTGGCTATCTCAATCGAGGATCTTCCTACACCCTCTGTGTTTGTTTGTGTTTTCTGGGCTTATCTAAGGACTTGAAGGTTTTGAATGCATTTTAGCATGTAAATTTTTGTTTTCTGCTGTTAAAAACTAATTGGTTCCACATGGAGTCAATTCCTCCACACATTCGAGTATTCTCGGTAGAACAATTCAGAATCCCGAGAAAACATGCTGTTTCTGTTTGTAAACATGACATTGGATCCTCTTGCCGAACAGAAACATTGCGGTATTCTCCAAAACCACTTTGACGGTGATTTTTTGGTGAAATTTCACCCGAATTCCACAACACTTTGTCCGGATACGCCTGCAGGAAAGCAGAAATGTCCGGTGTGTTGTGGCTATCTCAATCCCAGATCTTGCTACAGCCTCTGTGTTTGTTTGTGTATTCTGGGCTTTATCTACGGACTTGAGTGTGTTGAATTCATTTTAGCATGTAACATTTTGTTTTCTGCCGGCAAACGTTAATTGGTTCCACATGCAGTCAATTCCTCCACACATTCGAGTGTTCTCGGCAGAGCAATCCAGAATCCAGAGAAAACATGCTATTTGTATTTGTTACCATGGCACTGGATGCACTTCCTGAACAGAAAGATTGTGCCTTTCTCCAAAACCACTTTGACGGTGATTTTTTGGTTCAATTTCACCCGAATACCACAACACTTTGTCTGGATATGCTTGGAGGAAAGCAGAAATATCTGGTCTGTTGGGGCTATCTCAATCCCAGATCTTGCTACAGCCTCTCTGTTTGTTTGTGTTTTCCGGGCTTTATCTACGGACTTGATGGTGTTGAATGCATTTCATAATTTTTTTTGTTTTCTGACAGCAAACGCTAATTGATTCCACATGAAGTCAATTCCTTCACACATTCGTGTGTTCTCAGCAGAAAATTTAGAATCCGAGAAAACATGCTACTTCTGCTGGTAAACATGGCACTGGATGCACTTACCAAAAACAAAGATTGTGCTTTTCTCCAAAACTACTTTGACGGTGATTTTTTGGTGAAATTTCACCTGAATTCCGCAACACATTTTCCGCGTATGCCTGGAGGAAAGCAGAAATATCCGGTGTGTTGTGGCTATCTCAATCCCAGATCTTGCTGCAGCCTCTGTGTTTGTTTGTGTTTTCTGTGCTTTATCTACGGACTTGATGGTTTTGAATGCATTTTAGCATGTAACTTTTGGTTTTCCGCCTGCAAACGCTAATTGGTTGCACATGGAGTCAATTCCTCCACACATTTGAGTTGTCTCAGGAGAACAATTCAGAATCTCGAGAAAACATGCCATTTCTGTCTATAAACATGGCATTGGATCTACTAGCCGAACAGAAAGATTGTGCTTTTCTCCAAAACCTCTTTGACGGTGATTTTTTGGTGAAATTTCACCTGAATTCCACAACACTTTTTCCAGATATGCCTGGAGGAAAGCAGAAATATCCATTGTGTTGTGCCTATCTCAATCCCAGATCTTGCCACAGCTTCTTTGTTTGTTTGTGTTTTTTGGGCTTTCTGTATGGACTTGTGGGTGTTGAATGCATTTTAGCATGTAACGTTTTGTTTTCTGCTGGCAAACGCTAATTGGTTTCACATGTTTCAATTTCTCAACACATTACAGGTTTCTCGGCAGAACAATTCAGAATCCCGAGAGAACATGCCATTTCTGCTGTTAACATGGGATTGGATGCATTTGCCGATCATAAATATTGTGCGTTTCTCCAAAACCACTTTGACGGTGATTTTTTGGTTCAATTTCACCTGAATTCCACAACACTTTTTCTGGATATGAATTGAGGAAAGCAGAAATATCCGGTGCGTTGTGGCTATCTCAATCCCAGATCTTGCTACAGCCTCTGTGTTTGTTTGTGTTTTCGTGGATTTATCTACAGACTTGATGGTTTTGAATGCATTTTGGCACGTAGCTGTTTGTTTTCTGCCGGCACACACTAATTGGTTCCCCATGAAGTAAATTCCTCCACACATTCGAGTGTTCTCGGAAGAACAATTCAGAATGCAGAGAAAACATGCCATTTCTGTTGTAAACATGGCACTGGATGCATTTCCCGAACACAAAGATTGTGCGTTTCTCCAAAACCACTTTGACGGTGATTTTTTGGTTCAATTTCACCTGAATTCCACAGCACTTTTTCCGGATATGAATGGAGGAAAACGGAAATATCTGGTGTGTTGTGGCTATCTCCATCCCAGATCTTGCTACAGCCTCTGTGTTTGTTTGTGTATTCTGGCCTTTATCTACGGACTTGACGGTTTTGAATGCATTTTAGCATGTAACTTTTTGCTTTCTGCTGGCAAACGCTAATTGGTTCCACATGGAGTCAATTCCTCCACACATACGAGTGTTCTAGACAGAACAATTCAGAATCCAGAGAAAACATGCTATTTTTATTGTTACAATGGCGCTGGATGCACTTGCCGAATGGAAAAATTGTGATTTTCTCCAAAACCACTTTGCCGGTGATTTTTTGGTGAAATTTCACCCGAAATCAACAACACTTTGTCCGGATATGCCTGGAGGAAAGCAGAAATATCCGGTGTGTTGTGGCTATCTCAATCCCAGATCTTGCTTCAGCCTCTGGGTTTGTTTGTGTTTTCTTGGCTTTATCTATGGACTTGAGGGTGTTGAATGCATTTTAGCATGTAACTTTTTGAGTTTTCTGGTTAAACACTAATTGGTTCCACATGGAGTCAATTCCTCCTCACATTTGAGTTTTCTCGACAGAACAATTCAGAATCCCACGAAAACATGCAATTTCTGTCGTAAACATGGCACTGGATTCACTTCCCGAACAGAAAGATTGTGCTTTTCTCCAAAACCACTTTGACGGTGATTTCTTGGTTCAGTTTCACCCGAATTCCAAAACACTTTGTCCGGATATACCTGGAGGAAAGCAGAAATATCCGTTGTGTTGTGGCTATCTCAAACCCAGATCTTGCTACAGCCTCTGGGTTTGTTTGTGTTTTCTGGGCTTTATCTACGCACTTGATGGTTTAGAATGTATTTTAGCATGTAACTTTTTGTTTACTTCCAACAAACGCTAATTGGTTCCACATGGAGTCAATTCATCCACACATTTGAATTTTCTAGGCAGTATAATTCTGAATCCCGAGAAATCATGCTATTTCTGTTTGTAACATGGCATTGGATGCACTTCCCGAACAGAAAGATTGTGCTTTTCTCCAAAACCACTTTGACGGTGAATTTTGGTTAAATTTCACCCAAATTCCACAACACTTTGTCCGGATATGCTTGGAGGAAAGCAGAAATATCTGGTGTGTTGTGGCTATCTGAATCCCAGATCTTGCTACAGCCTCTGGGTTTGTTTCTGTTTTCTGGGCTTTATCTATGGACTTGACGGTTTTGAATGCATTTTAGCATATAACTTTTTGTTTTCTGACAGCAAACGCTAATTGATTCCACATGAAGTAAATTCCTCCACACATTCGAGTGTTCTCGGCAGAACAATTCAGAATCCCGTGAAAACATGCCATTTCTGTTCGTAAACATGGCACTGTATGCACTTCTCGAACAGAAATATTCTGCTTTTCTCCAAAACCACTTTGACGGTGATTTTTTGGTGAAATTTCACCCGAATTCCACAACACTTTGTCCGGATACGCCTGCAGGAAAGCAGAAATATCCGGTGTGTTGTGGCTATCTCAATCCCATTTCTTGCTATAGCCTTTGGGTTTGTTTGTGTTTTCTGGGCTTTATCTACGGACTTGACATTTTTGAACGTATTTTAGCATGTAACATTTTGTTTTCTGCCGGCAAACGCTAATTGGTTCCACATGGAGTCAATTCCTCTACACATTGTGTTTTCTCGGCAGAACAATTCAGAAATCAAGAAAACATGCTATTTCTGTTTGTAAACATGGCACTGCATCCACTTGCCGAACAGAAAGATTGTGCTTTTCTCCAAAACCACTTTGACGGTGATTTTTGGTTCAATTTCACCTGAATTCCACAACACTTTTTCCAGATATACCTGGAGGAAAGCGGAAATATCCGGTGTGTTGTGGTTATCTGAATCCCAGATCTTGCTACAGCTCTGTGTTTGTTCATGTTTCTGGGCTTTATCTACAGATTTGAGGGTGTTGAATGCATTTTAGCATGTAACATTTTGTTTTCTGCCGGCAAATGCTAATTGGTTCCACATGGAGTCAGTTCCTCCACACATTCAAGTTTTCTCAGCAGAACAATTCAGAATACCGAGAAAACATGCCATTTCTTTTTATAAGCATGGCACTGGATTCACTGGCCGAACAGAAAGATTGTGCTTTTCTCCAAAACCACTTTGACGATGATTTTTGGGTTCAATTTCACCTGAATTCCACAACACTTTGTCCGGATACACCTGGAGGAAAGCTGAAATATCCGGTGTGTTGTGGCTATCTCAATCCCAGATCTTGCTGCAACCTCTGTGTTTGTTTGTGTTTTGGGGGCTTTATCTATGGACTTTGTGGTTTTGAATGATTTCATCATGTAACTTTTTGTTTTTTGATAGCAAATGCTAATTGTTTCCACATGGAGTCAATTCCTCCACGCATGCTAGTTTTCTCGACAGAACAATTCAGGATCCCGAGAAAACATGCCATTTCTGCTGTAAACATGGGATTGGATCCACTTGCCAAACAGAAAGATTGTGCTTTTCTCCAAAACCACTTTCACAGTGATCTTTTGGTTCAATTTCACCTGAATTCCACAACATGTTGTCTGGATATGCCTGAAGGAAAGGAGAAATATCCGGTGTGTTGTGGCTATCTCAATCCCAGATCTTGCTACAGCCTCTGTGTTTGTTTGTGTTTTCTGGGCTTTATCTATGCACTTGATGGTTTTGAATGCATTTTAGCATGTAACTTTTTCTTATCCACCTGCAAACGCTAATTGGTTGCACATGGAGTCAATTCCTCCACACATTTGATTTTTCTCGGGAAACAATTCAGAATCTCGAGAAAACATGCCAATTCTGTTTATAAAAATGGTATTGGATCTACTAGCCGAACAGAATGATTGTGCTTTTCTCCAAAACCACTTTGGCGGTGATTTTTTGGTTCAATTTCACCCGAATTGCACAACACTTTGTCCGCAATGCCTGGAGGAAAGCAGAAATATCTGGTGTGTTGTGGCTATCTCAATCCCAGATCTTGCTACAGCTTCTGTGTTTGTGTTTTCTGGGCTTTATCTATGGACTTGACGGTTTTGAATGCATTTTAGCACGTAACTTTTATTTTCCTCTGGCAAACACTAATTGTTTCCACATGGAGTCAATTTCTCCACTCATTTGAGTTTTCTCGGGAGAAGAATTCAGAATCATGAGATAACTTGCCATTTCTGTTTGTAAGCATGGCACTTGGATGCACTTCCCGAACAGAAAGATTGTGCTTTTCTCGAAAACAACTTTGACCGTGATTTTTTGGTTACCTTTCACCCAAATTCCACAACACTTTGTCCGGATACGCCTGGAGGAAAGCGGAAATATCCGGTGTGTTGTGGCTATCTCAATCCCAGATCTTGCTACAGCTTCTGTGTTTGTTTATGTTTTCTGGGCTTTATCTACGAACTTGACGGTTTTGAATGCATTTTAGCATGTAATTTTTGTTTTGTGCCGGCAAATGCTAATTAGTTCCACATGGAGTCAATTCGTCCCCACATGCGAATTTTCTTGGCAGAACAATTCAGAATCCGAGAAAACATGCTACTTCTGTTTGTAAACATGGCCCTGGATGCACTTCCTGAACAGAAAGATTGTGCTTTTCTCCAAAACCACTTTGACTGTGATTTTTGGTTCAATTTCACCAGAATTCCTCAACACTTTGTCCGTATATGCAGGGAGGAAAGCATAAATATCTGGTGTGTTGTGGCTATCTCAATCCCAGATCTTGCTACAGCCTCTCTGTTTGTTTATGTTTTCTTGGCTTTATCTGCAGACTTGAGGGTGTTGAACGCATTTTAGCCTGTAACCTTTTTGTTTTCTGCCAGCAAACGCTAATTGGTTCCACATGGAGTCAGTTCCTCCACACATTCGAGTGTTCTTGGCAGAACAATTCAGAATCCCGAGAAAACATGCTATTTCTGTTCGTAAACATGCCTCTGGATGCACTTCTCGAACAGAAAGCTTGTGCTTTTCTCCAAAACCACTTTGACGGTGATTTTTTGGTTACCTTTCACCCGAATTCCACAACACTTTGTCCGTATATGCAGGGAGGAAAGCAGAAATATCTGGTATGTTTTGGCTATCTCAATCCCAGACCTTGCTACAGCTACTGTGTTTGTGTTTTCTGGGCTTTATCTATGGACTTGACGGTTTTGAATGCATTTTAGCACGTAACTTTTTGTTTTGTGCCAGCAAATGCTAATTGGTTCCACATGGAGACTATTCCACCACGCATTTGTCTTTTCTTGGCAGAACAATTCAAAATCCGAGAAAACATGCTATTTCTGTTTTTAACATGGCACTTGATGCACTTCCCGAACAAAAAGATTCTGCTTTTCTCCAAAACCACTTTGACGGTGATTTTTTGGTTCAATTTCACCCGAATTCCACAAGATTTTGTACGGATATGCCTGGAGGAAAGCAGAAACATCCGGTGTGTGTGGCTATCTCAATCGAGGATCTTCCTACACCCTCTGTGTTTGTTTGTGTTTTCTGGGCTTATCTAAGGACTTGAAGGTTTTGAATGCATTTTAGCATGTAAATTTTTGTTTTCTGCTGTTAAAAACTAATTGGTTCCACATGGAGTCAATTCCTCCACACATTCGAGTATTCTCGGTAGAACAATTCAGAATCCCGAGAAAACATGCTGTTTCTGTTTGTAAACATGACATTGGATCCTCTTGCCGAACAGAAACATTGCGGTTTTCTCCAAAACCACTTTGACGGTGATTTTTTGGTGAAATTTCACCCGAATTCCACAACACTTTGTCCGGATACGCCTGCAGGAAAGCAGAAATGTCCGGTGTGTTGTGGCTATCTCAATCCCAGATCTTGCTACAGCCTCTGTGTTTGTTTGTGTATTCTGGGCTTTATCTACGGACTTGAGTGTGTTGAATTCATTTTAGCATGTAACATTTTGTTTTCTGCCGGCAAACGTTAATTGGTTCCACATGCAGTCAATTCCTCCACACATTCGAGTGTTCTCGGCAGAGCAATCCAGAATCCAGAGAAAACATGCTATTTGTATTTGTTACCATGGCACTGGATGCACTTCCTGAACAGAAAGATTGTGCCTTTCTCCAAAACCACTTTGACGGTGATTTTTTGGTTCAATTTCACCCGAATACCACAACACTTTGTCTGGATATGCTTGGAGGAAAGCAGAAATATCTGGTCTGTTGGGGCTATCTCAATCCCAGATCTTGCTACAGCCTCTCTGTTTGTTTGTGTTTTCCGGGCTTTATCTACGGACTTGATGGTGTTGAATGCATTTCATAATTTTTTTTGTTTTCTGACAGCAAACGCTAATTGATTCCACATGAAGTCAATTCCTCCACACATTCGTGTGTTCTCAGCAGAAAATTTAGAATCCGAGAAAACATGCTACTTCTGCTGGTAAACATGGCACTGGATGCACTTACCAAAAACAAAGATTGTGCTTTTCTCCAAAACTACTTTGACGGTGATTTTTTGGTGAAATTTCACCTGAATTCCGCAACACATTTTCCGCATATGCCTGGAGGAAAGCAGAAATATCCGGTGTGTTGTGGCTATCTCAATCCCAGATCTTGCTGCAGCCTCTGTGTTTGTTTGTGTTTTCTGTGCTTTATCTACGGACTTGATGGTTTTGAATGCATTTTAGCATGTAACTTTTGGTTTTCCGCCTGCAAACGCTAATTGGTTGCACATGGAGTCAATTCCTCCACACATTTGAGTTGTCTCAGGAGAACAATTCAGAATCTCGAGAAAACATGCCATTTCTGTCTATAAACATGGCATTGGATCTACTAGCCGAACAGAAAGATTGTGCTTTTCTCCAAAACCTCTTTGACGGTGATTTTTTGGTGAAATTTCACCTGAATTCCACAACACTTTTTCCAGATATGCCTGGAGGAAAGCAGAAATATCCATTGTGTTGTGCCTATCTCAATCCCAGATCTTGCCACAGCTTCTTTGTTTGTTTGTGTTTTTTGGGCTTTCTGTATGGACTTGTGGGTGTTGAATGCATTTTAGCATGTAACGTTTTGTTTTCTGCTGGCAAACGCTAATTGGTTTCACATGTTTCAATTTCTCAACACATTACAGGTTTCTCGGCAGAACAATTCAGAATCCCGAGAGAACATGCCATTTCTGCTGTTAACATGGGATTGGATGCATTTGCCGATCATAAATATTGTGCGTTTCTCCAAAACCACTTTGACGGTGATTTTTTGGTTCAATTTCACCTGAATTCCACAACACTTTTTCTGGATATGAATTGAGGAAAGCAGAAATATCCGGTGCGTTGTGGCTATCTCAATCCCAGATCTTGCTACAGCCTCTGTGTTTGTTTGTGTTTTCTGGGCTTTATCGACGGACTTGATGGTTTTGAATGCATTTTGGCACGTAGCTGTTTGTTTTCTGCCGGCACACACTAATTGGTTCCCCATGAAGTAAATTCCTCCACACATTCGAGTGTTCTCGGAAGAACAATTCAGAATGCAGAGAAAACATGCCATTTCTGTTGTAAACATGGCACTGGATGCATTTCCCGAACACAAAGATTGTGCGTTTCTCCAAAACCACTTTGACGGTGATTTTTTGGTTCAATTTCACCTGAATTCCACAGCACTTTTTCCGGATATGAATGGAGGAAAGCGGAAATATCTGGTGTGTTGTGGCTATCTCAATCCCAGATCTTACTACAGCCTCTGTGTTTGTTTGTGTATTCTGGCCTTTATCTACGGACTTGACGGTTTTGAATGCATTTTAGCATGTAACTTTTTGCTTTCTGCTGGCAAACGCTAATTGGTTCCACATGGAGTCAATTCCTCCACACATACGAGTGTTCTAGACAGAACAATTCATAATCCAGAGAAAACATGCTATTTTTATTTGTTACAATGGCACTAGATGCACTTGCCGAACGGAAAGATTGTGCTTTTCTCCAAAACCACTTTGCCGGTGATTTTTTGGTGAAATTTCACCCGAAATCAACAACACTTTGTCCGGATAAGCCTGGAGGAAAGCAGAAATATCCGGTGTGTTGTGGCTATCTCAATCCCAGATCTTGCTTCATCCTCTGGGTTTGTTTGTGTTTTCTTGGCTTTATCTATGGACTTGAGGGTGTTGAATGCATTTTAGCATGTAACTTTTTGAGTTTTCTGGTTAAACACTAATTGGTTCCACATGGAGTCAATTCCTCCTCACATTTGAGTTTTCTCGACAGAACAATTCAGAATCCCACGAAAACATGCAATTTCTGTCGTAAACATGGCACTGGATTCACTTCCCGAACAGAAAGATTGTGCTTTTCTCCAAAACCACTTTGACGGTGATTTCTTGGTTCAGTTTCACCCGAATTCCAAAACACTTTGTCCGGATATACCTGGAGGAAAGCAGAAATATCCGTTGTGTTGTGGCTATCTCAAACCCAGATCTTGCTACAGCCTCTGGGTTTGTTTGTGTTTTCTGGGCTTTATCTACACACTTGATGGTTTAGAATGTATTTTAGCATGTAACTTTTTGTTTACTTCCGACAAACGCTAATTGGTTCCACATGGAGTCAATTCATCCACACATTTGAATTTTCTAGGCAGTACAATTCTGAATCCCGAGAAATCATGCTATTTCTGTTTGTAACATGGCATTGGATGCACTTCCCGAACAGAAAGATTGTGCTTTTCTCCAAAACCACTTTGACGGTGAATTTTGGTTAAATTTCACCCAAATTCCACAACACTTTGTCTGGATATGCTTGGAGGAAAGCAGAAATACCCGGTGTGTTGTGGCGATCTCAATCGCAGATCTTGCTACAGCCTCTGGGTTTGTTTCTGTTTTCTGGGCTTTATCTATGGACTTGACGGTTTTGAATGCATTTTAGCATATAACTTTTTGTTTTCTGACAGCAAACGCTAATTGATTCCACATGAAGTAAATTCCTCCACACATTCGAGTGTTCTCGGCAGAACAATTCAGAATCCCGTGAAAACATGCCATTTCTGTTCGTAAACATGGCACTGTATGCACTTCTCGAACAGAAATATTCTGCTTTTCTCCAAAACCACTTTGACGGTGATTTTTTGGTGAAATTTCACCCGAATTCCACAACACTTTGTCCGGATACGCCTGCAGGAAAGCAGAAATATCCGGTGTGTTGTGGCTATCTCAATCCCATTTCTTGCTATAGCCTTTGGGTTTGTTTGTGTTTTCTGGGCTTTATCTACGGACTTGACATTTTTGAACGTATTTTAGCATGTAACATTTTGTTTTCTGCCGGCAAACGCTAATTGGTTCCACATGGAGTCAATTCCTCTACACATTGTGTTTTCTCGGCAGAACAATTCAGAAATCAAGAAAACATGCTATTTCTGTTTGTAAACATGGCACTGCATCCACTTGCCGAACAGAAAGATTGTGCTTTTCTCCAAAACCACTTTGACGGTGATTTTTGGTTCAATTTCACCTGAATTCCACAACACTTTTTCCAGATATGCCTGGAGGAGAGCGGAAATATCCGGTGTGTTGTGGTTATCTGAATCCCAGATCTTGCTACAGCTCTGTGTTTGTTCATGTTTCTGGGCTTTATCTACAGATTTGAGGGTGTTGAATGCATTTTAGCATGTAACATTTTGTTTTCTGCCGGCAAACGCTAATTGGTTCCACATGGAGTCAGTTCCTCCACACATTCAAGTGTTCTTGGCAGAACAATTCAGAATCCAGTGATAACATGCTATTTCTGTTCGTAAACATGGCACTGGATGCACTTGCCGAACAGAAAGATTGTGCTTTTCTCCAAAACCTCTTTGACGGTGATTTTTTGGTTAACTTTAACCCGAATTCCACAACACTTTGTCTGGATATGCCTGGAGGAAAGCAGAAATATCCGTTGTGTTGTGGCGATCTCAATCCCAGATCTTGCTACAGCCTCTTTGTTTGTGTTTTCTGGGCTTTATCTAAGGACTTGACAGTTTTGAATGCATTTCTGCATTTTTTTTTGTTTTCTCCCGGGAAATGCTAATTGGTTCCACATGGAGTCAATTCAGCCACGCATTCGTGTTTTCTCGGCAGAACCATTCAGAATCCGAGAAAACAAGATATATCTCTTTGTAAATATGACATTCGATCCACATGCCGAACACAAAGATTGTGCTTTTCTCCAAAACCACTTTGACAGTGATTTTTTTGGTTAAATTTCACATGAATTCCACAACACTTTGTGTGGATATGCCTGGAGAAAAGCAGAAATATCCGGTGTGTTGTGGCTATCTCAATCCCAGATCTTGCTACAGCCTCTGTGTTTGTTTGTGATTTCTGGGCATTATCTATGGACTTGACGGTGTTGAATGCATTTTAGCATGTAACTTTTTGTTTTCTGCCGGCAAACACTAATTGGTTCCACATGGAGTCATTCCTCCACACATTCCAGTTTTCTCAGCAGAACAATTCAGAATCCCGAGAAAACATGCCATTTCTGTTGTAAACATGGCACTGGATGCATTTCCTGAACACAAAGATTGTGCGTTTCTCCAAAACCACTTTGACAGTGATTTTTTGGTTCAATTTCACCCGAATTCCACAACACTTTGTCCGGATATGCTTGGAGGAAAGCAGAAATATCCTGTGTGTGGTTACTATCTCAAACCCAGATTGTGCTACAGCCTCTGTTGTGTGTTTTTGCGGCTTTATCTACGAACTTTATGGTTTTGAATTTCAGCATGTAACTTTTTGTTTTGTGATAGCAAACACTAACTGGTTCCATATGGAGTTAATTTCTCCACACATTTGAATTTTCTCGGAAGAACAATTCATATTCCCGAGAAAACATACTATTTCTATTTGTTACCATGGCACTGGATGAATTTGCCAAAAAGATAGATTGTGCTTTTCTGCAAAACCACTTTGACGGTGATTTTTTGGTTCAATTTCACCCAAATTCCACAACACATTGTCCAGATATGCCTGGAGGAAAGCAGAAATATCCGGTGTGTTGTGGCTATCTCAATCCCAGATCTTGCTACAGCCTCTGTGTTTCTTTGTGTTTTCAGGGCTTTATCTACGAACTTGACGGTTTTGAATGGATTTTAGCATGCAACATTTTGTTTTCTGCCGGCAAACACAAATTGGTTCCACATGCATCAATTACTCAATACATTCGAGTGTTCTCGGCAGAACAATTCAGAATCCCGAGAAAAAATGCTATTTCTATTTGTTATCATGGCACTGGATGAACTTCCCAAACAGAAAGATTGTGCTTTTCTCCAAAACCATTTGACGGTGATTTTCTGGTTCAATTTCCCACGAATTCCTCAACACTTTTTCCGGATATGCCTGGAGGAAAGCCGAAATATCCGGTGGTTGTGGCTATCTCAATCCCAGATCTTGCTACAGCTTCGGTGTTTGTTGGTGTTTTCTGACCTTTATCTACATCTTGACGGTTTTGAATTCATTTTAGCAGGTAACTTTTTTTTTCTGCTTGCAAACGCTAATTGGTTGCACATGCAGTCTATGCCTCCACGCACCGTGTTTTCTCTGCTGAACAATTCAGAATCCTGAGAAAACATGCTATTTCTGTTTGTAAACATGTCACTGGATGCCCTTCCGAACAGAAAGATTGTGCTTTTCTCCAAAACCACTTTGAAGGTGATTTTTAGGTTCAATTTCACCCGAATTCCATAACACTTTGTCCGGATATGCTAGGAGGAAAGCAGAAATATCCGGTGTGTTGTGGCGATCTCAATCCCAGATCTTGCTACAGCCTCTGTGTTTCTTTGTGTTTACTGGGCTTTTTCTACGTACTTGATGATTTTGAATGCATTTTAGCATGCAAAATTTTGTTTTCTGTCGGCAAACGCTAATTCGTTCCACATGGAGTCAGTTCCTCCTCACAGTCGAGTTTTCTAGACAGAAAAATTCAGAATCATGAGAAAACATGCCATTTCTGCTGTAAACATCGGATTGAATACGCTTGCCGTTCAGAAAGATTGTGCTTTTCTCCAAAACCTCTTTGACAGTTATTTTTTGGTTCAATTGTACCCGAATTCCACAACACTTTGTCCGGATATGCCTGGAGGAAAGCAGAAATATCCGGTGTGTTGTGGCTATCTCAATCCCAGATCTTGCTACAGCCTCTGTGTTTGTGTTTCCTGGGCTTTATCTACGTACTTGATGGATTTGAATGCATTTTAGCCTGTAGCATTTTGTTTTCTGCTGGCAAAAGCTAATTGGTACCACATGGAGTCAATTCCTCCACGTATTCGTGTTTTCTCAGTAGAACAATTTAGAATCTGAGAAAACATGCTATTTCTGTTGGTAAACATGGTCCTGGATGTACGTCCAGAACTGAAAAATTGTGCTTTTCCCAAAACCACTTTGACGGTGATTTTTTGGTGAAATTTCACCCGAATTCCACAACACTTTCTCCGGATATGCCTGGCAGAAAGCAGAAATATCCGGTGTGTTGTGGCTATCTCAATCCCAGATCTTGCTACAGCCTCTGGGTTTGTTTGTGTTTTCATGGCTTTATCTACGGACTTGACGGTTTTGAATGTATTTTAGCATGTAACTTTTTGTTTTGTGCCGGCAAACGCTAATTGGTTCCACATGGAGTGAATTCCTCCACACATTAGAGTTTTCTCGGCAGAACAATTCAGAATCCCGAGAAAACATGCTATTTCTGTTTATAATCGTGGCATTGGATCCACTACCCAAACAGAAAGATTGTGCTTTTCCCAAAACCACTTTGACGGTGATTTTCTGGTGAAATTTCACCAGAATTCCACAACACTTTTCCGGATATGCCTGGAGGAAAGCAGAAATATCTGCTGTGTTGTGGCGATCTCAATCCCAGATCTTGCTACAGCCTCTTTGTTTGTGTTTTCTTTGCTTTATCTACGGACTTGACGGTTTAGAATGTATTTTAGCATGTAACTTTTGTTTACTTCCGTCAAATGCTAATTGGTTCCACATGGAATCAATTCATCCAAACATTCAAGTTTTCTAGGCAGTACAATTCAGAATCCCGAGAAAACATGCTATTTCTGTTTTAAACATGGCATTGAATGCACTTCCAGAACTGAAAGATTGTGCTTTTCTCCAAAACTACTTTGACGGCGATTTTTGGTTAAATTTCACCCTAATTCCACAATATTTTGTGTGGATATGCCTGGAGGAAAGCAGAAATATCCGGTGTCTTGTGGAGATCTCAATCCCAGATCTTGCTACAGCCTCTGTGTTTGTATTTTCTGGGCTTTATCTGCGGACTTGACGGTTTTGAATGCATTTCAGCATGTAACTTTTTCTTTTGTGTCAGCAAACCCTAATTGGTTCCACATGGAGTCAATTCCTCCACACATTCGAGTTTTCTCGGCAGAACAATTCAGAATCCCGAGAAAACATGCTATTTCTGTTTATAAACGTGGCATTGGATTCACCTTCTGAACAGAACGATTGTGCTTGTCTGCAAAACCACTTTGACTGTGATTTTTTGGTTCAATTTCACCTAAATTCCACAACACTTTGTCTGGATATTCCTGGAGGAAAGCAGAAATATCCAGTGTGTTGTGGCTATCTCAATCCCAGATCTTGGTACAGCCTCTGTGTTTGTTTGTGTTTTCTGGGCTTTATCTACACTTGAGGGTTTTGAATGCATTTTATCATGTAACATTTTGTTTACTTCCGGCAAACGCTGATTGGTTCCATGGAGTCAATTCCTCCACACATTCGAGTTTTCTCGGGAGAACAATTCAGAATCCGAGAAAACATGATATTTCTGTTTGTAAACATGGCACTAGATGCACTTCCCGAACAGAAAGACTGCTTTTCTCCAAAACCACTTTGACAGTGATTTTTTGGTTTAATTTCACCAGAATTCCACAACACTTTTTCCAATTATGCCTGGAGGAAAGCAGAAATATCACGTGTGTTGTGGCTATCTCAATCCCAGATCTTGCTACAGCCTCTGTGTTTGTTTGTGTTTCTGGCCTTTATCTACGGACTTGATGGTTTTGAATTCATTTTAGCATGTAACATTTTGTTTTCTGCCAGCAAACGCTAATTGGTTCCACATGGAGTCAATTCCTACATGCATTCCAGTTTTCTCAACAGAGCAATTCAGAATCCTGAGAAAACATGCCATTTCTGCTGTAAACATGGGATTAGATACACTTGCCGATCAGAAAGATTGTGCTTTTCTCCAAAACCACTTTGACGGTGATTTTTTGGTTCAATTTCACATGAATTCCACAACATTTTGTCCGGATATGACTGGAGGAAAGCAGATATATCCGGTGTGTTGTGGCTATCTAAATCCAGATCTTGCTACAGCCTCTTTGTTCGTTTGTGTTTTCTGGGCTTTATCTATTGACTTGACAGTTTTGAATGCATTTTACCATGCAACATTTTGTTTTCCGCTGGCAAATGCTAATGGGTTCCACATGGAGTGAATTCCTAAACACGTTCGAGTTTTCTCGACCGAACAATTCAGAATCCTGAGGAAACATACCATTTCTGCTGTAAACATGGGATTGGATACACTTCCCAATCAGAAAGATTGTGCTTTTCTCCAAAACCACTTTGACGGTGATTTTTTGGTGAAATTTCACCCGAATTCCACAACATTTTGTCCGGATATACCTGGAGGAAAGCAGAAATATCCGGTGTATTGTGGCTATCTCAATCCCAGATCTTGCTGTAGCCTCTGTGTTTGTTTGTGTTTTCTGGGCTTTATCTACAGACTTGAGGGTGTTGAATGCATTTTAGCATGTAACATTTTGTTTTCTGCTGGCAAACGCTAATTGGTTCCACATGGAGTCAATTCCTCCATACATCCAGTTTTCTTGACAGAACAATTCAGAATCCTGAGAAAACAAGCCATTTCTGCTGTAAACATGGCATTGGATACACTTCCCGATCAGAAAGATTGTGCTTTTCTCCAAAACCATTTTGACGGTGATTTTTTGGTTCAATTTCACCCGAATTACATATCACTTGGTTCGGATATGCCTGGAGAAAAGCAGAAATATCGGGTGTGTTGTGGCTATCTCAATCCCAGATATTACTACAGCCTCTGTGTTTCTTTGTGTTTTTTGGGCTTTATCTACAGACTTGAGGGTGTTGAATGCATTTTAGCATGTAACATTTTGTTTTCTTCCGGCAAACGCTAATTGGTTCCACAGGGAGTCAATTCCTCCACGCATTCTTGTTTTCTCGGCAGAACCATTCAGAATCTGAGAAAACATGCTATTTTGTTTGTAAACATGGCACTGGATGTACTTTCCGAACAGCAAGATTGTGCTTTTATCAAAAAGCACTTTGACGGTGATTTTTTGGTTCAATTTTACCTGAATTCCACAACATTTTGTCTGGATATGCCTGGAGGAAAGTAGAAATATCCGGTGTGTTGTGGCTATCTCAATCCCTGATCTTGCTACAGCCTCTGTGTTTGTTTGTGTTTTCTGTGCTTTATCTACGGACTTGATGGTTTTGAATGCATTTTGGCATGTAACAATTTGTTTTCTGCCAGAAAACGCTAATTCGGTCCACAGGGAGTCAATTCCTCCACGTATTCTGGTTTTATAGGCAAAAAATTTATCCAAAAAAAATGCTACTTCTGTTTGTAAACATGGCACTTTATGCACTTCCCAAAAGGAAAGATGCTGCTTTTCTCCAAACCACTTTGATGGTTCAGTTTCATCCGAATTCCACAACACTTAATCCGGATATGCCTGGAGGAAAGCAGAAATATCCGTTGTGTTGTGGCTATCTGAATCGAAGATCTTGCTACAGCCTCTGTGTTTGTTTGTGTTTTCTACGCTATATCTATGGACTTGATGGTTTTGAATGCATTTTAAAATGTAACATTTTGTTTTCTGCCGGCAAACGCTAATTGGTTCCACATGGAGTCAATTTCTCCATGCATTCAAGTTTTCTCGTCAGAACAATTTAGAGTCTGTAGAAAACATTCTATTTCTGTTTGTAAAAATGGCACTATATGCACTTTCTGAACAGATTTGTTGTGCATTTCCTCACAACCACTTTGACAGTAATTTTTTGGTTCAATTTCACTCGAATTCCACAACACTTTGTTCGGATAATACTGGAGGAAAGCAGAAATATCGCGTGTGTTGTGGCTATCTCAATTGAAGATCTTGCTACAGCCTCTGTGTTTGTTTGTGTTTCTGGCCTTTATCTACGGACTTGACGGTTTTGAATGCATTTTAGCATGTAACATTTTGTTTTCTGCCGGCAAACGCTAATTGGTTCCACATGAAGTCAATTCCTCCATGCATTCCAGTTTTCTCAACAGAACAATTCAGAATCCTGAGAAAACATGCCATTTCTGCTGTAAACATGGGATTGGATACACTTGCTGATCAGAAAGATTGTGCTTTTCTCCAAAACCCCTTTGATGCAGATTTTTTGTTTCAATTTCACCCGAATTCTGCAACACTTTGTCCGGATATGCCTGGAGGAAAGCAGAAATATCCGGTGTGTTGTGGCTATCTCAATACCAGATCTTGCTACCGCCTCTGTGTTTGTTTGTGTTTTCTGGGCTTTATCTATGGACTTGATGGTTTTGAATGCATTTAAGCAGGTAACATTTTCTTTCTGCCTTTAAACACTAATTGGTTCCACATGGAGTCAATTCATCCACACATTCGCGTTTTCTCAGCAGAACAATTCAGAATCCCATGAAAACATGCCATTTCTTTACAAATATGGAATTAGATCCACTTGCCAAACAGAAAGATTGTGCTTTTCTCCAAAACCACTCTAACGGTGATTTTTTGATTCAATTTCACCCGAATTCCACAACACTTTGTCCGGATATGCCTGGAGGGAAGCTTAAATACCCGGTGTGTTGTGGCTATCTAAATCCCAGATCTTGCTACAGTCTCTGTGTTTGTTTGTTTTTTGGGCTTTATCTATGAACTTTGTGGTTTTGAATGATTTCAGCATGTAACTTTTTGTTTTGTGATAGCAAACGCTAATTGGTTCCATATGGAGTCAATTCCTCCACACATTCGATTTTTCTCGGGAGAACAATTCAGAATCCCGAGGAAACATGCTATTTCTGTTTGTTACCATGGCACTGGATGCATTTGCCGAAAAAATGATTGTGCTTTTCTCCAAAACCTCTTTGACGGCGATATTTTGGTTCAATTTCACCCGAATTCCACAACAGTTTGTCCAGATGTGCCTGGAGGAAATCAGATTATCCGGTGAGTTGTGGCTATCTCAATCCCAGGTCTTCCTACAGCCTCTGTGTTTTTTTGTGTTTTCTGTGCTTTATCTGCGGACTTGATGATTTTGAATGCATTTTACCATTTTCGGCTGGCAAATGCTAATGGGTTCCACATGGAGTGAATTCCTAAACACGTTCGAGTTTTCTCGACAGAGCAATTCAGAATCCAGAGAAAACATGCCATTTCTGCTGTAAACATGGGATTGGATACACTTGCCGATCAGAAAGATTGTGCTTTTCTCCAAAACCACTTTTACGGTTATTTTTTGCTTCAGTTTCACCCGAATTCCACAACACTTTTGCCGGATATGCCTGGAGGAAAGCAGAAATATCCGGTGTGTTGTGGCTATCTCAATCCCAGATCTTAAGTAGAAGAGACAAAACAACTTCTAAGAGGGATAATGTGTTAAGTTGTTCATTAATAGTCAGGGCTATGCTGATCTAGTCACCGTTTCCCATAGTGTCCATTCCACTTCAACAGGTTTCCTTTTTGGTGTTCAGTCAGTTGTCACCGATCAGGGAGAACATTTGGTATTTGTCCCTTTGGGACTGGCTTATTTCACTCAGCATGATGTGTTCCAGATTCCTCCATTTTATTGCAAATGACTGGATTTCGTTGTTTCTTACTGCGGTATAGTATTCTAAAGAGTACATATCCCATAATTTCTTTATCCAGTCTACCGTTGATGGGCATTTAGGTTGGTTCCAGGTCTTAGCTATTGTGAATTGAGCTGCAATAAACATTAGGGTGCAGACCGCTTTTTTGTTTGCCAATTTAAATTCCTTTGGGTAAATTCCAAGGAGTGGGATGGCTGGGTCGAACGGTAGGGTTATCTTCAGGTTTCTGAGGGATCTCCAGACTGACTTCCATAGTGGCTTGACCAGTTTGCATTCCCACCAACAGTGGGTTAGTGTCCCTTTTTCCCCACATCCTCGCCAGCATCTGTTGTTGGTAGATTTCTGAAGGTGAGCCATTCTAACCGGGGTGAGGTGGAACCTCATTGTGGTTTTGATTTGCATTTCCCTGATTGCTAATGACCTTGAACATTTTTTCATGTGCCTGTTAACCATTTGGATTTCCTCTTTTGAAAAATGTCTATTGAGGTCCTTGGCCCATCTCTTAAGTGGGTTGTTGGTTTTGTTTTTGTGGAGTTTCTTGATCTCTTTGTAGATTCTGGTTATTAACCCTTTATCTGTTGCATAGCTTGCAAATATTTTTTCCCATTGTGTCGGTTGTCTCTTCACTCTCCTGACTGTTTCTTTTGCAGTACAGAAACTTCTCAATTTGATGCAATCCCAATAGTTAATTTTGGCTTTGACTGCCTGTGCCTCCTGGGTCTTTTCCAGAAACTCTTTGCCTGTGCCAATATCTTGAAGGGTTTCTCCAATGTTCTCTAATAACTTGATGGTGTCAGGTCGTAGATTTAGGTCTTTAATCCATGTTGAGTGGATTTTTGTGTAAGGTGTAAGGTAGGGGTCTTGCTTCATGCTTCTGCACGTGGAAATCCAGTTTTCCCAGCACCATTTATTGAATAGGCTGTCCTTGCTCCAGGAATTAGTTTTAGATCCTTGATCAAATATAAGTTGGCTGTAGATGTTTGGGTTGATTTCTGGTGTTTCAATTCTGTTCCATTGGTCTATCCATCTGTTTCTGTACCAGTACCATGCTGTTTTGATTACAACTGCCCTGTAGTATGTCCTGAAATCTGGTATTGTGATGCCTCCGGCTTTGTTTTTGTTGTACAAGATTGCTTTAGCTATTCGAGGTCTCTTGTGCCTCCATATAAATTTCAGCACCAATTTTTCCAGATCTGAGAAGAAGGTCTTCGGTATCTTGATTGGTATTGCATTGAATTTATAAATTGCTTTTGGGAGAATGGACATTTTGATGATGTTGATTCTTCCAATCCATGAGCATGGAAGATTTTTCCATTTCTTGGTATCCTCTTCTATTTCTTTCTTTAAGGTTTTGTAATTTTCATCGTAGAGATCTTTAACGTCCTTGGTTAAGTTTATTCCAAGGTATTTGATTGTTTTTGTAGCTATTGTGAATGGGATTGATCTTAGAAGTTCTTCCTCAGCTGTGGCATTGTCTGTGTATACAAAGGCTGTTGATTTTTGTGCATTGATTTTATACCCTGCTACTTTGCCAAACTCTTCTATGAGTTCCAATAGTCTCTTAGTAGAGTTCTTTGGATCCCCTAAGTAAAGAATCATGTCATCTGCAAAGAGGGATAGTTTGAGTTCTTCCTTCCCAATTTGTATCCCTTTAATTTCTTTTTCATGCCTAATAGCTCTGGCTAGAACCTCCAGAACTATATTGAATAGCAGTGGTGAGAGTGGGCATCCCTGTCTGGTCCCAGATCTCAGTGGAAATGCTTCCAACTTTTCCCCATTCAATAGGATGTTGGCTGTGGGTTTTTCATAGATTGCTTTGATTGTATTGAGGAATGTTCCTTCCAAACCCAGTTTGCTTAGAGTTTTCATCATGAACGGGTGTTGTATTTTATCAAATGCTTTCTCGGCATCTATTGAGATAATCATATGGTTTTTCTTCTGCAGTCTGTTAATGTGGTGTATCACATTGATTGTCTTGCGCACATTAAACCATCCCTGCATACCAGGGATAAATCCCACTTGGTCTGGGTGGATGATCTTTCTGATGTGTTGTTGCAGTCTATTGGTGAGAATTTTATTGAGGATTTTTGCATCTATGTTCATCAGGGATATTGGTCTGTAATTCTCTTTCAGTGCTGCATCTTTTTCCGGCTTAGGAATTAAGGTGATGCTGGCTTCATAGAAAGAATTTGGGAGGATTCCCTCTTCTTCGATTGTTCTGAATAGTTTGAGAAGAATTGGAGTTAGTTCTTCTTTAAATGTCTGGTAGAATTCAGCAGTGAATCCATCTGGTCCTGGGCTTTTCTTTGTTGGGAGGGCCTTTATTACTGTTTCAATTTCTGTCTCAGTTATGGGTCTGTTTAGGTTTTCGATGTCTTCCTGGTTCAATTTAGGTATGTTGCATGTGTCCAGGAATGTATCCATTTCTGATAGGTTTCCCTGTTTGCTGGCATACAAGTCCTTGTAGTAATTTCTGATGATTCTTTTTATTTCTGTGATGTCTGTTGTTACGTTTCCTTTTTCATCTCTGATTTTATTGATTTGGGTCTTTTCTCTTCTTTTTTTAGTTAGTTGTGCCAATGGGGTGCCAATTTTGTTTATTTTTTCAAAAAACCAGCTCCTCGTTTGGCTGATTTTTTGTAATGTTTTTCTTGATTCAATCCTGTTGATTTCTTCTCTGATTTTCATTATTTCTCTTCTCCTACTAGATTTGGGTCTGGTTTGCTGTAGGTTTTCTAGATCCTTGCGGTGATTTGAAAGCTCATCTATTTGGTGCCTTTCCAATTTCTTGATGTAGGCACCTATTGATATAAACTTCCCTCTTAACACTGCTTTTGCTGTATCCCATAAGTTTTGGTATGTTGTGCTGTTATCCTCATTTACTTCCAGAAAGTTTTTGATTTCTCTTTTGATTTCTTCTATGACCCATTGTTCATTCAGGAGCATGTTGTTCAATCTCCATGTGTTTGCGTATGCTCTAGGGATTCCTGAGTTGCTAATTTCCAACTTCATTCCTTTATGGTCTGAGAAGCTGCATGGTATGATTCTAATTCTTTTGAATTTGCTGAGACTTGCTTTATGGCCTAGTATGTGGTCAATCCTAGAGAAGGTTCCATGTACTGCTGAGAAGAATGTAAAATCTTTAGCTGTAGGGTTGAAAGTTCTGTATATATCTATTAGATCCATTTGGGCTATAGTGTCGTTTAAATCTACTGTATCCTTGTTGATCTTCTGTCCTATTGATCTGTCTATTTCTGAGAGTGGAGTATTGAAGTCCCCCAGTACTATTGTATTGGGGTCTAAGTCTCCCTTTAAGTCCGTTAACAAATCTTTTAGATAAACCGGTGCCCTGTAGTTAGGTGCATATACATTGATAGTTGTTATATCTTCCTGTTGAATTGATCCCTTAATCATTATGTAGTGTCCCTCTTTGTCTCTCTTAATGGTTTTTGTGGTAAAGTTTATGGTGTCTGATATTAAGATGGCTACGCCCGCTCTTTTTTCATTTCTGTTGGCATGGTATATCTTTTTCCAGCCTTTCACTTTCAGTCTGTATGGATCTTTGTTGGAAAGATGTGTTTCTTGTAAGCAGCAAATAGATGGGTTTTGTTCCTTAACCCAATCAGCCAATCGGTGTCTTTTAACAGGACAGTTCAGGCCATTCACGTTCAATGTGACTACTGATAAGTGGTAACTTTGCCCTGCCATTTGCCAAAGATAAGTTCTAATATATGCTTTGAATTCCCTGTGATCTTTTGCTGTGAGCTTTCCTTCCTTGGTTTCCTTCCTTTACCTCCTTTCATATTGATAACCGTGTTTGTTTGTTTCTGTGTGTAACACATCTTTAAGCATCTTTTGCAGGGCTGGACGAGTGGCAACAAATTCTTTCAATTTCTGTTTGTTATGAAAAGTCTTTATTTCACCTTCATTCACAAATGATAGCTTTGCAGGATATAATATTCTGGGCTGGCAGTTGTTCTCTCTTAGTACCTGGGCTATATCTCGCCATTCCCTCCTAGCTTGTAGAGTTTCTGATGAGAAGTCAGCTGTGAGTCTGATTGGGGATCCTCTGAGAGTAATCCAACATGGGAAGTGAGATACTCAGTAGACTCATAGAATGGCAGATGTCCTAAATAGCACTCTGGCCTCAGAATCAGCCCTAAAGGCACTCGGATCTGGCTGAAAAGCCCGTGAGAGTATTTCAGGCATGGAAAGCCAAGACACTCTGGCAAAAGATCTCTGCGAGTGAGATCCCAGTGGAAAGAACAGGTCTTCAAAGAAGGAGGTACCTTTCTCTGAAGGGAGGAGAGAACCTCCACTTTGACTATGACCTTGTCTAAACAAGATAAGAATCGGAGAACTCAGAGGGCTTCCATAGCCTTGGAAACTCATGACTGGAGCATAGGGAGACTACCGATGCCATAGACAGGAGTGTCAATTGGTAAAGTCAACAACAGGAGTCACTGTGCACTTACTCCTCATGTAGGATCTCTGTCCTTAATGTGCTGTGTATTGAGATTTAATGCTATAACGAGTACTCAAACAGTATATTTCACTTTGTGTTTCTATGGGGGCGCAAACTGTTGAAATCTTTACTTAATGTATACTAAACTGATCCTCTGAAAAAAAAAAAAAAGAAATGATCAACTCCCAACTTGACTCTCACTGGGATTAAACATGACAATAGGTCTGATCTGATTTCATCATCATTTAAAAAAAATCATCTATTATTTTTCACTTTATGTTTCTGTGTGGGAGCAAACTGTTGAAATCCTTACTTAAGGTATACTAAGCTGATCTTCTGTATATTAAGATAATCAAAAATGAATCTTGATGTGAATGGAAGGGGAGAGGGAGTGGGAAAGGGGAGGGTAGTGGGTGGGAGGGACGGCATGTGGGGGAAGCCATTCTAATCCATAAATCGTACTTTGGAAATTTATATTCATTATTTAAAAGTTAAAAAAAAAATTCGGGTTCAATTTCACCCGAATTCCACAACACTTTCTCCGGATATGCCTGTAGGAAAGCAGAAATATCCGGTGGTTTGTGGCTATCTCAATCCCAGATCTTGCTACAGCCTCTGGGTTTGTTTGTGTTTTCTGGCCTTTATCTACGGACTTGACGGTTTTGAATGCATTTTAGCATGTAGCTTTTTGTTTTCTGCTGGCAAACGCTAATTGGTTCCACATGGAGTCAATTCCTCCAGACATTTGAGTTTACTCGACAGAACAATTCAGAATCTCGAGAAAACATGCCATTTCTGCTGTAAACGAGAGTGGATACAGTTGCCGATCAGAAAGATTGTGCTTTTCTCCAAAACCACTTTGACGGTGATTTTTTGGTTCAATTTCACGCGAATTCCACAACACTTTGTGTGGATATGCCTGGAGGAAAGCAGAAATATCGCGTGTGTTGTGGCTATCTCAATTCCAGATCTTACTATAGCTTCTGTGTTTGTTTGTGTTTTCTGGGCTTTATCTACGGACTTGAGGGTGTTGAATGCATTTTAGCATGTAATATTTTGTTTTCTGCCAGCAAACGCTAATTGGTTCCACATGAGGTCAATTCCTACACACAATCAAGTGTTCTTGGCAGAACAATTCAGAATCCAGAGAAAACATGACATTTCTCTTTATAAACACGGCATTGGATCCACTTGCTGAACAGAAAGATTTTGCTTTTCTCCAAAACCACTTTGACGCTGATTTCTTGGTTCAATTTCACCCGAATTCCAAAACACTTTGTCCGGATATGCCTGGAGGAAAGCAGAACTATCCGGTGTGTTGTGGCTATCTCAATCCCAGATCCAACTACAGCCTCTGTGTTTGTTTCTGTTTTCTGGGCATTATCTACGGACTTGATGGTTTTGAATGCATTTTAGCATGTAACATTTTATTTTCTGCCGGAAAACGCTAATGGGTTCCACATGGAGTCAATTCCTCAACACATTCAAGTTTTCTGGGCAGAACATTCAGAATCCCGAGAAAATCTGCTATTTCTATTTGTATACATGGCATTGGATCCACTATCCAAACAGAAAGACCGTGCTTTTCTCCAAAACCACTTTGACGGTGAATTTTAGGTTGAATTTCACCCGAATTCCAGAACACTTTGTCCGGATATGCCTGGAGGAAAGCAGAACTATCCGGTGTGTTGTGGCTATCTCAATCCCAGATCTTGCTACAGCCTCTGTGTTTGTTTGTGTTTTCTGGGCTTTATCTAAGGACTTGACGGTTTTGAATGCATTTTAGCATGTAACATTTTGTTTTCTACTTGCAAATGCTAATTGGTTCCACATGGAGTCAATTCCTCTACACATTCGAGTTTTCTCGGCAGAACAATTCAGAATCCCGAGAAAAACTGCTATTTTGGTTCATAAACATGGCATTGGATTTACTTGCCGAACTGAAAGATTGTGCATTTCTCCAATACCACTTTGACATTGATTTTTTGGTTCAATTTCACCCGAATTCCACAAAACTTTGTCCAGATATGCCTGGAGGAAAGCAGAAATATCGGGTGTGTTGTGGCTATATCAATGCCAGATCTTGCAAAAGCCTCTCTTTTTGCTTGTGTTTTCTGGGCTTTATCTACGTACTTTGAGGTTTTGAATGAGTTCAGCATGTAACTTTGTTTTCTGCTGGCAAACGCTAATTGGTTCCACATGGATTCAATTCCTCCATGCATTCAAGTTTTCTCAACAGAAAAATTCAGAATCCTGAGAAAACATGCCATTTCTGTTGTAAACATGTAATTGGATACACTTGCCAATCAGAAAGATTGTGCTTTTCTCCAAAACCACTTTGACGGTTATTTTTTGGTTCAATTTCACCCGAATTCCACAACACATTGTCCGTATATGCCTGGAGGAAAGGAGAAATATCGGGTGTGTTGTAGTTATCTCAATCCCAGATCTTGCTACAGCCTCTGTGTTTCTTTGTGTTTTCTGGGCTTCATCTATGGACTTGAGGGTGTTGAATGCATTTTAGCATGCAACATTTTGTTTTCTGCCGGCAAACACTAATTGGTTCCACATGGAGTGAATTCCTCCACGCATTCATGTTTTCTCAGCAGAAAAACTCAGAATCCGAGAAAACATGCTATTTCTGTTTGTAAACATGGCACTGGATGCACTTCCCGAACAGAAAGACTGTGCTAATTGTTTCCACCTGGAGTCAATTTCACAACACATTCGAGTTTTCTCTGCAGAACAATTCAGAATCCCGAGAAAACATGCCATTTCTGTTGTAAACATGGGATTGGATCTTCTTGCCGAACAGAAAGATTATGCTTTTCTCCAAAACCACTTTGAAGGTGATTTTTTGGTTCAATTTCACCCGAATTCCACAACACTTTGTCTGGATATTCCTGGAGGAAAGCAGAAATATGCAGTGTGTTGTGGCTATCTCAATCCCAGATCTTGCTACAGCCTCTGTGTTTGTTTGTGCTTTCTGGGCTTTATCTACGGAAGTGACAGTTTTTAATGCATTTTAGTATGTAACATTTTGTGTTTTGCCGGCAAATGCTAATGGGTTCCACATGGAGTCAATACGTCTACGCATTCAAGTTTTCTCGTCAGAACAATTCTGAATCCCGAGAAAACATGCCATTTCTGTTGTAAACATGGTACTGGATGCGCTTCCCGAACAGAAAGATTGTGCTTTTCTCCAAAACCTCTATAATGGTGATTTTTTGGTTGAATTTCACCCGAATTCCACAACGCTTTGTAAGGATATGCCTGGAGGAAAGCAGAAATATCCGGTGTGTTGTGGCTATCTCAATCCCAGATCTTGCTACAGCCTCTGTGTGTGTTTCTGTTTTCTGGGCTTGATCTACGGACCTTATGGTATTGAATGCATTTTAACATGTAACATTTTGTTTTCTGCTGGTAAATGCTAATTGGTTACTCATGGATTCCTTTCTTCCACGCATTTGAGTTTTCTTGTCAGAACAATTCAGAATCCCGAGAAAACATGCTATTTCTGTTTGTAAACATGGCGTTGGATCCACTTTCCAAACAGAAAGTTTTTGCTTTTCTCCACAACCAGTTTGACGGTGATTTTTTGGTTAAATTTCAGCCGAATTCTAAAACAGTTTGTCCGGATATGCCTGGAGGAAAGCAGAAATATCCGGAATTTTGTGTCTCTTTCAATCCCAGATCTTGCTACAGCCTCTGTGGTTCTTTGTGTTTTCTGGGCATTATCTACGGACTTGATATTTTAGAATGCATTTTATCATGTAACATTTTGTTTTCTGCCGATAAATGCTAATTGGTTACACATGGAGTCAATTCGTCATCATTCGAATTTTCTCGGCAGAAAATTCAGAATCCCGAGAAAAGATGTTATTTCTATTTATTACCATGGCACTGGATGCATTTGCCCAACAAAAAGATTGTGCTTTTCTCCAAAACCACTTTGACGGTGATTTTTTGGTTCAATTTCACCCAAATTCCACAACAATTTCTCCGGATATGCCTGGAGGAAAGCAGAAATATCTGGTGTGTTGTGGCTAACTCAATCCCAGATCTTGCTACAGCCTCTATGTTTTTTTATTTTTTTCTGGGCTT
Organism: Oryctolagus cuniculus; assembly: GCF_051225735.1. Classification (NCBI taxonomy): domain Eukaryota; kingdom Metazoa; phylum Chordata; class Mammalia; order Lagomorpha; family Leporidae; genus Oryctolagus; species Oryctolagus cuniculus. The sequence continues at coordinate 3,126,114 of NC_142887.1, read as the reverse complement.
TATCTACGGACTTGAGGGTGTTAAAAGCATTTTAGCATGTAACATTTTGTTTTCTGCCGGCAAGCGCTTATAGGTTCCACATGGATTCAATAACTCCACACATTTGAGTTTTCTCAGCAGAACAATTCAGAATCCAAAGAAAACATACTATTTCTGTTTATAAACATGACATTATAAACATTTGCCAATCAGAAAGATTGTGCTTTTCTCCAAAACCACATTGACGGTGATTTTTTGGTGAAATTTCACCGGAATTCCACAATACTTTGTCCGGATATGGCAGGAGGAAAGCAGAAATATCCGGTGTGTTGTGGCTATCTCAATCCCAGATTTTGCTACAGCCTCTACGTTTGTGTTTTCTGGCCTTCATTTATGGACTTACGGTTTGAATGCATTTTGAAATGTAACATTTTGTTTTCTGCTGGCAAACGCTAATTGGTTCCACATGGAGTCAATTCCTCCACGCATTCGAGTTTTGTCTGCAAAATAATTCAGAATCACTAGAGAACATGCCATTTCAGTTTATAAACATGACATTGGATCCACTTGCCGAACAGAAAGATTATGCTTTTCTCCAAAACCACTTTGTCGGTGACTTTCTGCTTTAATTTCACCCGAACTCCACAACACTTTGTTTGGATATGGCTGGAGGAAAGCAGAAATATCCGGTGTGTTGTGGCTATCTCAATATTAGAAATTTCTACAGCATCTGTGTTTGTTTGTGTTTTCTGGGCTTTATCTACGGACTTGACGGTTTTGAATGCATTTTAGCATGTTACTTTTTGTTTTCTGTCGGAAACGCTAATTGCTTCCACATGGAGTCAATTCATCCACACAATCGAGTTTTCTCAGAAGAACAATTCAGAATCTGGAGAAACCAAGCTATTTCTGTTTATAAACATGAAATTGGATCCACTTTCTGAACAGAAAGATTGTGTGTTTCTCCAAGACAACTTTGACGGTGATTTTTTGGTTCAATTTCACCTGAATTCCACAGCACATTTTTCGGATATGCCTGGAGGAAAGCAGAAATATCCGGTGTGTTGTGGCTATCTCAATCCCAGATCTTGCTACAGCCTCTGTGTTTGTTTGTGTTTTCGTGGATTTATCTACAGACTTGACGGTTTTGAATGCATTTTAGCATATAACATTTTGTTTTCTGCCAGCAAATGTTAATTGGTTCCACATGGAGTCATTTCATGCACGCATTCGAGTTTTCTTAGCGTAACAATTCTAAATCCCGAAAAAACATGCTATTTCTACTTGTTACTATGGGAGTAGATGCAATTCCCAAATAGAAAGATTGTGCTTTCTCCAAAAGCATGGAATTTCTGTTTATAAACACGGCATTGGATCCACTTGCCGAACACAAAGATTGTGCTTTTCTCCAAAACCACTTTGACGGTGATTTTTTGGATCAATTTCACCCGAAATCCACAACACTTTGTCTGTATATGAAAGGAGGATAGCAGAAATATCCGGTGTGTTGTGGCTATCTCAACCCCAGATCTTTCTACAGCCTCTATATTTGTTTGTTTTTTTTCTGGGCTTTATCTACGTACTTGATGGTTTTAAAGTATTTTAGAATGTAACATTTTGTTTTCTGCCTGCAAAAGCTAATTGCTTCCTCATGGAGTGAATTGCTCAACACATTCGAGTTTTCTCAGCAGAATAATTCTGAATCCGGAGAAAACATGTTATTTCTATTTATAAACATGACATTGGATCCACTTGCCAAACAGAAAGTTTGTGCTTTTCTCCAAAACCATTTTGACGGTGATTTTTTTGGTTCAATTTCACCCGAATTGCACAACACTTTTTCTGGATATGCCTGGAGGAAACCAGAAATATCCGGTGTGTTGTGGATATCTCAATTCCAGATCTTACTACAGCCTCTGTGTTTATGTTTTCTGGCATTTATCTATGGACTTTATGGTTTTGAATGCATTTTAGTATATACCTTTTTGTTTTCTGCCGGCAAACGCTAATTGGTTCCACATATAGTCAATTCCTCCTCACATTCGAGTTTTCTTGGCAGAACAATTCAGTATCCCGAGAAAACATGCTATTTCTCATTGTAAATATGGCATTGCAACCACTTGCCGAATAGAAAGATTGTGCTTTTCTCCAAACCACTTTGACGGTGATTTCTTGGTTCAGTTTCACTCGAATTCCACAACACTTTGTCCGGATATGCCTGGAGGAAAGCAGAAATATCCAGTGTGTTGTGGCTAACTCAATCCAAGATCTTGCTACAGCCTCTGTGTTTTTTTGTGATTTCGGGGCTTTATCTACGTACTTGATGGTTTAGAATGCATTTTAAAATGTAACATTTTGTTTTCTGCCGGCAAACCCCACTTGGTTCCACATGGAGTCCATTCCTCCACACATTCGAGTTTTCTCAGCAGAACAATTCAGAATCCGGAGAAAACATGCTAGTTCTGTTTATAAACATGACATTGGATCCACTTGCTGACCAGAAAGATTGTGCTTTTCTCCAAAACCACTTTGACGGTGATTTTTTGGTTCAATTTCACCAGAATTCCACAGCACTTTTTCCAGATATGCCTGGAGAAAAGCAGAAATATCCGGAGTGTTGTGGCTATCTCAATCCCAGATCTTGCTACTGCCTCTGCATTTCTGTTTTCTAGCATTTATATACGGACGTGACATTTTTGAATGCATTTTCATGTACATTTTTGTTTTCTGCAGGCAAACGCTAATTGGTTCCACATGGAGTCAAATCCTCCACACATTTGAGTTTTCACAGCAGAATAATTCAGAATCCTGAGAAAACACGCTATTTCTCTTTGTAAATATGGCATTGGATCCACTTGCCGAAAGGAAAGATTGTGATTTTCTCCAAAACCACTTTGAAGGTGATTTTTCGGTTTTATTTGATCCGAATTCCACGACACTTTGTCCGGATATGCCTGGAGGAAAGCAGAAATATCCGGTGTGTTGTGGCTATCTCAATCCCAGATCTTGCTACAGCCTGTGTGTTTGTTTTTTCTGGGCTTTCTCTACGGACTTGACGGTTTTGAATGCATTTTAGCATGTACCATTTTGTTTTCTTCTGGCAAACGCTAATTCATTCCACATATATTCAATTTCTCCACACATTCGAGTTTTCTGGGCGGAACAATTCAGAATAATTTGAAAACATGCTATTTCTCTTTGTAAATATGGCATTGTATCCACTTGCCGAACAGCAAGATTGTGCTTTTCTCCAAAACCACTTTCACAGTGATCTTTTGGTTAACTTTCACCCGAATTCCACAACACTTTGTCCGGATACGCCTGGAGGAAAGCGGAAATATCCGGTGTGTTGTGGCTATCTCAATCCCAGATCTTGCTACAGCCTCTGTGTTTGTTTGTGTTTTCTGGGCTTTATCTACGGACTTGAGGATGTTGAATGCATTTTGGCATGCAATATTTTGTTTTCTGCCGGCAAACGCTAATTGGTTCCACATGCAGTCAATTCCTCCACACATTCGAGTGTTCTCGGCAGAACAATTCAGAATTCCGAGAATACATGCCATTTCTGTATGTTTCAATGGCAGCTGATGCACTTTCCAAACAGAAAGATTGTGTTTTTCTCCAAAATCATTTGACAGTGATTTTTTGGTTCAATTTCACATGAATTCCACAACACTTTGTCTGGATATGCCTGGAGGAAAGCACAAATATCCGGTGTGTTGTCACCATCTCAACCCCAGATCTTGCTACAGCCTCTGTGTTTGTTTGTGTTTTCTGTGCTTTCTCTATGGACTTGAGGGTGTTGAATGCATTTTAGCATGTAACTTTGTGTTTTCTGCTGGCAAACGCTAATTGGTTCCACATGGAGTCAATTCATCCACGCATTCGTGTTTTCTCAGCAGAACAGTACAGAATCCGAGAAAACATGCTATATCTCTGTGTAAACATGGCATTCGATCCACATGCCGAACAGAAATTGTGCTTTTCTCCATAACCTCTATAATGGTGATTTTTTGGTTCAATTTCACCCGAATTCCACAAGACTTTGTCCGGATATGCATGGAGGAAATCAGAAATATCTGGAGTGTTGTGGCTATCTCAATCCCAGATCTTGCTCCAGCCTCTGGGTTTGTTTGTGTTTTCTGGGCTTTATCTACGGACTTGACGGTTTTGAATGTATTTTAGCATGTAACTTTTTGTTTTCTGCCGGCAAACACTAATTGGTTCCACATGGAGTCAATTCCTCCACACATCCGTGTTTTCTAGGCAGAACAATCCAGAATAAAAGAAAACATGCTATTTCTGTTTGTAAACATGGCATTGGATCCACTTGCCGAAGAGAAAGGTTGTGCTTTTCTCCAAAACCACTTTGACGGTGCTTTTTAGTTCAATTTCACCAGAATTCCACAACACTTTGTCCGGATACGCCTGGAGGAAAGCAGAAATATCCAGTGTGTTGTGGCTATCTCAATCCCAGATCTTGCTGCAACCTCTGTGTTTGTTTGTGTTTTTGGGGCTTTATCTACGGACTTTGTGGTTTTGAATGATTTCAGCATGTAAATTTTTGTTTTTGATAGCAAATACTAATTTTTTCCACATGGAGTCAATTCCCCAACGCATTCTAGTTTTCTCGACAGAACAATTCAGAATTCCGAGAAAACATGCCATTTCTGCTGTAAACATGGGATTGGATCCACTTGCCAAACAGAAAGATTGTGCTTTTCTGCAAAACCACTTTCACAGTGATTTTTTGGTTCAATTTCACCTGAATTCCACAACATTTTGTCTGGATATGCCTGAAGGAAAGCAGAAATATCCGATGTGTTGTGGCTATCTCAATCGTAGATCTTGCAACAGCCTCTGTGTTTGTTTGTGTTTTCTGGGCTTTATCTACGCACTTGATGGTTTTGAATGCATTTTAGCATGGAACTTTTTCTGTTCCGCCTGCAAATGCTAATTGGTTGCACATGGAGTCAATTCCTCCACACATTTGAGTTTTCTCGGGAGAACAATTAAGAATCCCGAGAAAACATGCCATTTCTATTTGTTACCATGCCACTGGATCCATTTGCCAAAAAGATAGATTGTGCTTTTCTCCAAAACCACTTTGACGGTGATTTTTGGTTAACTTTCACCCGAATTCCACAACACTTTGTCCGGATACGCCTGGAGGAAAGCGGAAATATCCGGTGTGTTGTCACCATCTCAATCCCAGATCTTGCTACAGCCTCTGTGTTTGTTTGTGTTTTCTGGGCTTTATCTACGGACTTGAGGATGTTGAATGCATTTTGGCATGCAATATTTTGTTTTCTGCCGGCAAACGCTAATTGGTTCCACATGCAGTCAATTCCTCCACACATTAGAGTGTTCTCGGCAGAACAATTCAGAATCCCGGGAATACATGCCATTTCTGTTTGTTTCAATGGCAGCTGATGCACTTTCCAAACAGAAAGATTGTGTTTTTCTCCAAAATCATTTGACAGTGATTTTTTGGTTCAATTTCACATGAATTCCACAACACTTTGTCCGGATATACCTGGAGGAAAGCACAAATATCCAGTGTGCTGTGGCTATCTCAATCCCAGATCATGCTACAGCCCCTTTGTTCGTTTGTGTTTTCTGGGCTTTATCTATTGACTTCACGGTTTTGAAAGCATTTCAGCATGTAATTTTTGTTTTCTGCAGGCAAACGCTAATTGTTCCACATGGAGTCAATCCCTCCACACATTCGAGTGTTCTCAGCAGAACAATTCAGGATCCCTAGAAAACATGCCATTTCTATTGTAAACATGGGATTGGATCCTCTTGCCGAACAGAAAGATTGTGCTTTTCTGCAAAACCACATTCACAGTGAGTTTTTGGTTCAATTTCACCCAAATTCCAAAACACTTTGTCTGGATATGGTTGAAGGAAAGCAGATACCTGGTGTGTTGCGGCTATCTCAATCCCAGATCTTGCTACAGCCTCTGTGTTTGTTTGTATTTTTGGGCTTTATCTACGGACTTGAGGGTGTTGAATGCATTTTAGCATGCAACATTTTGTTTTCTTACGGCAAAAGCTAATTGGTTCCACATGGAGTCAATTCCTCCACACATTGAGTTTTCTTGGTAGACCAATTCAGAATCTGGAGAGAACATGCCATTTCTGTATATAAACAGAGCACATTTGTTTTCTGCCGTCAAATGCTAATTGGTTCCACATTGCACTGGATGCACTTCCTATGCAGAAAGATTGTACTTTTCTCCAAAACCATTTGACGGTTAATTGTTGGTTCAATTTCACCCAAATTCCACAACACTTTGTATATAAACAGGGCACTTTTTGTTTTCTGCCGGGAAATGCTAATTGTTTCCACATGGATTCAATTCATCCACGCATTCAAGTTTTCTCATCAGAACAATTTAGAGTCCGAGAAAAAATTCTATTTCTGTTTGTAAACATGGCACTGGATGCACTTACCGAGCAGATTAGTTGTGCATTTCTCCACAACCACTTTGACGGTGATTTTTTGGTTCAATTTCACCCGAATTCCACAACACTTTGTCTGGATATGCCTGGAGGAAATAGGAATATGTGGTGTGTTGTGCTATCTCAATCCCAGATCTTGCTACAGCCTCCGTGTTTGTTTGTGCTTTCTGGGTTTATCTACGCACTTGACGGTTTTTAATGCATTTTAGCATGTAACATTTTGTGTTCTGCCGATAAATGCTAATTGGTTACACATGGAGTCATTTCGTCATCATTCGAATTGGATCCACTTGCGAAACAGAAAGATTGTGCTTTTCTCCAAAACCACTTTGACGGTGATTTTTTGGTTCAATTTCACTCGAATTGCACAACAGTTTGTCTGGATATGCCTGGAGGAAAGCAGAAATATCCGGTGTGTTGTGGCTATCTCAATCCCAGATCTTGCTACAGCCTCTGTGTTTGTTTGTGCTTTCTGGGCTTTATCCCTGGCCTTGACGGTTTTAAATGCATTTTAGCATGTAACATTTTGTGTTCTGTTGGCAAACGCTAATGGGTTACACATGGAGTCATTTCCTCCACACATTCACGTTTTCTCGGCAGAACAATTCAGAATCCGAGAGAACAGGCCATTTCTGTTGTAAACATGAGATTAGATTCACTTGCCAAACTTGAATCCATGTGGAACCAATTAGCTTTTCCCGGCACAAAACAAAAAGTTACATGCTAAAATGCATTCAACACCCTCAAGTCCGTAGATAAAGCCCAGAAAACACAAAAAAACACAGAGGCTGTAGCAAGATCTGGGATTGAGATAGCCACAGCACACCGGATATTTCTGCTTTCCTCCAGGCATATCCGGACAAAGTGTCGTGGAATTCGGGTCAAATAAAACCGAAAAATCACCTTCAAAGTGGTTTTGGAGAAAAGCACAAGCTTTCTGTACGGCAAGTGGATCCGAAGCCATGTTTATAAACAGAAATGGCATGTTTTCTCGGGATTCTGAATTGTTCTGCCGAGAACACTCGAATATGTGGAGGGATTGACTACATGTGAAAGCAATTAGCGTTTCCTGGCAGAAAACAAATTTTGCATGCTAAAATGCATTCAACACCCTCAAGTCCGTAGATAAAGCCCAGAAATCACAAACAAACACAGAGGCTGTAGCAAGATCTGGGATTGAGATAGCCACAACACACCGGATATTTCTGCTTTCCTCCAGGCATATCCTTACAAAGCATTGTGGAATTCGGGTGAAATAGAACCAAAAAGTCACCGTCAAAGTAGTTTTTGAGAGAAGCACAATCTTTCGGTTTGGCAAGTGGATCCAAAGCCATGTTTATAAACAAAAATGGCATGTTTTCTCGGGATTCTGAATTTTCTGCCAGGAAACTCGAATGTGTAGAGTAATTGATTCCATGTGGAACCTATTTGCATTTGCCGTCAGAAAACAAAATGTTGCATACTAAAATGCATTCAACACCCTCAAGTTCGTAGATAAAGCCCAGAAAACACAAACAAACACAGAGGCTGTAGCAAGAACTGGGATTGAGATAGCCCCAACAGACCGGATATTTCTGCTCTCCTCCAGGCATATCCGGACAAAGCGTTGTGGAATTCGGGTGAAATAGAACCAAAAGATCACTGTGAAAGTGGTTTTGGAGAAAAGCACAATCTTTCTGTTTGGCAAGTGGATCCTAGGCATGTTTATAAACAAAAATGGCATGTTTTCTCGGGATTCTGAATTTTCTGCCAGGAAAACTCGAATGTGTAGAGTAATTGATTCCATGTGGAACCTATTTGCATTTGCCGTCAGAAAACAAAATGTTGCATACTAAAATGCATTCAACACCCTCAAGTCCGTAGATAAAGCCCAGAAATCACAAACAAACACAGAGGCTGTAGCAAGATCTGGGATTGAGATAGCCACAACACACCGGATATTTCTGCTTTCCTCCAGGCATATCCTTACAAAGCATTGTGGAATTCGGGTGAAATAGAACCAAAAAGTCACCGTCAAAGTAGTTTTTGAGAGAAGCACAATCTTTCTGTTTGGCAAGTGGATCCAAAGGCATGTTTATAAACAAAAATGGCATGTTTTCTCGGGATTCTGAATTTTCTGCCAGGAAACTCGAATGTGTAGAGGAATTGACTCCATGTGGAACCAATTAGCGTTTGCCGGCAGAAAACAAAATGTTGCATGCCAAAATGCATTCAACACCCTCAAGTTCGTAGATAAAGCCCAGAAAACACAAACAAACACAGAGGCTGTAGCAAGAACTGGGATTGAGATAGCCCCAACAGACCGGATATTTCTGCTTTCCTCCAGGCATATCCGGACAAAGCGTTGTGGAATTCGGGTGAAATAGAACCAAAAAATCACCGTCAAAGTGGTTTTGGAGAAAAGCACAATCTTTCTGTTTGGCAAGTGGATCCTAGGCATGTTTATAAACAAAAATGGCATGTTTTCTCGGGATTCTGAATTTTCTGCCAGGAAAACTCGAATGTGTAGAGTAATTGATTCCATGTGGAACCTATTTGCATTTGCCGTCAGAAAACAAAATGTTGCATACTAAAATGCATTCAACACCCTCAAGTCCGTAGATAAAGCCCAGAAAACACAAACAAACACAGAGGCTGTAGCAAGATCTGGGATTGAGATAGCCACAACACACTGGATATTTCTGCTTTCCTCCAGGCATATCTGGACAAAGTGTTGTGGAATTCAGGTGAAATAGAACCAAAAAATCACCGTCAAAGATGTTTTTGAGTAAAGCACAATCTTTCTGATCGGCATGTGTATCCAAACCCATGTTTACCGGAGAAATGGCATGTTTTCTCGGATTCTGAATTGTTCTGTCGAGAAAACTGGAATGTATGGAGATAGCCACAACACACCCGAAATTTCTGCTTACCTTCAGGCATATCAGGACAAAGTGTTGTGGAATTCTGGTGAAATTCAACGAAAAAATAACTGTCAAAGTGGTTTTGGAGAAAAGCACAGTCTTTTTATTCAGGAAGTGCATCCAGTGCCATGTTTACAAACAGAAATATCATGTTTTCTCGGATTCTGAATTTTTCAGCCGAAAAAACACGAATGCGTGGAGGAAATGAATTCATGTGGAACCAATTAACGTTTGCTGGCAGAAAACAAAATGTTGCATGCTAAAATGTATTTAACTCCCTGAAGTCTGTAGATAAAGCGCAGAAAACACAAACACAGAGGCTGTAGCAAGATCTGGGATTGAGATAGCCACAACACACCGGATATTTCTGCTTTCCTGCAGGCATATCCAGAAAAAGTGTTGTGGAATTTGGGTACAATTGAACCAAAAAATTACCCTCAGAGTGGTTTTGGAGAAAAGAATAATCTTTCTTTTCGGCAAATGCATCCAGTGCCATGGTAATAAATAGAAATAGCATGTTTCACGGGATTCTGAATTGTTCTTCCGAGAAAATTCGAATGTGTGGAGGAATTGACTCCACATGGAACCAATTACCGTTTCCTTCCACAAAACAAAAGTTACATGCTGAAATCATTAAAAACCACAAAGTCTGTAGATAACGCCACGAAAACACAAACACACACAGAGGCTGTAGCAAGATCTGGGATGGAGATAGCCACAACACACCGGATATTTCAGCTTTTCTCCAGGCATAATTGGACAAAGTGTTTTGGAATTCGGGTGAAATTTAACCAAAAATCACTGTCAAAGTGGTTGTGGAGAAATGCAAACAAATCTGTTCGGGAGGTGCATCCAGTGCCATTTTTACAAACAGAAATAGAATGTTTTCTCGGGATTCTAAATTGTTCTGCAAAGAAAACTTGAATGCGTGGATAAATTGAATCCATGTGGAACATTTGCCGGCAGAAAACAAAAAGTGCCCTGTTTATCTAAAAAGTGTTGTGTGTAATTCGGGTGAAATTAAACCAAAAAATCACCGTCAAAGTGGTTTTGGAGAAAAGCACAATCTTTCTGTATGGGAAGTGCATCCAGTACCATGTTAACAAATAGAAATAGCATGTTACTCGGGGTTCTGAATTGTTCTGCCGAGAACATTCAAATGTGTGGAGGAATTCACTCCTTGTGCAACCAATTGGCGATTGCTGGCAGAAAACAAAATGTTGCATGCTAAAATGCATTCAAAATCGTTAAGTCCGTAGACAAAGCCCAGTAAACACAAAAACACAGAGGCTATAGCAAGATCTGGGATTGAGATCGCCACAACACACCGGATATTTCTGCTTTCCTGCAGGCATATCCAGACAAAGTGTTGTGGAAATCGGGTGAAATTGAACCAAAAAATCACCGTCAAAGTGGTTTTGGAGTAAAGCACAATCTTTGTTCGGGAAGTGCATCCAGTGCCATGTTTACAACAAAAAAGGCATGTTTTCTCGGGATTCTGAACTGTTCTCTCCAGAAAACTGGAATGCATGGAGGAATGACTCCATGTGGAATTAATTAGCGTTTGCCGGCAGAAAACACAAAGTGTTACATGCTAAATGCATTCAAAACCGTGACTTCCGTAGATAAAGCCAAGAAAACACAAACAAACACAGAGGCTGTAGCAAGATATGGGATTTAGATAGACACAAAATTCTGGATATTTCTGCTTTCCTCCAGTCTTATCCGGACAAACTGATGTGGATTTGGCTGAAATTTAACCAAAAAATCACCGTCAAAGAGGTTTTGGAGAAAAGCACAAACTTTCTGTTTGGCAAGTGGATCCAATGCCATGTTTACAAACAGAAATAGCATGTTTTCTCGGGATTCTAAATTGTTCTTACAAGAAACCTTGAATGCGTGGACGAAAAGACACCATGAGTAACCAATTAGCATTTACCGGCAGAAAACAAAATGTTACATGTTAAATGCATTCAGTACCATCAAGTCCGTAGATAAAGCCCAGAAAACACAAACAAACACAGAGGCTGTAGCAAGATCTGGGATTGAGATAGCCAAAACACACCGGATATTTCTGCTTTCCTCCGGGCATATCCGGACAAAGTGTAGTGGATTTCTGGTTAAATTGAACCAAAAAATCACCATCAAAGTGGTTGTGGAGAAATGCACAACAAATCTGTTTGGGAAGTACATGCACTGCCATGATTACAAACAGAAATAGTATGTTTTCTCGAGATTCTGAATTGTTCTGCCGAGAACACTCGAATGTATGGAGGAATTGACTCCATGTGGAACCAATTAGTGTTTGCTGGCAGAAAGCAAAATGTTACAAGCTAAAATGCATTCAACACCCTCAAGTCCGTAGATAAAGGCCAGAAAATACAAATATACACAGAGTCTGTAGCAAGATCTGGGATTGAGATAGCCGCAACACACCAGATATTTCTGATTTCCTCCAGCCATATCCGGACAAAGTGTTGTGGAATTCGGGTGAAATTGAACCAAAAAATCACCCTCAAACTGGTTGTGGAGAAAAGCACAAACTTTCTGTTCGGCAAGAGGATCCAATCCCATGTTTACAACGGATATGGCATGTTTTCTCGGGATTCTGAATTGTTCTGTCGAGAAAAATCGAATCTGTGGAAGAATTGACTCCATTTGGAACCAGTTAATGTTTAATGGCAGAAAACCAAATCTTACATGATGAAATGCATTCAAAACCATCAGGTCCGTAGATAAAGCACAGAAAACACAAACAAACACAGAGGCTGTAGCAAGATCTGGTATTGAGATAACTACAACACACCCGATATTTCTCTTTTCCTCCAGGCATATCCGGACAATGTGTTGCAGAATTTGGGTGAAATTTCACCAAAAAATAACCATCAAAGTGGTTTTGGAGAAAAGCACAATCTTTCTGATTGGCAAGTGTATCCAATTACATGTTCACAACAGAAATGGCATCTTTTCTCAGGATGCTAAATTTTTCTGTTGAGAAAACTTGAATGCATGGAGGAATTGACTCCATGTGGAACCAATTAGCGTTTGCCAGCAGAAAACAAAGTTACATGCTGAACTCATTCAAAACCTCAAAGTCTGTAGATAAAGCCCAGAAAACAAGCAAACACAGAGGCTTTTGCAAGATCTGGCATTGAGATAGCCACAACACACCCGATATTTCTGCTTTCCTCCAGCAATATCTGGACAAAGTTTTGTGGAATTCGGGTGAAATTGAACCAAAAAATCAATGTCAAAGTGGTATTGGAGAAATGCACAATCTTTCAGTTAGGCAAGTAAATCCAATGCCATGTTTATGACCGAAATAGCAGGTTTTCTCGGGATTCTAAATTGTTCTGCCGAGAAAACTCGAATGTGTGGAGGAATTGACTCCATGTGGAACCAATTAGCATTTGCCAGTAGAAAACAAAATGTTACATGCTAAAATGCATTCAAAACCGTCAAGTCCTTAGATAAAGCCCAGAAAACACAAACAAACACAGACGCTTTAGAAAGATCTGGGATTGAGATAGCCACAACACACCAGATATTTCTGCTTTCCTCCAGGCATATCCGGACAAAGTGTTGTCGAATTCGGGTGAAATTCAACCTAAAATTCACCGTCAAAGTGGTTTTGGAGAAAAGCACGGTCTTTCTGTTTGGATAGTGGATCCAATGCCATGTATACAAATAGAAATAGCATTTTTTCTCGGGATTCTGAATTGTTCTTACGAGAAACCTCGAATGCGTGGACGAAAAGACTCCATGAGTAACCAATTAGCATTTACCGGCAGAAAACAAAATGTTACATTGTAAAATGCATTCAGTACCATCAAGTCCGTAGATAAAGCCTAGAAAACACAAACAAACACAGAGTCTGTAGCAAGATCTGGGATTGAGATAGCCAAAACACACCGGATATGTCTGCTTTCCTCCAGGCATATCCGGACAAATTGTAGTAGAATTCGGGTTAAATTGAACCAAAAAATCACCATCAAAGTGGTTGTGGAGAAATGCCCAACAAATCTGTTTGGGAAGTACATGCACTGCCATGTTACAAACAGAAATAGTATGTTTTCTCGAGATTCTGAATTGTTCTGCCGAGAACACTCGAATGAATGGAGGAATTGACTCCATGTGGAACCAATTAGTGTTTGCTGGCAGAAAACAAAATGTTACATGCTAAAATGCATTCAACACCCTCAAGTCCGTAGATAAAGGCCAGAAAATACAAATATACACAGAGGCTGTAGCAAGATCTGGGATTGATATAGCCGCAACACACCAGATATTTCTGCTTTCCTCCAGCCATATCCGGACAAAGTGCTGTGGAATTCGAGTGAAATTGAGCCAAAAAATCACTGTCAAAGTGGTTTTGCAGAAACGCACAATCTTTCTGTTCGGCAAGAGGATCCAATCCCATGTTTAAAAGAGAAATGGCATGTTTTCTCGGGATTCTGAATTGTTCTGCTGAGAACACTCGAATGTGTGGAGGGATTGACTCCATGTGGAACCAATTAGCATTTGCCGGGAGAAAACAAAATGTTACATGCTAAAATGCATTCAAAACCCTCAAGTCCTTAGATAAAGCCCAGAAAACACAAACTCACACAGAGGCTGTAGCAAGACCTGGGACTGAGATAACACAACACACCCGATATTTCTCCTTTCCTCCAGGCATATCCGGAAAAAGTGTTATGGAATTCGGGTGAAATTGAACCAAAAAATCACCGTCAAAGTGATTTTGGAGAAAATCACAATCTTTCGGATCGGCAAGTGAATCCAATGCCATGTTTATAAACAGAAATGGCCTGTTTTCTCGGATTCTGAATTGTTCTGCCGAGAAAACTTGAATGTGTGGAGGAAATCACTCCATGTGGAACCAATTAGCGTTTGCCAGCAGAAAACGAAATGTTACAAGCTAAAATGCATTCAAAACCATCAAGTCCGTAGATAAAGCCCAGAAAACAGAAACAAACACAGAGGCTGCAGCAAGATCTGGGATTGAGATCGCCGCAACCCACCCAATATTTCTGCTTTCCTTCAGGCTTATCCGGACTATTTGTTGTGGAATTCGGGTGAACTTGAAAAAAAAATCACCGTCAAAGTGGTTTTGGAGAAAAGCACAATCTTTCTGTTCGGGAACTGCATCCTGTGCCATGTTTACAAACAGAAATAGCATGTTTTCTCGGATTCTGAATTGTTCTGCTGAGAAAACAAGAATGCGTGAAGGAATTCACTCCATGAGCAACCAACTAGCGTTTGCCGGCAGAAAACAAAATGTTACATGCTAAAATGCATTCAACACCCTCAAGTCCGTAGATAAAGCCCATAAAACACAAACAAATTCAGAGGCTGTAGCAAGATCTGGGATTGAGATAGCACAACACACCGGATATTTCTGCTTTCCTCCAGTATTAATAGGAAAAATTGTTGTGGAATTCGGGTGAAATTGAACCAAAAAATCACCGTCAAAGTGGTTTTGGAAATAAGCACAATCTTTCTGTTCGAGACCTGCATCCAGTGCCATTTTTACAAACAGAAATAGAATGTTTTCTCGGGATTCTAAATTGTTCTGACGAGAAAACTTGAATGCATGGAGGAATTGACTCCATGTGGAACCAATTAGCATTTACTGGCAGAAAACAAAATGTTACATGCTAAAAAGCATTCAAAACCGTCACTTCCATGATAAAGCCCAGAAAGCAAAAACAAACACAGAGGCTGTAGCAAGATCTGGGATTGAGATAGCCACAACACACCGGATATTTCTGCTTTCCTCCAAGCATATCCCGACAAAGTGTTGTGGAATTTGGGTGAAATTGAACCAAAAAATCACCGTCAAAGTGGTTTTAGAGAAAAGCACAATCATTCTGTTCGGCAAGTGAATCCAATGCCATGTTTATAAACAGAAATGGCATGTTTTCTCGGATTCTGAATTGTTCTGCCGAGAAAACTTGAATGTGTGGAGGAAATGACTCCATGTGCAACCAATTAGCGTTTGCAGCAGAAAACAAAATGTTACATGCTAAAATGCATTCAAAACCGTCAAGTCCGTAGATAAAGCCCAGAAAACACAAACAAACCCAGAGGCTGTAGCAAGATCTGGGATTGAGATAGCCACAATACACCGGATATTTCTGCTTTCCTCCAAGCATATCCCGACAAAGTGTTGTGGAATTTGGGTGAAATTGAACCAAAAAATCACCGTCAAAGTGGTTTTGGAGAAAAGCACAATCTTTCTGTTCGGCAAGTGGATGCAGTGCCATGTTTACAAAAGAAATGGCATGTTTTCTCAGGATTCTGAATTGTTCTGTCAAGAAAACTGGAATGCGTGGAGGAATTGACTCCATGTGTAACCAATTAGCGTTTGCTGGCAGAAAACAAAAAGGTTACATGCTAAAATGCATTCAAAACCCTTAAGTCCGTAGATAAAGCCCAGAAAACACAAACAAACCCAGAGGATGTAGCAAGATCTGGGATTGAGATAACCACAAAACACCCGATATTTCTGCTTTCCTCCAGGCATATCTGCACAAAGTGTTGTGGAATTCGGCTGAAATTTAACCAAAAAATCACCGTCAAACAGGTTGTGGAGAAAAGCACAAACTTTCTGTTTGGCAAGTGGATCCAATGCCATGTTTACAAACAGAAATAGCATTTTTTCTCGGGATTCTGAATTGTTCTTACGAGAAACCTCGAATGCGTGGACGAAAAGACTCCATGAGTAACCAATTAGCATTTACCGGCAGAAAACAAAATGTTACATTGTAAAATGCATTCAGTACCATCAAGTCCGTAGATGAAGCCCAGAAAACACAAACAAACACAGAGTCTGTAGCAAGATCTGGGATTGAGATAGCCACAACACACCGGATATTTCTGCTTTTCTCCAGGCATATCCGGACAAATTGTTGTGGAATTCGGGTGAAAGTTAACCAAAAAATCACCGTCAAAGTGGTTTTTGGAGAAAAGCACAATTTTTCTGTTTGGCAAGTAAATCCAATGTCATGTTTATAAATAGAAATGGCATGTTTTCTCGTGATTCTGAATTGTTCTGCAGAGAAAACTCGAATGTGAGGAGGAATTGACTCCATGTGGAACCAATTAGTGTTTGCCGGCAGAAAACAAAATGTTACATGCTAAAATGCATTCAAAACCATCAAGTCCATAGAGAAAGCGCAAAAACACAAACAAATACAGAGGCTGTAGCAAGATCTGGGATTGAGATAGCCAAAACGAACCAGAAATTTCTGCTTACCTTCAGGCTTATCAGGACAAAGTGTTGTGGAATTCTGGTGAAATTCAACGAAAAAATCACTGTTAAAGTGGTTTTGGAGAAAAGCACAATCTTCTGTTCGGAAAGTACATCCAATGCAATGTTTACAAACAGAAATAGCATGTTTACTCAGGATTCTGAATTGGTCAGCCGAGAAAACACGAATGCGTGGAGGCATTGACTCCATGTGGACCCAATTAGAGTTTGCTGGCAGAAATCAAAGTTACCGGCTAAAATGAATTCAAAACTGTCAAGATGTAGATAAAGGCCAGAAAACACCAAGAAACACCGAAGCTGTAGCAAGATCTGGGATTGAGATAGCCACAACACACCGGATATTTCTGCTTTCCTCCAGGCATATCCGGACAAACTGTTGTGGAATTTGGGGGAAAGGTAACCAAAAAATCACCGTCAAAGTGGTTTTGGAGAAAAGCACAATCTTTCTGTTCGTGAAGTGCATCCAGTGCCATGTTTACAAAAAGGAATAGCATGTTTTCTCGGATTCTGAATTTTTCTGCCAAAAAAACACGAATGCGTGGAGCAATTGAATTCATGTGGACCAATTAACGTTTGCCAGCAGAAAACAAAATGTTGCATGCTAAAATGCATTCAACACCCTCAAGTCCGTAGATAAAGCGCCGAAAACACAAACAAACACAGAGGCTGTAGCAAGATCTGGGATTGAGATAGCCACAACACACCGGATATTTCTGCTTTCCTCCAGGCATATCCGGACAAAGTGTTGTGGAATTCAGGTGAAATTGAACCAAAAAATAACCGTCAAAGTGGTTTTGGAGAAAAGCACAATCGTTCTTTTCGGCAAATGCATCCAGTGCCATGGTAATAAATAGAAATAGCATGATTTCTTGGGATTCTGAATTCTTCTGCCTAGAAAATTCGAATTTGTGGAGGAATTGACTCCACATGGAACCAATTACCATTTGCTTTCACAAAACAAAAAGTTACATGCTGAAATCATTCAAATCGCAAAGTCCATAGATAAAGCCACGAAAACACAAACACACACAGAGGCTGTAGCAAGATCTGGGATTGAGATAGGCACAACACACTGCATATTTCTGCTTTCCTCCAGGCATATCCAGACAAAGTGTTGTGGAATTCGGGTGAAATTGAACCAAAAAGTCACTGCGAAAGTGGTTTTGCAGAAAAGCACAATCTTTCTGTTCGGCAAGAGGATCCAATCCCATGTTTACAATAGAAATGGCATGTTTTATCGGGATTCTGAATTGTTCTGCTGAGAGCACTCGAATGTGTGGAAGAATTGACTCTATTTGGAACCAGTTAATGTTTAACGGCAGAAAACCAAATCTTACATGCTGAAATCATTCAAAACCACAAAGTCCGTAGATAAAGCCACGAAAACACAAACACACACAGAGGCTATAGCAAGATCTGGGATTGAGATAGCCACAACACACTGCATATTTCTGCTTTCCTCCAGGCATATCCAGACAAAGTGTTGTGGAATTCGGGTGAAATTGAACCAAAAAATCACCGTCAAAGTGGTTTTGGAGAAAAGCATAATCTTTCTGTTCGGCAAGAAGATCCAATCCCATGTTTACAACAGAAATGGCATGTTTTCTCGGGATTCTGAATTGTTCTGCAGAGAAAACTCGAATGTGTTGTGAAATTGACTCCAGGTGGAAACAATTAGCACAGTCTTTCTGTTCGGGAAGTGCATCCAGTGACATGTTTACAAACAGAAATAGCATGTTTTCTCGGATTCTGAGTTTTTCTGCTGAGAAAACATGAATGCGTGGAGGAATTCACTCCATGTGGAACCAATTAGTGTTTGCCGGCAGAAAACAAAATGTGGCATGCTAAAATGCATTCAACACCCTCAAGTCCATAGATGAAGCCCAGAAAACACAAAGAAACACAGAGGCTGTAGCAAGATCTGGGATTGAGATAACTACAACACACCGGATATTTCTGCTTTCCTCCAGGCATATACGGACAATGTGTTGTGGAATTCGGGTGAAATTGAACCAAAAAATAACCGTCAAAGTGGTTTTGGAGAAAAGCACAATCTTTCTGATTGGCAAGTGTATCCAATTACATGTTTACAACAGAAATGGCATGTTTTCTCAGGATTCTGAATTTTTCTGTTGAGAAAACTTGAATGCATGGAGGAATTGAATCCATGTGGAACCAATTAGCGTTTGCCAGCAGAAAACATAGTTACATGCTGAACTCATTCAAAACCTCAAAGTACGTAGATAAAGCCCAGAAAACACAAGCAAAAAGAGAGGCTTTTGCAAGATCTGGCATTGATATAGCCACAACACACCCGATATTTCTGCTTTCCTCCAGGCATATCTGGACAAAGTTTTGTGGAATTCGGGTGAAATTGAACCAAAAAATCAATGTCAAAGTGGTATTGGAGAAATGCACAATCTTTCAGTTCGGCAAGTAAATCCAATGCCATGTTTATGAACCAAAACAGCAGTTTTTCTCGGGATTCTGAATTGTTCTGCCGAGAAAATTCGAATGTGTAGAGGAAATGACTCCATGTGGAACCAATTAGCATTTGCCAGTAGAAAACAAAATGTTACATGCTGAACTCATTCAAAACCTCAAAGTACGTAGATAAAGCCCAGAAAACACAAACAAACACAGAGGCTGTAGCAAGATCTGGGATTGAGATAGCCACAACACACCGGATAGTTCTGCTTTCCTCCAGGCATATCCGGACAAAGTGTTCTGGAATTCGGGTGAAATTCAACCTAAAATTCACCGTCAAAGTAGTTTTGGAGAAAAGCACGATCTTTCTGTTTGGATAGTGGATCCAATACCATTTATACAAATAGAAATAGCAGATTTTCTCGGGATTCTGAATGTTCTGCCCAGAAAACTTGAATGTGTTGAGGAATTGACTCCATGTGGAACCCATTAGCGTTTTCCGGCAGAAAATAAAATGTTACATGCTAAAATGCATTCAAAACCATAAAGTCCGTAGATAATGCCCAGAAAACAGAAACAAACACAGAGGCTGTAGCAAGATCTGGGATTGAGATAGCCACAACACACCGGATAGTTCTGCTTTCCTCCAGGCATATCTGGACAAAGTGTTTTGGAATTCGGGTGAAATTGAACCAAGAAATCAGCGTCAAAGTGGTTTTGGAGAAAAGCAAAATCTTTCTGTTCAGCAAGTGGATCCAATGCCGTGTTTATAAAGAGAAATGTCATGTTTTCTCTGGATTCTGAATTGTTCTGCCAAGAACACTCGATTGTGTGGAGGAATTGACCTCATGTGGAACCAATTAGCGTTTGCTGGCAGAAAACAAAATATTACATGCTAAAATGCATTCAACACCCTCAAGTCCGTAGATAAAGCCCAGAAAACACAAACAAACACAGAAGCTATAGTAAGATCTGGAATTGAGATAGCCACAACACACGCGATATTTCTGCTTTCCTCCAGGCATATCCACACAAAGTGTTGTGGAATTCGCGTGAAATTGAACCAAAAAATCACCGTCAAAGTGGTTTTGGAGAAAAGCACAATCTTTCTGATCGGCAAGTGTATCCAATCCCGTTTACAGCAGAAATGGCATGTTTTCTCGAGATTCTGAATTGTTCTGTCGAGTAAACTCAAATGTCTGGAGGAATTGACTCCATGTGGAACCAATTAGCGTTTGCCAGCAGAAAACAAAAAGCTACATGCTAAAATGCATTCAAAACCGTCAAGTCCGTAGATAAAGGCCAGAAAACACAAACAAACCCAGAGGCTGTAGCAAGATCTGGGATTGAGATAGCCACAAACCACCGGATATTTCTGCTTTCCTACAGGCATATCCGGAGAAAGTGTTGTGGAATTCGGGTGAAATTGAACCCGAATTTTTTTTTTAACTTTTAAATAATGAATATAAATTTCCAAAGTACGATTTATGGATTACAATGGCTTCCCCCACATGCCGTCCCTCCCACCTACTACCCTCCCCTTTCCCACTCCCTCTCCCCTTCCATTCACATCAAGATTCATTTTTGATTATCTTAATATACAGAAGATCAGCTTAGTATACATTAAGTAAGGATTTCAACAGTTTGCTCCCACACAGAAACATAAAGTGAAAAATAATAGATGATTTTTTTTAAATGATGTGAAATCAGATCAGACCTATTGTCATGTTTAATCCCAGTGAGAGTCAAGTTGGGAGTTGATCATTTCTTTTTTTTTTTACAGAGGATCAGTTTAGTATACATTAAGTAAAGATTTCAACAGTTTGCGCCCCCATAGAAACACAAAGTGAAATATATTGTTTGAGTACTCGTTATAGCATTAAATCTCAATACACAGCACATTAAGGACAGAGATCCTACATGAGGAGTAAGTGCACAGTGACTCCTGTTGTTGACTTTACCAATTGACACTCCTGTCTATGGCATCGGTAGTCTCCCTATGCTCCAGTCATGAGTTTCCAAGGCTATGGAAGCCCTCTGAGTTCTCCGATTCTTATCTTGTTTAGACAAGGTCATAGTCAAAGTGGAGGTTCTCTCCTCCCTTCAGAGAAAGGTACCTCCTTCTTTGAAGACCTGTTCTTTCCACTGGGATCTCACTCGCAGAGATCTTTTGCCAGAGTGTCTTGGCTTTCCATGCCTGAAATACTCTCACGGGCTTTTCAGCCAGATCCGAGTGCCTTTAGGGCTGATTCTGAGGCCAGAGTGCTATTTAGGACATCTGCCATTCTATGAGTCTACTGAGTATCTCACTTCCCATGTTGGATTACTCTCAGAGGATCCCCAATCAGACTCACAGCTGACTTCTCATCAGAAACTCTACAAGCTAGGAGGGAATGGCGAGATATAGCCCAGGTACTAAGAGAGAACAACTGCCAGCCCAGAATATTATATCCTGCAAAGCTATCATTTGTGAATGAAGGTGAAATAAAGACTTTTCATAACAAACAGAAATTGAAAGAATTTGTTGCCACTCGTCCAGCCCTGCAAAAGATGCTTAAAGATGTGTTACACACAGAAACAAACAAACACGGTTATCAATATGAAAGGAGGTAAAGGAAGGAAACCAAGGAAGGAAAGCTCACAGCAAAAGATCACAGGGAATTCAAAGCATATATTAGAACTTATCTTTGGCAAATGGCAGGGCAAAGTTACCACTTATCAGTAGTCACATTGAACGTGAATGGCCTGAACTGTCCTGTTAAAAGACACCGATTGGCTGATTGGGTTAAGGAACAAAACCCATCTATTTGCTGCTTACAAGAAACACATCTTTCCAACAAAGATCCATACAGACTGAAAGTGAAAGGCTGGAAAAAGATATACCATGCCAACAGAAATGAAAAAAGAGCGGGCGTAGCCATCTTAATATCAGACACCATAAACTTTACCACAAAAACCATTAAGAGAGACAAAGAGGGACACTACATAATGATTAAGGGATCAATTCAACAGGAAGATATAACAACTATCAATGTATATGCACCTAACTACAGGGCACCGGTTTATCTAAAAGATTTGTTAACGGACTTAAAGGGAGACTTAGACCCCAATACAATAGTACTGGGGGACTTCAATACTCCACTCTCAGAAATAGACAGATCAATAGGACAGAAGATCAACAAGGATACAGTAGATTTAAACGACACTATAGCCCAAATGGATCTAATAGATATATACAGAACTTTCAACCCTACAGCTAAAGATTTTACATTCTTCTCAGCAGTACATGGAACCTTCTCTAGGATTGACCACATACTAGGCCATAAAGCAAGTCTCAGCAAATTCAAAAGAATTAGAATCATACCATGCAGCTTCTCAGACCATAAAGGAATGAAGTTGGAAATTAGCAACTCAGGAATCCCTAGAGCATACGCAAACACATGGAGATTGAACAACATGCTCCTGAATGAACAATGGGTCATAGAAGAAATCAAAAGAGAAATCAAAAACTTTCTGGAAGTAAATGAGGATAACAGCACAACATACCAAAACTTATGGGATACAGCAAAAGCAGTGTTAAGAGGGAAGTTTATATCAATAGGTGCCTACATCAAGAAATTGGAAAGGCACCAAATAGATGAGCTTTCAAATCACCGCAAGGATCTAGAAAACCTACAGCAAACCAGACCCAAATCTAGTAGGAGAAGAGAAATAATGAAAATCAGAGAAGAAATCAACAGGATTGAATCAAGAAAAACATTACAAAAAATCAGCCAAACGAGGAGCTGGTTTTTTGAAAAAATAAACAAAATTGGCACCCCATTGGCACAACTAACTAAAAAAAGAAGAGAAAAGACCCAAATCAATAAAATCAGAGATGAAAAAGGAAACGTAACAACAGACATCACAGAAATAAAAAGAATCATCAGAAATTACTACAAGGACTTGTATGCCAGCAAACAGGGAAACCTATCAGAAATGGATACATTCCTGGACACATGCAACATACCTAAATTGAACCAGGAAGACATCGAAAACCTAAACAGACCCATAACTGAGACAGAAATTGAAACAGTAATAAAGGCCCTCCCAACAAAGAAAAGCCCAGGACCAGATGGATTCACTGCTGAATTCTACCAGACATTTAAAGAAGAACTAACTCCAATTCTTCTCAAACTATTCAGAACAATCGAAGAAGAGGGAATCCTCCCAAATTCTTTCTATGAAGCCAGCATCACCTTAATTCCTAAGCCGGAAAAAGATGCAGCACTGAAAGAGAATTACAGACCAATATCCCTGATGAACATAGATGCAAAAATCCTCAATAAAATTCTCGCCAATAGACTGCAACAACACATCAGAAAGATCATCCACCCAGACCAAGTGGGATTTATCCCTGGTATGCAGGGATGGTTTAATGTGCGCAAGACAATCAATGTGATACACCACATTAACAGACTGCAGAAGAAAAACCATATGATTATCTCAATAGATGCCGAGAAAGCATTTGATAAAATACAACACCCATTCATGATGAAAACTCTAAGCAAATTGGGTTTGGAAGGAACATTCCTCAATACAATCAAAGCAATCTATGAAAAACCCACAGCCAACATCCTATTGAATGGGGAAAAGTTGGAAGCATTTCCACTGAGATCTGGGACCAGACAGGGATGCCCACTCTCACCACTGCTATTCAATATAGTTCTGGAGGTTCTAGCCAGAGCTATTAGGCATGAAAAAGAAATTAAAGGGATACAAATTGGGAAGGAAGAACTCAAACTATCCCTCTTTGCAGATGACATGATTCTTTACTTAGGGGATCCAAAGAACTCTACTAAGAGACTATTGGAACTCATAGAAGAGTTTGGCAAAGTAGCAGGGTATAAAATCAATGCACAAAAATCAACAGCCTTTGTATACACAGACAATGCCACAGCTGAGGAAGAACTTCTAAGATCAATCCCATTCACAATAGCTACAAAAACAATCAAATACCTTGGAATAAACTTAACCAAGGACGTTAAAGATCTCTACGATGAAAATTACAAAACCTTAAAGAAAGAAATAGAAGAGGATACCAAGAAATGGAAAAATCTTCCATGCTCATGGATTGGAAGAATCAACATCATCAAAATGTCCATTCTCCCAAAAGCAATTTATAAATTCAATGCAATACCAATCAAGATACTGAAGACCTTCTTCTCAGATCTGGAAAAATTGGTGCTGAAATTTATATGGAGGCACAAGAGACCTCGAATAGCTAAAGCAATCTTGTACAACAAAAACAAAGCCGGAGGCATCACAATACCAGATTTCAGGACATACTACAGGGCAGTTGTAATCAAAACAGCATGGTACTGGTACAGAAACAGATGGATAGACCAATGGAACAGAATTGAAACACCAGAAATCAACCCAAACATCTACAGCCAACTTATATTTGATCAAGGATCTAAAACTAATTCCTGGAGCAAGGACAGCCTATTCAATAAATGGTGCTGGGAAAACTGGATTTCCACGTGCAGAAGCATGAAGCAAGACCCCTACCTTACACCTTACACAAAAATCCACTCAACATGGATTAAAGACCTAAATCTACGACCTGACACCATCAAGTTATTAGAGAACATTGGAGAAACCCTTCAAGATATTGGCACAGGCAAAGAGTTTCTGGAAAAGACCCAGGAGGCACAGGCAGTCAAAGCCAAAATTAACTATTGGGATTGCATCAAATTGAGAAGTTTCTGTACTGCAAAAGAAACAGTCAGGAGAGTGAAGAGACAACCGACACAATGGGAAAAAATATTTGCAAGCTATGCAACAGATAAAGGGTTAATAACCAGAATCTACAAAGAGATCAAGAAACTCCACAAAAACAAAACCAACAACCCACTTAAGAGATGGGCCAAGGACCTCAATAGACATTTTTCAAAAGAGGAAATCCAAATGGTTAACAGGCACATGAAAAAATGTTCAAGGTCATTAGCAATCAGGGAAATGCAAATCAAAACCACAATGAGGTTCCACCTCACCCCGGTTAGAATGGCTCACCTTCAGAAATCTATCAACAACAGATGCTGGCGAGGATGTGGGGAAAAAGGGACACTAACCCACTGTTGGTGGGAATGCAAACTGGTCAAGCCACTATGGAAGTCAGTCTGGAGATCCCTCAGAAACCTGAAGATAACCCTACCGTTCGACCCAGCCATCCCACTCCTTGGAATTTACCCAAAGGAATTTAAATTGGCAAACAAAAAAGCGGTCTGCACCCTAATGTTTATTGCAGCTCAATTCACAATAGCTAAGACCTGGAACCAACCTAAATGCCCATCAACGGTAGACTGGATAAAGAAATTATGGGATATGTACTCTTTAGAATACTATACCGCAGTAAGAAACAACGAAATCCAGTCATTTGCAATAAAATGGAGGAATCTGGAACACATCATGCTGAGTGAAATAAGCCAGTCCCAAAGGGACAAATACCAAATGTTCTCCCTGATCGGTGACAACTGACTGAACACCAAAAAGGAAACCTGTTGAAGTGGAATGGACACTATGGGAAACGGTGACTAGATCAGCATAGCCCTGACTATTAATGAACAACTTAACACATTATCCCTCTTAGAAGTTGTTTTGTCTCTTCTACTTAAGATCTGGGATTGAGATAGCCACAACACACCGGATATTTCTGCTTTCCTCCAGGCATATCCGGCAAAAGTGTTGTGGAATTCGGGTGAAACTGAAGCAAAAAATAACCGTAAAAGTGGTTTTGGAGAAAAGCACAATCTTTCTGATCGGCAAGTGTATCCAATCCCATGTTTACAGCAGAAATGGCATGTTTTCTCTGGATTCTGAATTGCTCTGTCGAGAAAACTCGAACGTGTTTAGGAATTCACTCCATGTGGAACCCATTAGCATTTGCCAGCGGAAAATGGTAAAATGCATTCAAAATCATCAAGTCCGCAGATAAAGCACAGAAAACACAAAAAAACACAGAGGCTGTAGGAAGACCTGGGATTGAGATAGCCACAACTCACCGGATAATCTGATTTCCTCCAGGCACATCTGGACAAACTGTTGTGGAATTCGGGTGAAATTGAACCAAAATATCGCCGTCAAAGAGGTTTTGGAGAAAAGCACAATCATTTTTTCGGCAAATGCATCCAGTGCCATGGTAACAAACAGAAATAGCATGTTTCCTCGGGATTCTGAATTGTTCTCCCGAGAAAAATCGAATGTGTGGAGGAATTGACTCCATATGGAACCAATTAGCGTTTGCTATCACAAAACAAAAAGTTACATGCTGAAATCATTCAAAACCACAAAGTTCATAGATAAAGCCCAAAAAACAAACAAACACAGAGACTGTAGCAAGATCTGGGATTTAGATAGCCACAACACACCGGGTATTTAAGCTTCCCTCCAGGCATATCCGGACAAAGTGTTGTGGAATTCGGGTGAAATTGAATCAAAAAATCACCGTTAGAGTGGTTTTGGAGAAAAACACAATCTTTCTGTTTGGCAAGTGGATCTAATTCCATATTTGTAAAGAAATGGCATGTTTTCATGGGATTCTGAATTGTTCTGCTGAGAAAACGCGAATGTGTGGATGAATTGACTCCATGTGGAACCAATTAGTGTTTAAAGGCAGAAAGAAAATGTTACCTGCTTAAATGCATTCAAAACCATCAAGTCCATAGATAAAGCCCAGAAAACACAAACAAACACAGAGGGGGTAGCAAGATCTGGTATTGAGATAGCCACAACACACCGGATATTTCTGCTTTCCTCCAGGCATATCCGGACAAAGTGTTGCAGAATTCGGGTGAAATTGAAACAAAAAATCTGCATCAAAGGGGTTTTGGAGAAAAGCACAATCTTTCTGATCGGCAAGTGTATCCAATCCCATGTTTACAGCAGAAATGGCATGTTTTCTCAGGATTCTGAATTGTTCTGTTGAGAAAACTGGAATGCATGGAGGAATTGACTCCATGTGGAACCAATTAGCGTTTGCCGCCAGAAAACAAAATGTTACATGCTAAAATGCATTCAAAACCGTCAAGTCCGTAGATAAAGGCCAGAAACACAAACAAACACAGAGGCTGTAGCAAGATCTTCAATTGAGATAGCCACAACACACGCGATATTTCTGCTTTCCTCCAGGCATAATTGGAAAAAGTGTTGTGGAATTCGGGTGAAATTGAACCAAAAAATCACCGTCAAAGTGGTTTTGGAGAAAAGCACAATCTTTCTGATCGGGAAGTGTATCCAATTCCATGTTTACAGCAGAAATGGCTTGTTTTCTCGGGATTCTGAATTGTTCTGGCGAGAAAGCTCGAATGTGTGGATGAATTGACTCCATGTGGAACCAATTAGCGTTTCCCAGACGAAAGCAAAATGTTACATGCTAAAATGTATTCAAAACCCTCAAGTCCGTAGATAAACCCCAGAAAACACAAACAAACACAGAGGCTGTAGCCAGATATGGGATTGATATAGCCACAACCTACCGGGTATTTCTGCTTTCCTCCAGGCATATCCAGACAAAGTGTTGTGGAATTCGGGTGAAATTGAACCAAAAAATCACCATCAAAGTGGTTTTGGAGAAAAGCACAATCTTGCTGTTCGGAAAGTACATCCAGTGCCATGTTTACAAATAGAAATAGCATTTTTCCCAGGATTCTGAAATGTTCTGCCGAGAACACTCGAATGTGTGGAGGAATTGACTGCATGTGGAACCAAATAGCGTTTGCTGGCAGAAAACAAAATGTTACATGTTAAACGCATTCAACACCCTCAAGCCCGTAGATGAAGCCCAAAAAACACAAACACAGAGGATGTAGCAAGATCTGCGATTGAGATAACCACAACACACCGGATATTTCTGCTTTCCTCCAGGCATATCCGGACAAAGTGTTGCAGAATTCGGGTGAAATTGAAACAAAAAATCTGCATCAAAGGGGTTTTGGAGAAAAGCACAATCTTTCTGATTGGGAAGTGTATCCAATCCCATGTTTACAGCAGAAATGGCATGTTTTCTCAGGATTCTGAATTGTTCTGCTGAGAAAACACGAATGTGTGGAGGAATTCACTCCATGTAGAACCAATTAGCGTTTGCTGTCAGAAAACAAAAAGTTACATGCTGAAATGCATTCAAAACTGTCAAGTCAATAGATAAAG
Source organism: Oryctolagus cuniculus (assembly GCF_051225735.1). Lineage (NCBI taxonomy): Eukaryota > Metazoa > Chordata > Mammalia > Lagomorpha > Leporidae > Oryctolagus > Oryctolagus cuniculus. The sequence continues at coordinate 3,097,878 of NC_142887.1, read as the reverse complement.
CCCAGAAAACACAAACGAACAAAGAGGCTGTAGCAAGATCTGGGATTGAGATAGGCACAACACACAGGATATATCTGCTTTCCTCCAGTCATATCCGGACAAAATGTTGTGGAATTCATGTGAAATTGAACCAAAAAATCTGCATCAAAGTGGTTTTGGAGAAAAGCACAATCTTTCTGATCGGCAAGTGTATCCAATCCCATGTTTACAGCAGAAATGGCATGTTTTCTCAGGATTCTGAATTGCTCTGTTGAGAAAACTGGAATGCATGGAGGAATTGACTCCATGTGGAACCAATTAACGTTTGCCGCCAGAAAACAAAATGTTGCATGCTAAAATGCATTCAACACCCTCAAGTCCATCGATAAACCGCAGAAAACCCAAACAAACACACAGGCTGTAACAAGATCTGGGATTGAGATAACTACAACACACCCGATATTTCTGCTTTCCTCCAGGCTTATCCGGACAAAGTGATATGTAATTCGGGTGAAATTGAAACAAAAAATCACCATTAAAGTGGTTTTGAGGAAAGGACAATCTTTCTGATTGGCAAGTGTATCCAATCCCATGTTTACAGCAGAGATGGCATGTTTTCTCAGGATGCTGGATTTTTCTGTTGAGAAAACTGGAAAGAATGTAGGAATTGAGTCCATTTGGATCCAATTAGCGTTCGCCGGCAGAAAACAAAATGTTACATGCTAAAATGCATTTAACACACTCAAGTCCATAGATGAAGCCCAGAAAATACAAACAAACACAGAGGCTGTAGCAAGATCTGGGATTGAGATAGCAGCAACACACCAGATATTTCTTCTTTCCTCCAGGCATATCCGGAAAAAGTGTTGTGGAATTCGGGTGAAATTGAACCAAAAAATCTGCATCAAAGGGGTTTTGGAGAAAAGCACAATCTTTCTGATCGGCAAGTGTATGCAATCCGATGTTTACAGCAGAAATGGCATGTTTTCTCAGGATTCTGAATTGTTCTGTTGAGAAAACTCGAATGTGTGGATGAATTGACTCCATGTGGAACCAATTAGCGTTTCCCAGACGAAAGCAAAATGTTACATTCTAAAATGTATTCAAAACCCTCAAGTGCGTAGATAAACCCCAGAAAACACAAACAAACACAGAGGCTATAGCAAGATCTGGGATTGAGATAGCCGCAACACACCGCATATTTCTGCTTTCCTCCAGGCATATCCACACAAAGTGTTGTATAATTCGGGTGAAAGTTAACCAAAAAATCAGCGTCAAAGTGGTTTTGGAGAAAAGCACAATTTTTCTGTTCGGCGAGTGAATCCAATGTCATGTTTATAAATAGAAATGGCGTGTTTTCTCGGGATTCTGAATTGTTCTGCCGAGAAAACTCGAATGTGTGGAGGAATTGAGTCCATGTGGAACCAATTAGCGTTTGCCAGACGAAAGTAAAATGTTACATGCTAAAATGCATTCAAAACCATCAAGTTCATAGATAAAGCCCAGAAACACAAATAAACACAGAGGCTGGAGCAAGATCTGGGACAGAGATATCCACAACACACCGGATATGTCTGCTTTCCTCCAGGGATAATTGGAAAAAATGTTGTGGAATTCATGTGAAATAGAACCAAAAAATCACCGTCAAAGTGGTTTTGGAGAAAAGCACAATCTTTCTGTTCAGAAAGTGCATCCAATGCCACGTTTACAAACAGAAATAGCATGTTTTCCGGGATTCTGAATTGTTCTGCCGAGAAAACTCGAATGTGTGGAGGAATTGACTCCATGTGGAACCAATTGTCGTTTGCTGACACAAAAGAAAAAGTTACGTGCTAAAATGCAGTAAAAACCGTCAAGTCTGCAGATAAAGCCCAGAAAACACAAACAAACACAGAGGCTGTAGCAAGATCTGCGACTGAGATCGCCACAACACACCGGATATTTCTGCTTTCCTCCAGGCATATCCGGACAAAGTGTTGTGGAATTCAGGTGAAATTGAACCAAGAAATCAGCGTCAAAGTGGTTTTGGAGAAAAGCACAATCTTTCTGTTCGGGAAGTACATCCAGTGCCATGTTTACAAACAGAAGTAGTATGTTTGCTCGGATTCTGAATTGTGCTGCCGAGAACACTCGAATGTGTGGAGGAATTGACTCCATGTGGAACCAATTAGCGTTTGCCAGAAGTAAACAAAAAGTTACATGCTAAAATACATTCAAAACCGTCTAGTCCGTAGATAAAGCCGAGTAAACACAAAGAAACCCAGAGGCTGTAGCAAGATCTGGGATTTAGATAGCCACAACACACATATATTTCTGCTTTCCTCCAGGCATATCCAGAATAAGTGTTGTGGAATTTGGGTGAAATTGAACCCAAAAATTACCGTCAGAGTGGTTCTGCAAAAAAGCACAATCTTTCTGTTCAGAAAGGGCATCCAGTGACATGTTTACAAACAGAAATAGCATGTTTTCTCCGGGTTCTGAATTGTTCAGCCTAGAAAACACGGTGCGTGGAGGCATTGACTACATGTTGAACCAATTAGCGTTTGCAAGCAGAAAACAAAAAGTTACCTGCTAAATTGAATTCAAAACCGTCAAGATGTAGATAAAGATCAGAAAACACCAACAAACACCGAAGCTGTAGCAAGATCTGGGATTGAGATAGCCACAACACACCAGATATTTCTGCTTTCCTCCAGGCATATCTGGACAATGTGTTGTGGAATTTGGGTCAAATTGCACCAAAAAATCACCGTCAAAGTGGTTTTGGGAAAAGCACAATCTTTCAGTTCTGGACGTGCATCCAGTGCCATGTTTACCAACAGAAATAGCATGTTTTCTCAGATTCTAAATTGTTCTGCTGAGAAAACACGAATGCGTGGAGGAATTGACTCCATGTGGTACCAATTAGCGTTTGCCAGCAGAAAACAAAATGCTACAGGCTAAAATGCATTCAAATCCGTCAAGTCCGTAGATAAAGCCCAGGAAACACAAACACAGAGGCTGTAGCAAGATCTGGGAATGAGATAGCCACAACACACCGGATATTTCTGATTTCCTCCAGGCATATCCGGAAAAAGTGTTGTGGAATTCGGGTGAAATTGAACCAAAAAATAACTGTCAAAGAGGTTTTGGAAAAAAAGCACAATCTTTCTGAACGGCAAACGTATCCAATCCGATGTTTACAGCAGAAATGGCATGTTTTCTCATGATTCTGAATTGTTCTGTTGAGAAAACTCGACTGTGAGGAGGAACTGACTCCATGTGGAAACGATTAGCGTTTTCCGGCAGAAAACAAAATTTTGCATGCTAAAATGCATTCAAAATCATCAAGTACGTAGAAAAAGCCCAGTAAACACAAAGAAACACAGAGGCTGTAGCAAGATCTGGGATTGAGATAGCCACAACACACCGGATATTTCTGCTTTCCTCCAAGCATATCCGGACAAAGTGTTATGGAATTCGGGTGAAATTGAACCTAAAAATCACCTTCAAAGTGGTTTTGGAGAAAAGCACAATCTTTCTGTTCGGAAGAGCATCCAGTGACATGTTTACAAACAGAAATAGCATGTTTTCTCAGGATTCTGAATTGGTCAGCCGAGAAAACACGGTGCGTGGAGGCATAGACTGCATGTGGAACCAATTAGCATTTGCAAGCAGAAAAAAAAAGTTACCTGCTAAAATGAATTCAAAACCGTCAAGATGTAGATAAAGGTCAGAAAACACCAACAAACACCGAAGCTGTAGCAAGATCTGGGATTGAGATAGCCACAACACACCGCATATTTCTGCTTTCCTCCAGGCATATCCGGAAAAAGTGTTGAGGAATTCGTGTGAAATTGAACCAAAAAATCACCGTCAAATGGTTTTGGAGAAAAGCACAATCTTTCTGCTTGGGAAGTGCATCCAGTGCCATGGTAACAAATAGAAATAGCATTTTTTCTCTTGATTCTGAATTGTTCCTCCGAGAACACTCGAATGCATTGAGGAATTGACGGCATGTGGAACCAATTTGTGTTTGCCGGCAGAAAACAAAATGTTGCAAGCTAAAATCCATTCAAAAGCCAAAATCAACTATTGGGATTGCATCAAATTGAGAAGTTTCTGTACTGCAAAAGAAACAGTCAGGAGAGTGAAGAGATAACCGACACAATGGGAAAAAATATTTGCAAACTATGCAACAGATAAAGGGTTAATAACCAGAATCTACAAAGAGATCAAGAAACTCCACAAAAACAAAACCAACAACCCACTTAAGAGATGGGCCAAGGACTTCAATAGACATTTTTCAAAAGAGGAAATCCAAATGGCCAACAGGCACATGAAAAAATGTTCAAGGTCACTAGCAATCAGGGAAATGCAAATCAAAACCACAATGAGGTTTCACCTCACCCCGGTTAGAATGGCTCACCTTCAGAAATCTACCAACAACAGATGCTGGCGAGGATGTGGGGAAAAAGGGACACTAACCCACTGTTGGTGGGAATGCAAACTGGTCAAGCCACTATGGAAATCAGTCTGGAGATTCCTCAGAAACCTGAATATAACCCTACCATTCGACCCAGCCATCCCACTCCTTGGAATTTACCCAAAGGAGTTTAAATTGATAAAAAAGCGGTCTGCACCCTAATGTTTATTGCAGCACAATTCACAATAGCCAAGACCTGGAACCAACCTAAATGCCCATCAACGGTAGACTGGATAAAGAAATTATGGGATATGTATTCTTTAGAGTACTATACCGCAGTAAGAAACAACGAAATCCAGTCATTTGCAACAAAATGGAGGAATCTGGAACACATCATGCTGAGTGAAGTAAGCCAGTCCCAAAGGGACAAATACCATATGTTCTCCCTGATCGGTGACAACTGACTGAACACCAAAAAGGAAACCTCCTGAAGTGAAATGGACACTATGAGAAATGGTGACTTGATCAGCATAGCCCTGACTGCTAATGGACAACTTAATACATTATCCCTCATAGTATTTTTTTTGTCTGTTCTACTTAATATGACTGGTTTAATTATGTAATTATCACACAGTTATTCTTAAGTGTTGAAAATTAACCGAAATGTGATCCCTGTTAAACATAAGAGTGGGAATAAGAGAGGGAAGAGATGTATAATTTGGGACATGCTCGGGCTGACTTGCCCCAATTGGTAGAGTTGGAAACATACCAGGGGATTCCAATTCAATCCCATCAAGGTGGCATGTGCCAATGCCATCTCACTACTCCAAGTGATCAATTTCAGTTCACAATTGATCATAATGAAAGGACTAAGAGTCAAAGGGAGCACATAAACAAGTCTAGTATCTGCTAACACCAACCGATAGAATAAATAAAGGGGAGAGTGATCCAACATGGGAAGTGAGATACTCAGCAGACTCATAGAATGGCGGATGTCCTAAATAGCACTCTGGCCTCAGAATCAGCCCTAAAGGCACTCGGATCTGGCTGAAAAGCCCATGAGAGTATTTCAGGCATGGAAAGCCAAGACACTCTGGCAAAAAGATCTCTGTGAGTGAGATCCCAGTGGAAAGAACAGGTCTTCAAAGAGGGAGGTGCCTTTCTCTGAAGGGAGGAGAGAACCTCCACTTTGACTATGACCGTGTCTAAACAAGATAAGAGTCGGAGAACTCAAGGGGCTTCCATAGCCTTGGAAACTCATAACTGGTGCATAGGGAGATTACTGATGCCATAAACAGGAGTGTCAATTGGTAAAGTCAACAACAGGAGTCACTGTGCACTTACTCCTCATGTAGGATCTCGGTCCTTAACGTGCTGTACACTGAGGCTTAATGCTATAACGAGTACTCAAACAGTATATTTCACTTTGTGTTTCTATGGAGGTGCAAACGACTGAAATCTTTACTTAATGTACACTAAACTGATCTTCTGAAAAAAAAAAAAAAAGAAAGAAATTTTCAATTCCCAACTTGACTCTCACTGGGATTAAACATGACAATAGGTCTGATCTGATTTCATCATCATTTAAAAAAAATCATCTATTATTTTTCACTTTATGATTCTGTGTGGGAGCAAACTGTTGAAATCCTTACTTAAGGTATACTAAGCTGATCTTCTGTATATTAAGATAATCGAAAATGAATCTTGATGTGAATGGAAGGGGAGAGGGAGTGGGAAAGGGGAGGGTTGTTGGTGGGAGGGACGGTATGGGGGGGGAAGCCATTGTAACCCATGAGTCGTACTTTGGAAATTTATATTCATTAAATAAAAGATAAAAAAAAATAAAATAAAATAAAATCCATTCAAAACTGTCAAGTCCGTAGGAAAGCCCAGAAAACAGAAAGAAACACAGAGGCTGTAGCAAGATCTGGGATTGAGATAGCCACAACACACCGGATATTTCTGCTTTCCTCCAAGCATATCCGGACAAAGTGTTGTAGAATTCGGGTGAAATTGAACCAAAAAATCACCGTCAAAGTGTTTTTGGAGAAACAAACAATCTTTGTGTTCAGGAAATGCATCCAGTGCCATGTTTACAACAGAAATGGCATGTTTTCTCGGGATTCTGCATTGTTCTGCTGAGAAAACTGGAATGTGTGGAGGAATGACTCCATGTGGAACTAATTAGTGTTTGCCGGCAGAAAACAAAATGTTACATGCTAAAATGCATTCAACACCGTCAAGTCCATAGATAATGCCCAGAAATCACAAACAAACACAGAGGCTGTAGAAAGATCTGGGATTTAGATAGCCACAACACACCGGGTATTTCTGCTTTTCTTCAGGCATATCCGGACAAAGTGTTGTGGAATTCATATGAAATTGAACCAAAAACTCACCGTCAAAGTGGTTTTGGAGAAAAGCACAATCTTTGTGTTCGGCATGTGGATCGAATGCCATGTTTACAAAGAGATATATCATGTTTTCTCGGATTCTGAATGGTTCTGCCGAGAAAACACGAATGCATGGATGAATTGACTCCATGTGGAACCAATTAGCATTTGCCGGCAGAAAACAAAAAAAAAATGCTGAAATGCATTCAAAACCGTCAAGTCCTTAGATAAAGCCCAGAAAACACAAACAAAGAGGCTGTAGCAAGATCTGGGATTGAGATAGCCACAACACAATGGATATTTCTGCTTTCCTCCAGGCATATCCAGACAAAGTGTTGTGGAATTCGGGTTAAAGTTAACCAAAAAATCACCGTCAAAGTGGTTTTGGAGAAAAGCACAATCTTTCTTTTGGGACGTGCATCCAGTGCCATGATTACCAGCTGAAGTAGCATGTTTTCTCGGATTCTGAATTGTTCTGCAGAAAACACTCAAATGTGTGGAGGAATTTGCTTCATGTGGAATTCATAAGCGTTTTCGGCAGAAAAAAAAAATGCTGAAATGCATTCAAAACCGTCAAGTCCATAGATAAAGCCCAGAAAACACAAACAAAGAGGCTGTAGCAAGATCTGGGATTGAGATTGCCACAACACAATGGATATTTCTGCTTTCCTGCAGGCATGTCCAGACAAAGTGTTGTGGAATTCGGGTTAAAGTTAACCAAAAAATCACCGTCAAAGTGGTTTTGGAGAAAAGCACAATCTCTCTGTTCGGCAAGTGCATCCAGTGCCATGTTTACGAACAGAAATTGCATGTTTTCGCTGGATTCTGAATTGTTCTGCCAAGAACACTCGAATGTGTGGAGGAACTGACTCCATGTGGAACCAATTAGCGTTTGCTCGCAGAAAACCAAAAGATACATGCTAAAATGCATTCAACACCCTCAAATCTGTAGATAAAGCCCAGAAACATGAACAAACACAGAGGCTGTAGCAAGATCTGGGATTCAGATACCCACAACACAGCGGATATTTCTGCTTTCCTGCAGGCATATCAGGACAAAGTGTTGTGGAATTCGGGTGAAAGGTAACCAAAAAATCACCGTCAAAGTGGTTTTGGAGAAAAGCACAATCTTTCTGTTCGGCAAGTGGATCCAGTGCCATGTTTACGAACAGAAATAGCATGTTTTCACGGGATTCTGAATTGTTTTGCCAAGAACACTCGAATGTGTGGAGGAACTGACTCCATGTGGAACCAATTAGCGTTTGCTAGCTTAAAACAAAAAGTTATATGCTAAAATGCATTAAAAATCATCAAGTCCATAGATAAAGCCCAGAAAACAGAAACAAACACAGAGGCTGTAGCAAGATCTAGGATTGAGATAGCCACAACACACCGGATATTTCTCCTTTCCTCAATTCATATCCAGAAAAAGTGTTGTGGAATTCAGGTGAAATTGAACCAAAAAATCACCGTCAAAGTGGTTTTGGAGAAACGAACAATATTTATGATCGGCAAATGCATCCAATCCCATGTTAACAGCAGAAATGGCATGTTCTCTCGGGATTCTGAATTGTTCTGCCGAGAAACCTGTAATGTGTTTAGAAATTGAAACATGTGAAACCAATTAGCGTTTGCCAGCAGAAAACAAAATGTTACATGCTAAAATGCATTCAACACCCACAAGTCCATACAGAAAGCCCAAAAAACACAAACAAACAAAGAGGCTGTGGCAAGATCTGGGATTGAGATAGGCAAAACACACTGGATATTTCTGCTTTCCTCCAGGCATATCTGGAAAAAGTGTTGTGGAATTCAGATGAAATTTCACCAAAAAATCACCGTCAAAGTGGTTTTGGAGAAAAGCAAATACTTTCTGTTCGGCTAGTAGATCCAATCCCATGTTTATAGACAGAAATGGCATGTTTTCTCGAGATTCTGAGTTGTTCTCCTGAGAAAACTCAAATCTGTGGAGGAATTGACTCCATGTGCAACCAATTAGCGTTTGCCAGCAGAAAACAAAATGTTACATGCTAAAATGCACTCAAAACCGTCAAGTCCGTAGATAAAGCACAGAAAACACAAACAAACACAGAGGCTGTAGCAAGATCTGGGATTGAGATCGCCACAACACACCTGATATTTCTGCTTTCATCCTAGGCATATCAGGACAAAATGTTGTGGAATTCAGGTGAAATTAAACCCAAAAATCACCGTCAAAGTGGTTTTGGAGAAAAGCACAATCTTTCTGTTCGGGAAGTGCATCCAGTGCCATGTTTACAAACAGAAAAGGCATGTTTTCTTGTATTCTGAATTGTTCTACAGGGAAAACACGAATGCGTGGAGGAATTGACTTCATATGGAACCAATTAGCGTTTGCCGGCAGAAAACAAAATGTTACATGCTAAAATGCATTCAAAAACTTCAAGTCCATAGACACAGTCTAGAAAACACAAACAATCACAGAGGCTGGAGCAAGATCTGGGATTGAGATAGCCACAAAACACGGGAAATTTCTGCTTTCCTCCAGTATTTTCCGGACAAAGTGTTGTGGAATTCGGGTGGAATTGAATGAAAAAACCACCATCAAAGTGGTTTTGGAGCAAAGCACAATCTTTCGGATCGGCAGGTGTATCCAAACCCATGTTTACAGCAGAAATGGCATGTTTTCTGGAGATTCTGAATTGTTCTGTCGAGAAAACTAGAATGCGTGGAGGAATTGACTCCATGTGGAAACCATTAGCATTTGCTATCAAAAAACAAAAATTTACATGCTGAAATCATTCAAAACCACAAAATCCGTAGATAAAGCTCAGAAAACACAAACAAACACAGAGGCTGTAGCAAGATCTGGGATTGATATAGCCACAACACACCTAATATTTCAGCTTTCCGCCAGGAGTATATGGACAAAGTGTTGTGGAATTCAGGTGAAATTGAACCCAAAAATCACTGTCAAAGTGGTTTTGGAGAAAAGCACAATCTTTTTGTACGGCAAGTGGATCCAATGCCATGTTTACAAACAGAAATGGCATGTTTTCTCGGTATTCTGAATTGTTCTTCCGAGAAAATTCGAATGTGTGGAGGAACTGACTCCATGTGGAACCAATTAGCGTTTGCAAGCAGAAAACAAAATGTTGCATGCTAAAATGCATTCCACACCCTCAAGTGCATAGATAAAGCCCAGAAAACACAAACAAACACAGAGGCTGTAGCAAGATCTGGGATTGAGATAGCTACAACATTCCGGATATTTCTGCTTTCCTCCAAGCATATCCGGACAAAGTGTTGTGGATTTCGGGTGAAGTTGAACCAAAAAATCACTGTCAACGTGGTTTTGGAGAAAAGCACAATCTTTTTGTACGGCAAGTGGATCCAATGCCATGTTTACAGCAGAGATGGCATGTTTTCTTGGAATTCGTAATTTTTCTGTCGAGAAAACACGAATGTGTGGAGGAATTGATTCCATGTGGAACCAATTAACATTTGCTGGTACAAAAGAAAATGTTACATTCTAAAATTCATTCAAAACCATCAAGTCCGTAGATAAAGCCCAGAAATACAAACAATCACAGACGCTGTAGCAAGATCTGGAATTGATATAGCCACAACACACCCGATATTTCCGCTTTCCTTCAGGCACATCCGGACAAAGTGTTGTGGAATTCGGGTGAAATTGAACCAAAAACTTACCATCAAAGTGGTTTTGCAGAAAAGCACAATCTTTCTGTTCGGCAAGTGGATCCAATCCCATGTTTACAACAGAAAAGGCATGTTTTCTCAGGATTCTGAATTGTTCTGTCGAGAAAACTCGAATATGTGGGTGAATTGACTCCATCTGGAATCAATTAGTTTTTAACGGCATAAAAGAAAATGTTACATGCTAAAATGCATTCAAAACCATCAACTACATAGATAAAGCACAGAACACACAAACAAACACAGAGGCTGTAGCAAGATCTGGGATTGAGATCGCCACAACACACCGGATATTTCTGCTTTCCTCCAGGCATACCCGGAAAAAGTGTTGCGGAATTCGGGTGAAATTTCAACAAAAAATCACCGTCAAAGTAGTTTTGGAGAAAAACACAATCTTTGTTTTTGGTAAGTGTATCCAGTGCCATGTTTACCAGCAGAAGTAGCATGTTTTCTCAGATTCTACATTGTTCTGCTGAGAACACTCGAATGTGTGGAGGAATTGACTTCATGCGGAATCAATTAGCATTGCTGCCAGAAAACAAAAAAAAATATGAAATGCATTCAACACCATCACGTCCGTAGATAAAGGCCAGAAAACAGAAACAAACACAGAGGCTGTGGCAAGATCTGGGTTTGAGATAGCCACAACACACCGGATATTTCTGCTTTCCTCCAGGCGTATCCGGACAAAGTGTTGTGGAATTTGGGTGAAAGGTAACCAAAAAATCACCATCAAAGTTGTTTTGGAGAAAAGCACAATCTTTCTGTTCGGGAAGTGCATCCAAGTGCCATGCTTACAAACAGAAATGGCATGTTATCTCGGGATTCTGAATTCTTCTCCCGAGAAAACTCAAATGAGTGGAGAAATTGACTCCATGTGGAAACAATTAGCGTTTGCCAGAGGAAAACAAAAAGTTACATGCTAAAATGCATTCAAAACGGTCAAGTCCATAGATAAAGCCCAGAAAACACAAACACAGAAGCTGTAGCAAGATCTGGGATTGAGATAGCCACAACACACCAAATATTTCTGCTTTCCTCCAGGCATTGCAGACAAAGTGTTGTGCAATTCGGGTGAAATTGAACCAAAAAATCACCGCCAAAGTGGTTTTGGAGAAATGCACAATCATTCTGTTCGGCTAGTAGATCCAATACCATGTTTATAAACAGAAATGGCATGTTTTCTCGAGATTCTGAATTGTTTCCCGAGAAAAATCAAATGTGTGGAGGAATTAACTCCATGTGGAACCAATTAGCGTTTCCGGCAGAAAACAAAATATTACATGCTAAAATCCATTCAAAACCGTCAAGTCCGTAGATAAAGCCCAGAAAACACAAACACAGAAGCTGTAGCAAGATCTGGGATTGAGATAGCCACAACACACCAAATATTTCTGCTTTCCTCCAGGCATTGCGGACAAAGTGTTGTGCAATTCGGGTGAAATTGAACCAAAAAATCACCGCCAAAGTGGTTTTGGAGAAATGCACAATCATTCTGTTCGGCTAGTAGATCCAATACCATGTTTATAAACAGAAATGGCATGTTTTCTCGAGATTCTGAATTGTTTCCCGAGAAAAATCAAATGTGTGGAGGAATTAACTCCATGTGGAACCAATTAGCGTTTCCGGCAGAAAACAAAATATTACATGCTAAAATCCATTCAAAACCGTCAAGTCCGTAGATAAAGCCCAGAAAACACAAACACAGAAGCTGTAGCAAGATCTGGGATTGAGATAGCCACAACACACCAAATATTTCTGCTTTCCTCCAGGCATTGCAGACAAAGTGTTGTGCAATTCGGGTGAAATTGAACCAAAAAATCACCGCCAAAGTGGTTTTGGAGAAATGCACAATCATTCTGTTCGGCTAGTAGATCCAATACCATGTTTATAAACAGAAATGGCATGTTTTCTCGAGATTCTGAATTGTTTCCCGAGAAAAATCAAATGTGTGGAGGAATTAACTCCATGTGGAACCAATTAGCGTTTCCGGCAGAAAACAAAATATTACATGCTAAAATCCATTCAAAACCGTCAAGTCCGTAGATAAAGCCCAGAAAACACAAACAAACACAGAAGCTGTAGCAAGATTGGGATTGAGATAGCCACAACACACCGGATATTTCTGCTTTCCTCCAGTATTATCCGGACAATATGTTGTGGAATTCGGGTGAAAGTTAACCAAAAAATCACTGTCAAAGTGGTTTTGGAGAAAAGCACAATCTATCGTTTAGGCAAATGCATCCAGTGCCATGGTAACAAATAGAAATAGCATGTTTTCTCAGGATTCTGAATTGTTCTGCCAAGAAAATTCGAATGTGTGGAGAAATTGACTCCATATGGAACCAATTAGCGTTTGCTATCACAAAGCAAAAAGTTACATGCTGAAATTCAAACCACAAAGTCCGTAGATAAGGCCCCGAAAACACAAACAAACACAGAGGCTGCAGCAAGATCTGGGATTGAGATCACCACAACACACCGGACATTTCTACTTTCCTCCAGTATTATCTGGACAAAGTATTGTGGAATTTGGGTGAAATTGAACCAACATATCGCCGTCAAAGAGGTTTTGGAGAAAAGCACAATCTATCTTTTCGGCAAATGCATCCATTACCATGGTAACAAATAGAAAAACATGTTTTCTCGGGATTCTGAATTGTTCTGCTGAGAAAATTCGAATGTGTGTAGAAATTGATTCCATATGGAACCAATTAGCGTTTGCTATCCCAAAAAAAGTTACATGCTAAATTCAAAACCACAAATTTCGTAGATAAAGCCCCGAAACCACAAACATACACAGAGGCTGCAGCAAGATCTGGGATTGAGATAGCCACACCACACCGGATATTTCTGCTTTCCTCCAGTATTATCGGGACAAAGTGTTGGGGAATTCGGGTGAAATTTAACCAAAAATGACTGTCAAAGTGATTTTGGAGAAAAGCACTATCTATCTTTTTGGCAAATGCATCCAGTGCCATGGTAACAAATAGAAAAGGCATGTTTTCTCGGGATTCTATATTGTTCTCCCGAGAAAACTCAAATGTGTGGAGGAATTGACTCCATGTGCAACCAATTAGCGTTTGAAGGCGGAAAAGAAAAAGTTACATGCTAAAATGCATTCAAAACCATCAAGTGTGTAGATAAAGCCCAGAAAACACAAACAAACACAGAGGCTGTAGCAAGATCTGGGATTGAGATAGCCACAACACACCGGATATTTCTGTTTTCCTCCAGGCATATCCTTACAAACTGTTGAGGAATTCAGGTGTAATTGAACCAAAAATCACTGTGAAGTGGTTTTGGAGAAAAGCACAATCTTTCTGTTTGGCAAGTGGATCCAATCCCATGTTTACAGCAGAAATGGCATGTTTTCTCGGGATTCTGAATTGTTTTGTCGAGAAAACTAGAATGCGTGGAGGAATTGACTCCATGTGAAAACAATTAGCATTTGCTATCAAAAAACAAAAAGTTACATGCTGAAATCATTCAAAACCACAAAGTCCATAGATAAAGCCCCCAAAACACAAACAAACACAGAGGTTGCAGCAAGATCTGGGATTGAAATAGCCACAACACACTGGATATTTCTGCTTTCCTCCAGGCGTATCCAGACAAAGTGTTGTGGAATTCAGGTGAAATTGAACCCAAAAATCACCGTCAAAGTGGTTTTGGAGAAAAGCACAATCTTTCTGTTTGGCAAGTGAATCCAATGCCATGTTTATAAAAAGAAATGGCATGTTTTCTCGGTATTCTGAATTGTTCTGCTGAGAAAACTTGAATGTGTGGAGGAATTGACTCCATTGGAACCAATTAGCGTTTGCCAGCAGAAAACCAAAAGATACATGCTAAAATGCATTCAACATCCTCAAGTCCGTAGATAAATGCCAGAAAACACTAACAAACCAGAAGGTGTAGCAAGATCTGGGATTGAGATAGCCACAACACACCGGATATTTCTGCTGCCCTCCAAGCATATCAGGAGAAAGTGTTGTGAATTTCGGGTTGAATTGAACCAAAAAATCACCGACAAAGTGGTTTTGGAAAAATCACAATCTTTCTGTTCGGCAAGTGTATCCCATGCCATGTTTACAACAGCAATGGCATGTTTTCTCGGGATTCTGAATTGATCTGTCGAGAAAACACGAATGTGTGGAGGAATTGAATCCATGTGGAACCAATTAGAATTTGCTGGCACAAAAGAAAAGGTTACATGCTAAAATTCGTTCAAACCCACAAGTCATAGATAAAGCCCAGAAGACACAAACAAACCCAGAGGCTGTAGCAAGATCTGTGATTGAGATAGCCACAACACACCGGATATTTCTGCTTTCCTCCAGTATTATCGGGACAAAGTGTTTGGAATTCAGGTGAAAGTTAACCAAAAATCACCGTCAAAGTGATTTTGGAGAAAAGCACAATCTATCTTTTTGGTAAATGCATCCAGTGCCATGGTAACAAATAGAAATGGCATGTTTTCTCGGGATTCTTAATTGTTCTCCCGAGAAAACTCAAATGTGTGGAGGAATTGACTCCATGTGCAACCAATTAGCATTTGCAGGCGGAAAGAAAAAGTTACATGCTAAAATGCATTCAAAACCACAAATTCCATAGATAAAGCCCCGAAACCACAGACAAACACAGAGGCTGTTGCAAGATCTGGAATTGAGATAGCCACAACACACCGGATATTTCTGTTTTCCTCCAGGCATATCCTTACAAACTGTTGAGGAATTCAGGTGTAATTGAACCAAAAATCACTGTGAAGTGGTTTTGGAGAAAAGCACAATCTTTCTGTTTGGCAAGTGGATCCAATCCCATGTTTACAGCAGAAATGGCATGTTTTCTCGGGATTCTGAATTGTTCTGTCGAGAAAACTAGAATGCGTGGAGGAATTGACTCCATGTATAAACAATTAGCATTTGCTATCAATAAACAAAAATTTACATGCTGAAATCATTCAAAACCACAAAGTCCGTAGATAAAGCCCCAAAAACACAAACAAACACAGAGGTTGCAGCAAGATCTGGGATTGAGATAGCCACAACACACTGGATATTTCTGCTTTCCTCCAGGCATATCCAGACAAAGTGTTGTGGAATTCAGGTGAAATTGAACCCAAAAATCACCGTCAAAGTGGTTTTGGAGAAAAGCACAATCTTTTTGTTCGGCAAGTGAATCCAATGCCATGCTTATAAAAAGAAATGGCATGTTTTCTCGGTATTCTGAATTGTTCTGCTGAGAAAGCTCGAATGTGTGGAGGAATTGACTCCATTAGAACCAATTAGCGTTTGCCAGCAGAAAACCAAAAGATACATGCTAAAATGCATTCAACATCCTCAAGTCCGTAGATAAATGCCAGAAAACACTAACAAACCAGAGGGTGTAGCAAGATCTGGGATTGAGATAGCCACAACATAATATTTCTGCTTTCCTCCAAGCATATCAGGAGAAAGTGTTGTGAATTTCGGGTTGAATTGAACCAAAAAATCACCGCCAAAGTGGTTTTGGAAAAAGCACAATCTTTCTGTTCGGCAAGTGTATCCAATGCCATGTTTACAGCAGAAATGGCATGTTTTCTTGGGATTCTGAATTGATCTGTCGAGAAAACATGAATGTGTGGAGGAATTGAATCCATGTGGAACCAATTAGAATTTGCTGGCACAAAAGAAAAGGTTACATGCTAAAATTCATTCAAAACCCACAAGTCATAGATAAAGCCCAGAAGACACAAACAAACCCAGAGGTTGTAGCAAGATCTGGGATTGAGATAGCCACAACACACCGGATATTTCTGCTTTCCTCCAGTATTATCGGGACAAAGTGTTTGGAATTCGGGTGAAAGTTAACCAAAAATCACCGTCAAAGTGGTTTTGGAAAAAAGCACAATCTTTCTGTTTGGCAAGTGTGTATAATCCAGTTACAGCAGAAATGGCATGTTTTCTCGGGATTCTGAATTGTTCTGTCGAGAAAACTCAAATGTGTGGAGGAATTGACTCCATGTGGAACCAATTAGTGTTTGCCAGCAGAAAACAAAATATTACATGCTAAAATGCATTCTAAACTTTCAAGTCCGTAGATATAGCCCAGAAAACACAAACAAACCCAGAGGCTGTAGCAAGATCTGGGATTGAGATAGCCACAACACACCGGATATTTCTGCTTTCCTCCAGGCATACCCGGAAAAAGCGTTGTGGAATTCAGGTGAAATTGAACCCAAAAATCACCTTCAAAGTGGTTTCAGAGAGAAGCACAATCTTTCTGTTCGGGAAGTGCATCCAGTCCCATGTTTACAAATGGAATAGCATGTTTTCTTATATTCTGAATTGTTCTGCCGAGAAAAATCGAATGTGTAGAGGATTTGACTCCACGTGGAACCCATTAGCGTTTGCCGGCATAAAACAAAAATTACATGCTAAAATGCATTCAGCACCTTCAAGTGCGTAGATAAAGCAAAGAAATAACAAACAAACACAGAGACTGTAGCAAGATCTGGGATTGAGATAGCCACAACACACCGGATATTTCTGCTTTCCTCCAGGCATATCCGGACAAAGTGTTGTGGAATTCGGGTGAAATTTCACCAAAAAATCACCGTCAAAGTGGTTTTGGAGAAAAGCACAATCTTTCAGTTCGGCAAGTGGATACAATGCCATATTTACAAAGAGAAATAGCATGTTTTCAAAGGATTCTGAATTGTTCTGCCCAGAAAACTCGAATGTGAGGAGGAATTGAATATATGTGGAACCAATTAGCGTTCGCCTGCAGAAAACAAAAAGGTACATGCTAAAATGCATTCAAAACCGTCAAGTCCGTACATAAATGCCACAAAACACAAACACAGAGGCTGTAGCAAGATCTGGGATTGAGTTAGCCACAACACACCTGATATTTCTGCTTTTCTCCAGGCATGTCCGGACAAAGTCTTGTGGAATTCGGATGAAATTGAACCAAAAAATCACTGTAGAAGTCGTTTTGGAGAAAATCACAATCTTTCTGTTCAGCAAGTGGATCCAATGTCTTGTTTACAAACAGATACCACATGTTTTCTCCAGATTCTGAATTATTCCTCTGAGAAAACTCGAATGTGTGGAGGAATTGATTCCATGTGGAACAATTAGCGTTTGCCTGCTGAAAACAAAATGCTACATTTTAAAATGCATTCAAAACCGTCAAGTACATAGATAAAGCCCCGAAAACACAAGCACAGAGTCTGTAGTTAGATCTGGGATTGAGATATCCACAACACACTGGATATCTCTGCTTTCCTCCAGTATTATCCGGACAAAATGTTGTGGAATTCGGGTGAAATTTAACCAAAAAATCACCGTCAAAGTGGTTTTGCAGAAAAGCACAATCTTTCTTTTCGGGAAGTACATACAGTGCCATGTTTACAAACAGAAGTAGCATGTTTTCTCGGGATTCTGAATTGTTCCCCCGAGAAAACAGGAATGCGTGGAGGAATAGACTCCATGTGGAACTAATTAGTGTTTGCTGGCAGAAAACAAACAGTTACATGCGAAAATGCATTCAAAACCCTCAAGTCCATAGAGAAAGCCCAGAAAACACAAACAAACACAGAGGCTGGAGCAAGATCTGGGATTGAGATGGTGACAACACACCGGATATTTGTGCTTTCCTCCAGGCATATCCGGACAAAGTGTTGTTCAATTCGGGTGAAACTGAACCAGAAAGCACCGTCAAAGTGGTTTTGGAGAAAAGCACAAACTTTCTGTTCAGCAAGTGGATCCAATGCCATATTTACAAACAGAAATAGCATGTTTTCTCGGGATTCTGAATTGTTTCGCAGAGAAAACTGGAATGTGTGGAGGAATTGACTCCATGTGGAACCAAATAGCATTTGCCGGCAGAAAACAAAAAGTTACCTGCTTAAATGCATTCAACACCCTCAAGTCCATAGATATAGCCCAGAAAACACAAACAAACACAGAGGCTGTATCAAGATCTGGGATTGAGATAGCCACGACACACCGGATATTTCTGCTTTCCTCCAGGCATATCCGGACAAAGTGTTGTGGAATTCCGGTGAAATTTCACTAAAAAATCATCGTCAAAGTGGTTTTGGAGAAATGCACAATCTTTCTGTTCGGGAAGTGCATCCACTGCCATGTTTACTAACAGAAATAGCATGTTTTTTCGGGATTCTGAATTGTTCTGCTGAGGAAACACGAATGTGTGGAGGGATTGACTCCATGTGGATCCAATTAGCGTTTGCCAGCAGAAAACAAAAAGATACCTACTAAAATGCATTCAACAACCTCAAGTCCATAGATAAAGCCCAGAAAACACAAACAAACAGAGAGCCTGTAGCAAGATCTGGGATTGAGATAGCCACAACACACAGGATATTTCTGCTTTCCTCCAGGCATATCTGGAGAAAGTGTTGTGGAATTCTGGTGAAATTGAACCAAAAAATCACCGTCAAAGTGGTTTTGCAGAAAAGCACAATGTTTCTATTCGGGAAAGGCATCCAGTGCCATGGTAACAAATAGAAATATCATGTTTTCTCGAGATTCTGAATTGTTCTCCTGAGAAATCACGAATGCGTGGAGGAACTGACTCCACGTGGAACCAATTAGCATTTGCCGGCAGAATACAACAGGTTACATGCTAAAATGCATTCAAAACTGTCAAGTCCGTATAAAGCCAAGAAAACACAAACAAACAAACACAGAGGCTGTAGTTAGATCTGGGATTGAGATAGCCACAACACACTGGATATCTCTGCTCTACTCCAGGCATATCCGGACAAAGTGTTGAGGAATTCGGGTGAAATTGAACCAAAAAATCACAGTCAAAGTGGTTCTGGAGAAAAGCACAATCTTTCATTTGGGAAGTACATACCGTGCCATGTTCACAAACAGAAGTAGCATGTTTTCTCGGATTCTGAATTGTTCTGCTGAGAAAACACGAATGTGTGGAGGAATTGACTCCATGTGGAACCAATTAGCGTTTGCATGCAGAAAACAAAAAGTTACATGCTAAAATGCTTTCAACACCCTCAAGTCCGTCGATAAAGCCCAGAAAACACAAACAAACACAGAGGCTGTAGCAAGATCTGGGATTGAGATAGCCACAACACACCAGATATTTCTGCTTCCCTCCAGGCATATGCGGACAAACTATTGAGGAACTCGGGTTAAATTGAACCAAAAAATCACTGTCAAAGAGGTTTTGGAGAAAAGCACAATCTTTCTGTTCGGAAAATCAATTAGCGCCATGGTACCAAATAGAGAAAGCATGTTTTCTCGGGATACTGAATTGTTCTGCCGAGAACACTCGAATATGTGGAGGGATTGACTCCATTTGGAACCAATTATCGTTTCCTGGCAGAAAGCAGAATGTTGCATGCTAAAATGCATTCAACACCCTCGAGTCCGTAGATAAAGCCCAGAAAACACAAACGAACACAGAGGCTGTAGCAAGCTCTGGGATTGAGATAGACACAACAAACCAGATATTTCTACTTTCCTCCAGACATTACGGGAAAAAGTATTGTGGAATTCAGGTGAAATTGAACCAAAAAATCACCGTCAAAGTGGTTTTGGGGAAAAGCATAAACTTTCTGTTCGGCAAGTGGATCCAATGCCATGTTTATAAACAGAAATAGCATGTTTTCTCGGGATTCTGTATTGCTCTGCGACAAAACTCGAATGTGTGGAGGAATTGACTCCATGTGGAAACAATTAGCGTTTGCCGGCAGAAAACAAAAAGTTACATGCTAAAATGCATTCAAAACCGTCAAGTCCATAGATAAAGCCCAGAAAACACAAACAAACACAGAGGCTGTTGCAAGATCTGGGATTGAGATAGCCACAGCACACCGGATATTACAGCTTTCTTCCAGGCATATCCGGACAAAGTGTTGTGGAATTCAGGTGAAATTGAACCAAAAAATCACTGTCAAAGTGGTTTTGGAGAAAGCACAAGCTTTCTGTTCATGAAATGCATCCAGTGCCAACTTTACATACAGATGTAGCATGTTTTCTCGGGATTCTGAATTGTTCTGCCGAGAAAACACGAATGTGTGGAGGAATTGACTCCATGTGGAACCAATTAGCATTTACCGGCAGAAAACATGAAGTTCCATGCTAAAATGATCCATAGATAAAGCCCAGAAATCAAAAACAAACAAGAGGCTGTAGCAAGATCTGGGATTGAGATAGCCACAACACACCGGATATTTTTGCTTTTCTCCAGGCATGTCCGGACAAAGTGTTGTGGAATTCGAGTGAAACTGAACCAAGAAATCACCGTCAAAGTGGTTTTGGAGAAAAGCACAAATTTTCTGTTCGGTAAGTGGATCCACTCCCATGGTAGCAAATAGAAATAGCATGTTTTCTCGGGATTCGGAATTGTTCTGCTGAGAAAACTCGAATGCATGCACGAATTGACTCCATGTGGAACCAATTAGCATTTGCCGACAGAAAACAAATTGTTACATGCTAAAATGCATTCAAAACCGTCATGTCCGTAGATAAGGCCCAGAAAAGACAAAGAAACACAGAGGCTGTAGCAAGATCTGGGATTGAGATAGCCACAACACACCGGATATTACAGCTTTCCTCCAGGCATATCCGGACAAAGTGTTGTGGAATTCGGGTGAAATTTCACCAAAAAATCACCGTCAAAGTGGTTTTTGAGAAAAGCACAATCTTTCTGTTTGGCAAGTGGATACAATGCCATATTTACAAAGAGAAATAGCATGTTTTCTCGGGATTCTGAATTGTTCTGCCGAGAAAACTCGAATGTGAGGAGGAATTGAATATATGTGGAACCAATTAGCGTTTGCCAGCAGAAAACAAAAAGGTACATGCTAAAATGCATTCAAAACCGTCAAGTCCGTACATAAATGCCACAAAACACAAACACAGAGGCTGTAGCAAGATCTGGGATTGAGTTAGCCACAACACACCTGATATTTCTGCTTTCCTCCAGGCGTATCCGGACAAAGTCTTGAGGAATTCGGATGAAATTGAACCAAAAAATCACTCTAGAAGTGGCTTTGGAGAAAATCACAACCTTTCTGTTCGGCAAGTGGATCCAATTTCTTGTTTACAAACAGATACCGCATGTTTTCTCCAGATTCTGAATTCTTCTGCCGAGAAAACTCGAATGTGTGGAGGAATTGACTCCATGTGGAACCAATTAGCGTTTGCCAGCAGAAAACAAAAATGTACATGCGAAAATGCCTTCAACACCCTCAAGTCCATAGAGAAAGCCCAGAAAACACAACCATACACAGAGGCTGGAGCAAGATCTGGGATTGAGATGGTGACAACACACCGGATATTTGTGCTTTCCTCCAGGCATATCTGGACAAAGTATTGTGCAATTCGGGTGAAATTTCAACAAAAAATCACCGTCAAAGTGGTTTTGGAGAAAAGCAAATATTTCTGTTCAGCTAGTGGATCCAATGCCATGTTTACAAGCAGAAATAGCATGTTTGCTGGGGATTCTGAATTGTTCTGCCAAGATAACTCGAATGTGTGGAGGAATTGACTCCATGTGGAACCAATTAGCATTTGCCGGCAGAAAACAAAAAGGTACCTGCTAAAATGCATTCAAAACCTTCAAGTCCATAGATAAAGGCAGAAAACACAAAGAAACACAGAGGCTGTAGCAAGATCTGGGATTGAGATAGCCACAACTCACCGGATATTTCTGCTTTCCTCCAGGCATATCCGGACAAAGTGTTGTGGAATTCGGGTGTAATTGAACCAAGAAATCAGCGTCAAAGTGGTTTTGGAGAAAAGCAAAATCTTTCTGTTCAGCAAGTGGATCCAATGCCGTGTTTATAAAGAGAAATGTCATGTTTTCTTGGGATTCTGAATTGTTCTGCTGAGAACACTCGATTGTGTGGAGGAATTCACCTCATGTGGAACCAATTAGCGTTTGCCGGCAGAAAAGAAATTTTTCCTGCTAAAATGCATTCAACACCCTCAAGTCCATAGATAAACCCAGAAAACACAAACAAACACAGAAGCTGTAGTAAGATCTGAGATTGAGATAGCCACAACACAGCGGATATGTCTCCTTTCCTCCAGGCATATGAAGACAAAGTGTTGAGGAATTCATTTGAAATTTAACCAAACAATCACCGTCAAAGTGGTTTTGGAGAAAAGCACAATCTTTCTTTTCGGGAAGTACATACAGTGCCATGTTTACAAACAGAAGTAGCATGTTTTCTCAGATTCTGAATTGTTCCCCCGAGAAAACACGAATGCGTGGAGGAAATGACTCCATGTGGAACCAATTAGCCCTTGCCAGCAGAAAACAAACAGTTTCATGCTAAAATGCATTCAACACCCTCAAGTCCATAGAGAAAGCCCAGAAAACGCAAACAAACACAGAGACTGTAGCAAGATCTGGGATTGAGATGGTGACAACACACCGGATATTTGTGCTTTCCTCCAGGCATATCCGGACAAAGTGTTGTGGAATTCCGGTGAATTTTCAACAAAAAATCACCGTGAAAGTGGTTTTGGAGAAAAGCACAATCTTTCTGTTCAGGAAGTGCATCCACTGCCATGTTTACTAACAGAAATAGCATGTTTTCTCGGGATTCTGAATTGTTTTGCCGAGAAAACTCGAATGTGTGGAGGAATTGACTCCATGTGGAACCAATTAGCTTTTGCCGGTAGAAATCAAAAAGTTACCTGCTTAAATGCATTCAACACCCTCAAGTCCGTAGATAAAGCCCAGAAAACACAAACACAGAGTCTGCAGCAAGATCTGGGATTGAGATAGCCACAACACACCGGATATTTCTGCTTTCCTCCAGGCATATCCAGAAAACGTGTTGTGGAATTCTGGTGAAATTGAACTAAAAAGCACCGTCAAAGTAGTTTTGGAGAAAAGCACAACCTTTCTGTTCGGCAAGTGGATCAAATGCCATGTTTACAAACAGAAATAGCATGGTTTTTTTTTATTCTGAATTGTTCGGCCTAGAAAACACGAATGTGTGGAGGAATTGAATCCATGTGGAACCAATTAGCGTTGTCCGGCAGAAAACAAAATGTTACATCCAAAATGCATTCCACACCCTCAAGTGCATAGATAAAGCACAGAAAACACAAACAAACCCAGAGGCTGGAGCAAGATCTGGGATTGAGATCGCCACAACACACCGGATATTTCTGATTTCCTCCATGCATATCCGGACAAAGTCTTGTAGAATTCGGGTGAAATTGAACCAAAAAATCACCATCAAAGAGGTTTTGGAGAAAAGCACAATCTTTCTGTGCAGCATGTGGATCGCATGCCATGTTTACACAGAGATATAGCTAGTTTTCTCGGATTCTGTATTGTTCTGCCGAGAAAACACGAATGCGTGGAAGAATTGACTCCATGTGCAACCAATTAGCGTTTGCCGGCAGAAAACACAAAGTTACATGCTAAAATGCATTCAACACCCTCAAGTCCATAGAGAAAGCACAGAAAACACAAACAAACACAGAGGCTGTAGCAAGATCTGGGATTGAGATGGTGACAACACACTGGATATTTGTGCTTTCCTCCAGGCATATCCAGACAAAGTGTTGTGGAATTCTGGTGAAATTTCAAAAAAAATCACCGTCAAAGTGGTTTTGGAGAAAAGCACAATCTTTCTGTTCGGGAAGTGCATCCACTGCTGTATTTACTAACAGAAATAGCATGTTTTCTCGGGATTCTGAATTGTTCTCCCGAGAAAACTCGAATGTGTGGATGAATTGACTCCATGTGGAACCAATTAGCGTTTGCCGGCAGAAAACAAAAAGGTATATGCTACAATGCATTCAACACCCTCAAGTCCATAGATAAAGCCCAGAAAACACGAACAAACACAGAGGGTGCAGCAAGATCTGGGATTGAGATCGCCACAACTCACCGGATATTTCTGCTTTCCTCCAGGCTTATCCAGAAAAAGTGTTGTGGAATTCGGGTGAAACTGAACCAAAAAAACACTGTCAAAGTGGTTTTGGAGAAAAGCACAATCTTTCTCTTCAGGAAGTGGATCCAATGCCATGTTTAAAAACAGAAATAGCATGTTTTCTCGGGATTCAGAATTGTTCTGCTGAGAAAACTCGAATGCGTGGACGAATTGACTCCATGTGGAACCAATTAGCGTTTGCCGGCAGAAAACAAAATGTTACATATCAAAATGCATTCAAATCCGTCAAGAACGTAGATAAAGTCCAGAACACACAAACAAACACCGAGTCTGTAGCAAGATCTGGTATTGAGATAGTCACAACATACCGGATATTTCTGCTTTCCTCCAGGCATATCTGGACTAAGTGTTGTGGAATTCGGGTGAAAGTTAACCAAAAAATCACCCTCAAAGTGGTTTTCGAGAAAAGCACAATCTTTCTGTTTGGCAAGTGGATCCAATGTCATGTTTCTAAACAGAAATAGAATGTTTTCTTGCATTCTGAATTGTTCTGCTGAGAAAACTCGAAGGTCTGGAGGAATTGACTCTATGTGGAACCAAGTGGCGTTTGGAGGCAGAAAACGAAATGTTACATTTGAAAATGCATTCAAACCGTCAAGTCTGTAAATAAAGGCCAGAAAACAAACATAGAGGCTGTAGCACGATCTGGGATTGAGATAGCCACAACACACCGGATATTTCTGCTGTCCTCCAGGCATATCCGGACAAAGTGTTGTGGAATTCGTGTGATGTTGAACCAGGAAGTCACTGTCAAAGTAGTTTTGGAGAAAACCACAACCTTTTGGTTTGGGAATTGCATCCACTCCCATGGTAACAAATAAATAGCATGTTTTCTCGGGATTCAGAATTGTTATGCTGAGAAAACTCGAATGCGTGCACGAATATACTCTATGTGGAACCAATTAGCATTTCCTGGCAGAAAACAAATTGTTACATGCTAAAATACATTCAACACCCTCAAGTCGTAGATGAAGTCCAGATAACATAAACAAACATAGAGGTTGTAGCAAGATCTGGGATTGAGATAGCACAACACACCAGATATATCTCCTTTCCTCCAGGCATATCCGGACAAAGTGTTGTGGAATTCGGGTGAAAGTTAACCAAAAAATCACCGTCAAAGTGGTTTTGGAGAAAAGCACAATCTTTCTGTTCGGCAAGTGGATCCAATGTCATGTTTATAAACAGAACTAGCATGTTTTCACTGGATTCTGAATTGTTCTGCTGAAAAAATTCGAATGTGTGGAGGAATGCACTCCATGTGGAACCTAGTGGCGTTTGGCGGCAGAAAACGAAATGTTACATTTTAAAATGCATTTAAACAATCAAGTCCATAGATAAAGCCCAGAAAACACACACAAACTCAGAGGCTGTAGCAAGATCTGGGATTGAGATAGCCACAACACACCGGATATTTCTGCTTTCCTCCAGGCATATCCGGAAAAAGTGTTGTGGAATTCGGGTGAAATTGAACAAGGAAGTCACCGTCAAAGTGGTTTTGGAGAAAAAAACTATCTTTCTGTTCGGGAATTGCATCCACTCCCATGGTAACAAATATAAATAGCATGTTTTCTCGGGATTCATAATTGTTATGCTGAGAAAACTCGAATGCATGCACGAATTGACTCCATTTAGAACCAATTAGCATTTGCCGGCAGAAAACAAATCGTTACATGGTAAAATGCATTCAAAACTGTCTAGTCCGTAGATAAAGACCCGAAAACAAAAACAAACACAGAGGCTGTAGCAAGATCTGGGATTGAGTTAGCCACAACACACTGGATATTTCTTCTTTCCTCCAGGCATATCCTTACAAAGTGTTGTGGAATTCGAGTGAAACTGAACCAAGAAATCACCGTCAAAGTGGTTTGGAGAAAAGCACAATCTTTCTATTAGGCAAGTGGATCCAATGCCATATTTACAAAGAGAAATAGCATATTTTCTGGGGATTCTGAATTGTTCTGCCAAGAAAACTCGAATGTGAGGAGTAATTGAATATATGTGGAACCAATTAGCGTTTGCCAGCAGAAAACAAAAAGGTACATGCTAAAATGCATTCAACACCCTCAAGTCCATAGATGAAACCCAGAAAACACAAACACAGAGGCTGTAGTAAGATCTGGGAATGAGATTGCCACAACACACCTGATATTTCTGCTTTCCTCCAGGCATATCCGGACAAAGTCTTGTGGAATTCGGGTGAAACTGAACCAAGAAATCACCGTCAAAGTGGTTTTGAGGAAAGCACAATCTTTCTGTTCGGCAAGTGGATACAATGTCATGTTTATAAACAGAAATAGCATGTGTTCTACGGATTCTGAATTGATCTGCCGAGAAAACTCGAATGTGTGGAGGATTTGACTCCATGTGGAACCAATTAGCATTTGCCGGCAGAAAACAAAAAGGTACATGCAAAAATGCATTCAAAACAATCAAGTCCATAGATAAATGCCAGAAAATACAAACACAGAGGCTGTAGCAAGATCTGGGATTGAGATAGCCACAACACACCGAATATTTCTGCTTTCCTCCAGGCATAATTGGAAAAAGTGTTGTGGAATTCAGGTGAAACTGAACCAAGAAATAACCATCAAAGTGGTTTTGGAGAAAATCACAATCTTTCTGTTCGGCAAGTGGATCCAATACCATATTTACAAAGAGAAATAGCATGTTTTCTCGGGAGACTGAATTGTTCGGCCGAGAATACTCAATTGTGTGGAGGATTTCACTCCATGTGGAACCAATTAGCATTTGCCTGCAGAAAACAAAAATGTACATGCTAAAATGCATTCAAAACCATCACGTCCGTATATAAATGCTAGAAAACACAAATGCAGAGGCAGTAGTAAGATCTGGGATTGAGATAGCCAAAACACACCGGATATTTCTGCTTTCCTCCAGGCATATCCGGAAAAAGTACTGTGGAATTCTGGTGAAATTGAACCAAAAAATCACCATCAAAGTGGTTTTGGAGAAAAGCACAATCTTTCTGTTCAGCAAGTGGATCCAATGTCATGTTTATAAACAGAACTAGCATGTTTTCTCTGGATTCTGAATTGTTCTGCTGAAAAAACTCGAATGTGTGGAGGAATGCACTCCATGTGGAACCTAGTGGCGTTTGGCGGCAGAAAACGAAATGTTACATTTTAAAATGCATTCAAACAATCAAGTCCATAGATAAAGCCCAGAAAACACACACAAACTCAGAGGCTGTAGCAAGATCTGGGATTGAGATAGCCACAACACACCGGATATTTCTGCTTTCCTCCAGGCATATCCAGAAAAAGTGTTGTGGAATTCGGGTGAAATTGAACAAGGAAGTCACCGTCAAAGTGGTTTTGGAGAAAAAAACTATCTTTCTGTTCGGGAATTGCATCCACTCCCATGGTAACAAATATAAATAGCATGTTTTTTCGGAATTTAGAATTGTTACACTAAGAAAACTCGAATGCGTGCACGAAATGACTCCATGTGAACCAATTAACATTTGCCGGCAGAAAACAAAATGTTATATGCTAAAATGCATTCAAAACCGTCAAGTCTGTAGATAAATCCACGAAAACACAAACAAACACAGAGGCTGTAGCAAGATCTGGGATTGAGATAGCCACAACACACCGGATATTTCTGCTTTACTGCAGGCATATCTGGAAAATGTGCTGTGGAATTCAGGTGAAATTGAACCAAAAAATCCCCGTCAAGTTGTTTGAGAGAAACACACAATCTTTCTGTTTGGAAAGTGGATCCAATTTCATGTTTATAAACAGAAATAGCATGGTTTCTCCAGATTCTGAATTGTTCTTCTGAGAAAACTCGAATGTGTAGATGAATTGACTCCATGTGGAAGGAATTAGCGTTTCCGGCAGAAAACAAAAAGTAACATGCTAAAATGCATTCAAAACCGTCAAGTCCATAGATAAAGCCCAGAAAACACATACAAACTGAGATGCTGTAGCAAGATCTGGGATTGAGATAGCCACAACACACCGGATATTTCTGCTTTCCTCCAGGCATATCCGGACAAAGTGTTGTGGAGTTCGGGTGAAATTTCAACAAAAAATCACCGTCAAAGTGGTTTTGGAGAAAAGCAAAATCTTTCTGTTCGGGAAGTGCACCCACTGCTGTATTCACTAACAGAAATAGCATGTTTTCTCGGGATTCTGAATTGTTCTGCCGAAAAAACACGAATGTGTGGAGGAATTGACTCCATGTGGAACCAATTAGCGTTTGCCGGCAGAAAACAAAATGTTACATGCTAAAATGCATTCAACACCCTCAAGTCTGTAGATAAAGCCCAAAAAACACAAACAAACACAGAGGCTATAGCAAGATCTGGGATTGAGATAGCCACAACACACCGGATATTTCTGCTTTCCTGCAGGCACATCCGGACAAAATGTTGTGGAATTCGGATGAAATTGAACCAAAAAATCACCGTCAAAGTGGTTTTGGAGAAAAGCACAATCTTGCTGTTCGGAAAGTACATCCAGTGCCATGTTTACAAACACAAATAGCATGTTTTCTTGGATTCTGAATTGTTAAGCCGAGAAAACAAGAATGCGTGGAGGAATTGACTCCATGTGGAACCAATTAGCGTTTACCAGCAGAAACAAAATGTTACATGCTAAAATGCATTCAACACCCTCAAGTCCGTAGATAAAGTCCTGAAAACACAAACAAACACAGAGGCTGTAGAAAGATCTGTGATTGAGTTACCCACAGCACACCCGATATTTCTGCTTTGCTCCACGCATATCCGGACCAAGTGATATGGAATTCGGGTGAAATTGAACCAAAAAATCACCACCAAATGTTTTTAGAGAAAAGCACATTCTTTCTGCTTGGGAATTGCATCCAGTGCCATGGTAACAAATAGAAATAGCATGTTTTCTAGGGATTCCGAATTGTTCAGCCAAGAACACGCGAATGCGTGGAGGAATTGACTGCATGTGGAACCAATTAGCATTTGCCGGCATAAAACAAAATGTTACATGCTAAAATGCATTCAACACCCTCAAGTCCGTAGATGAAGCCCAGAAAACACAAACACAGAGGCTGTAGCAAGATCTGGGATTGAGATATCCACAATACAATGGATATTTCTGCTTTCCTCCAGGCATATCCCGACAGTGTTGTATAATTTGGGTGAAATTGAACCAAAAAATCACCGTCAAAGTGGTTTTGGAGAAAAGTACAATCTTTCTGAACCGTAAGTGTATCCAATCCCATGTTTACAACAGAAATGGCAGGTTTTCTCATGATTATGAATTCTTCTATGGAGAAAACTCGAATGTGTGGAGGAATTGACTCTATGTGGAACCAATTAGTGTTTGCCGTCAGAAAACAAAATGTTACATGCTAAAATGCATTCAACACCCTCTAGTCCGTAGATAAAGCCCAGAAAACACAAACAAACACAGAGGCTGTAGCAAGATCTGGGATTGAGATAGCCACAACACACCCGATATTTCTGCTTTGCTCCAGGCATATCTGGAAAAGTGATATGGAATTCGGTTGAAATTGAACCAAAAAATCACCGTCAAAGTGGTTTTGGAGAAAAGCACAATCTTTCTGTTCGGCAAGTGGATCCAATGCCATATTTATAAACAGAAATGGCATGTTTTCACGGAATTCTGAATTGTTCTGCCGAGAAAACTCGAACGAGTGGAGGAATTGACTCCAGGTGGAACCAATTAGTGTTTAAAGGCAGAAAAGGAAATGTTACATGCTAAAATGCATTCAAAACCGTCAAGTCCATAGATAAAACCCAGAAAACACAAACAAACATAGACGCGGTAGCAAGAACTGGGATTGAGATAGCCACAACACACAGGATATTTCTGGTTTGCTCCAGGCATATCCAGACAAAGTGTTGTGGAATTCGGGTGAAATTGAACCAAAAAATCTCCGTCAATGTGATTTTGGAGAAAAGCACAATCTTTATGATTGGGAAGCGTATCCAATCCCATGTTTACAGCAGAAATGCCATGTTTTCTCAGGATTCTGAATTGTTCTGCCGAGAAAACTTGAATGTGTGGAGAAATTGACTCCATGTCGAACCAAATAGCGTTTGCCAGACAAAAGGAAAATGTTACATGCTAAAATGCATTCAAAATCGTCAAGTCCGTAGATAAAGGCCAGAAACAAAACAAACACGGAGGCTGTAGAAAAATCTGGATTTGAGATAGCCACAACACACCTGATATTTCTGCTTTCCTCCAGGCATAATTGGAAAATGTGTTGTGGAATTCGGGTGAAATTGAGCCAAAAAATCACTGTCAAAGTGGTTTTGGAGAAAAGCACAGTCTTTCTGTTCGGGAAGTGCATCCAGTGCCATGTTTACAAACAGAAATATCATGTTTTCTTGGATTCTGAGTTTTTCTTTCGAGAAAACACAAATGCGGGGAGGAATTGAATCCATGTGGAACGAATTAGCGTTTGCCGGCAGAAAGCAAAATGTTACATGCTAAAATCCATTCAACAGCCTGAAGTCCGTAGATGAAGCCCAGAAAACACAAACAAACACAGAGGCTGTAGAAAGATCTGTGATTGAGTTACCCACAGCACACCCGATATTTCTGCTTTCCTCCAGGCATATCCGGACAAAGTTTTGTGGAAATCGGGTGAAATTGAACCAAAAAATCACTGTCAAAGTGGTTTTGGAGAAATGCACAATCTTTGAGTTCGTCAAGTAAATCCAATGCCATGTTTATGAACCGAAATAGCATGTTTTCTCGGGATTCTGAATTGTTCTGCCGAGAAAACTCGAATGTGTAGAGGAATTGACTCCATGTGGAACCATTTAGCGTTTGCCAATAGAAAACAAAATGTTACATGCTAAAATGCATTCAAAACCGTCAAGTCCGTAGATAAAGCCCAGAAAACACAAACAAACACAGAGGCTATAGCAAGATCTGGGATTGAGATAGCACAACACACCAGATATTTCTGCTTTCCTCCAGGCTTATCCGGAAAAATTGATGTGGAATTTGGCTGAAATTTAACCAAAAAATCACCGTCAAACTGGTTGTATAGAAAAGCAGAAACTTTCTGTTTCGAAAGTGGATCCAATGCCATGTTTACAAACAGAAATGGCATGTTTTCTCGGGATTCTGAATTGTTCTTACGAGAAACCTCCAATGCGTGGACGAAAAGACTCCATGAGTAACAAATTAACATTTACCGGCAGAAAACAAAATGTTATATGGTAAAATGCATTCAGTACCATCAAGTCCGTAGATGAAGCCCAGAAAACACAAACAAACACAGAGGCTGTAGCAAGATCTGGGATTGAGATAGCCACAATACACCGGATATTTCTGCTTTCCTCCAGGCATATCCGGACAAAGTGTTGTCGAATTCGGGTGAAATTGAACCAAAAAATCACCGACAAAGTGGTTGTGGAGAAAAGCACCATCTATTGTTCGGCAAGTGGATCCAATCCCATGTTTACAACAGAAACAGCATGTTTTCTCGGGATTCTGAATTGTTCTGCAGAGAAAACATGAATCTGTGGAGGAATTGACTCCATGTGGTACCAATTAGTCTTTAACGGCAGAAAAGAAAATCTTACATGCTAAAATGCATTCAAATCCATCAAGTACGTAGATAAAGCCCAGAAAACACAAACAATCACAGAGGCTATAGCAAGATCTGGGATTGAGATAGATACAACACATCGTATATTTCTGCTTTCCTCCAGGCATATCCCGACAAAGTGTTGTGGAATTCTGTTGAAATTGAACCAAAAAAACACCGTGAAAGTGGTTTTGGAGAAAAGCACAATATTTCTGTATGGGAAGTGCATCCACTGCCATGTTTACAAACAGAAATAGCATGTTTTCTCGGGATTCAGATAGCCACAACACACTGGATATTTCTGCTTTCCTCCAGGCTTATCTAGACAAAGTGTTGTGGAGTTCAGGTGAAAATGAACCAAAAAGTCACCGTCAAAGTGGTTGTGGAGAAATGCACAACAAATCTGTTCGGGAAGTGCATCCACTGCCATGTTTACAAACAGACATAGTATGTTTTCTCAGGATTCTGAATTATTCTGCCGAGAAAACACGAAGGCGTGGAGGAATTGACTCCATGTGGAACCAATTAGCATTTGCCGGCAGAAAACAAAATGTTACATGCAAAATGCATTCAACACCCTCAAGTCCATAGATAAAGCGCAGAAAACACAAACAAACACAGAGGCTGTAGCAAGATCTGGGATTGAGATAACACAACACACCGGATATTTCTGCTTTCCTCCAGGCATATCCGGACAAAGTGTTGCTGAATTCGGGTGAAATTTCACAAAAAATCACCAACAAAGTGGTTGTGGAGAAATGCAGAACAAATCTGTTCGGGAAGTGCATCCAGTGCCATTTTTACAAACAGAAGTAACATATTTTCTCGGATTCTGAATTGTTCTGCCGAGAACACTCGAATGTCTGTAGGAATTGACTTCATGTGGATTCAATTAGAGTTTGCTGTCAGAATACAAATAGTTATATGCTGAAATGCACTCAAAACCGTCAAGTCCATAGATAAAGCCCAAAAAACAGAAACAAACACAGAGGCTCTAGCAAGATCTGGGATTGAGATCACCACAACACACCGGATATTTCTGCTTTCCTCCAGGCATATCCAGACAAAGTGCTGTGGAATTCGGGTGAAATTTCACCAAAAATCACCATCAAAGTGTTTTTGGAGAAAAGCACAATCATTTGTTCGGGAAGTGCATCCAATACGATGCTTAAAACAGAAATAGCATGTTTTCTCGGGATTCTGAATTGTTCTACCGAGAATACTCAAATGTGTGGAGGAATTGACTCCCTATGGAACCAATTAGCGTTTGCCAGAAGTAAACAAAAAGTTACATGCTAAAATACATTCTAAACCATCAGGTTCGTAGATAAGGCCAAGAAAACACAAACAAACACAGAGGCTGTAGCAACACCTGGGATTGAGATAGCCACAGCACACCGGATATTTCTGCTTTCCTCCAGGCATATCCAGACAAAGTGCTGTGGATTCGGGTGAAATTGAACCAAAAAAACACCGTCAAAGTGGTTTTGGAGAAAAGCACAATCTTTCTGTTCGGGAAGTGCATCCAGTGCCATGTTTACAAACAGAAGTAGCATTTTTTCTCAGGATTCTGAATTGTTCTGACAAGAAAACTCGAATGTGTGGAGGAATTGACTCCATGTGGAACCAATTAGCGTTTACCGGCAGAAACAAAAAGTTACATGCTAAAATGCATTCAACACCAAGTCCGTACATAAAGCCCAGAAAACACAAACACAGAGGCTGCAGCAAGATCTGGGATTGAGATAGCCACAACACACTGGATATTTCTGCTTTCCTCCAGGCATATCCAGAAAACGTGTTGTGGAATTCGGGGGAAATTGAACCAAAAAATCTCCATTATATAGGTTTTGGAGAAAAGCAAAACCTTTCTGTTCGGCAAGTGGATACAATGCCATGTTTACAAACAGAAATAGCATGTTTTCTTTTATTCTGAATTGTTCTGCCTAGAAAACACGAATGTGTGGAGGAATTGAATCCATGTGGAACCAATTAGCGTTTGCCAGCAGAAAGCAAAATGTTACATGCTAAAATGCATTCAACACCCTCAAGTCCATAGAGAAAGCACAGAAAACACAATCAAACACAGAGGCTGTAGCAAGATCTGGGGTTGAGATGGTGACAACACACCGGATATTTGTGCTTTCCTCCAGGCATATCCGGACAAAGTGTTGTGGAATTCCGGTGAAATTTCAACAAAAAATCACCGTCAAAGTGGTTTTGGAGAAAAGCACAATCTTTCTGTTCAGGAAGTGCACCCACTGCTGTATTCACTAACAGAAATAGCATGTTTTCTCGGTGTTCTGAATTGTTCTGCCGAGAAAACACGAATGTGTGGAGGAATTGACTCCATGTGGAACCAATTAGCGTTTGCCGGCAGAAAACAAAATGTTACATGCTAAAATGCATTCAACACCCTCAAGTCTGTAGATAAAGCCCAAAAAACACAAACAAACACTGAGGCTATAGCAAGATCTGGGATTGAGATAGCCACAACACACCGGATATTTCTGCTTTCCTGCAGGCACATCCGGACAAAATGTTGTGGAATTCGGGTGAAATTGAACCAAAAAATCACCGTCAAAGTGGTTGTGGAGAAAAGCACAATCTTGCTGTTCGGAAAGTACATCCAGTGCCATGTTTACAAACAGAAATAGTATGTTTTCTTAGATTCTGAATTGTTAAGCTGAGAAAACAAGAATGTGTGGAGGAATTGACTCCATGTGGAACCAATTAGCATTTCCCGGCAGAAAACAAAATGTTACATGCTAAAATGCATTCAACACCCTCAAGTCCGTAGATAAAGTCCTGAAAACACAAACAAACACAGAGGCTGTAGAAAGATCTGGGATTGAGATACCCACAGCACACCCGATATTTCTGCTTTGCTCCACACATATCCGGACCAAGTGATCTGGAATTCGGGTGAAATTGAACCAAAAAATCACCACCAAATGTTTTTAGAGAAAAGCACATTCTTTCTGCTTGGGAATTGCATCCAGTGCCATGGTAACAAATAGAAATAGCATGTTTTCTAGGGATTCCGAATTGTTCAGCCAAGAACACGCGAATGCGTGGAGGAATTGACTGCATGTGGAACCAATTAGCATTTGCCGGCATAAAACAAAATGTTACATGCTAAAATGCATTCAACACCCTCAAGTCCGTAGATGAAGCCCAGAAAACACAAACACAGAGGCTGTAGCAAGATCTGGGATTGAGATATCCACAATACAATGGATATTTCTGCTTTCCTCCAGGCATATCCCGACAGTGTTGTATAATTTGGGTGAAATTGAACCAAAAAATCACCGTCAAAGTGGTTTTGGAGAAAAGTACAATCTTTCTGAACCGTAAGTGTATCCAATCCGATGTTTACAACAGAAATGGCAAGTTTTCTCATGATTATGAATTCTTCTATCGAGAAAACTCGAATGTGTGGTGGAATTGACTCCATGTGGAACCAATTAGCATTTGACGGCAGAAAACAAAATGTTACATGCTAAAATGCATTCAACTCTCTCAAGTCCGTAGATGAAGCCCAGAAAACATAAACACACACAGAGGCTGTAGCAAGATCTGGGATTGAGATCACCACAACACACCGGATATTTCTGCTTTCCTCCAGGCATATATGGACAAAGTGTTGTGGAATTCGGTTGAAATTTAACCAAAAAATCACCGTCAAAGTAGTTTTTTAGAAAAGCACAATCGTTCTTTTCGGGAAATGCATCCAGTGCCATGTTTACAAACACAAGTAGCATGTGTTCTCGGATTCTGAATTGTTCTGACGAGAAAACACGATGCCTGGAGGAATTGATTCCATGTGGAAGCAATTAGCATTTGCCGGCAGAAATCAAAATGTTACATGCTAAAATGCACTCAACACCCTCAAGTCCGTTGATGAACCCCAGAAAACACAAACAAACACAGAGGCTGTAGCAAGATCTGGGATTGAGAAACACAAAATTCCGGATATTTGTGCTTTCCTCCAGGCTTATCTGAACAAACTGTTGTGGAATTCATCTGAAATTTAATCAAAAAATCACCTTCAAACTGGTTGTGGAGAAAAGCACAAACTTTCTGTTTCGCAAGTGGATCCAATCCCATGTTCACAAACAGAAATAGCATGTTTTCTCAGGATTCTGAACTGTTCTGAAGAGAAAACTCGAATGCGTGGATGAAAATGCTCCATG
This sequence comes from Oryctolagus cuniculus, assembly GCF_051225735.1. Classification (NCBI taxonomy): domain Eukaryota; kingdom Metazoa; phylum Chordata; class Mammalia; order Lagomorpha; family Leporidae; genus Oryctolagus; species Oryctolagus cuniculus. The sequence continues at coordinate 3,061,677 of NC_142887.1, read as the reverse complement.
AGTAATCAATTAGCATTTACCGGCAGAAAAAAAATGTTACATGTCAAATGCATTCAATACCATCAAGTCCATAGATAAAGCCCAGAAAACACAAACACAGAGGCTGTAGCAAGATCTGGGATTCAGACAGCCACAACACACTGGATATTTCTGCTTTCCTCCAGGCTTATCCGGACAAAGTGTTGTGGAATTCGGGTGAAAATGAACCAAAAAGTCACCGTCAAAGTGGTTGTGGAGAAATGCACAACAAATCTGTTCGGGAAGTGCATCCACTGCCATGTTTACAAACAGACATAGTATGTTTTCTCGGGATTCTGAATTATTCTGCCGAGAAAACACGAAGGCGTGGAGGAATTGACTCCATGTGGAACCAATTAGCGTTTGCCGGCAGAAAACAAAATGTTACATCCAAAATGCATTCCACACCCTCAAGTGCATAGATAAAGCACAGAAAACACAAACAAACCCAGAGGCTGGAGCAAGATCTGGGATTGAGATAACACAACACACCGGATATTGCTGCTTTCCTCCAGGCATATCCGGACAAAGTGTTGCAGAATTCGGGTGAAATTTCACAAAAAATCACCAACAAAGTGGTTGTGGAGAAATGCAGAACAAATCTGTTCGGGAAGTGCATCCAGTGCCATTTTTACAAACAGAAGTAACATATTTTCTCGGATTCTGAATTGTTCTGCCGAGAACACTCGAATGTCTGTAGGAATTGACTTCATGTGGATTCAATTAGAGTTTGCTGTCAGAATACAAATAGTTATATGCTGAAATGCACTCAAAACCGTCAAGTCCATAGATAAAGCCCAGAAAACAGAAACAAACACAGAGGCTCTAGCAAGATCTGGGATTGAGATCGCCACAACACACCGGATATTTCTGCTTTCCTCCAGGCATATCCAGACAAAGTGCTGTGGAATTCGGGTGAAATTTCACCAAAAATCACCATCAAAGTGTTTTTGGAGAAAAGCACAATCATTTGTTCGGGAAGTGCATCCAATACGATGCTTAAAACAGAAATAGCATGTTTTCTCGGGATTCTGAATTGTTCTACCGAGAATACTCAAATGTGTGGAGGAATTGACTCCCTATGGAACCAATTAGCGTTTGCCAGAAGTAAACAAAAAGTTACATGCTAAAATACATTCTAAACCATCAGGTTCGTAGATAAGGCCAAGAAAACACAAACAAACACAGAGGCTGTAGCAACACCTGGGATTGAGATAGCCACAGCACACCGGATATTTCTGTTTTCCTCCAGGCATTGCGGAAAATGTGTTCTGCAATTCGGGTGAAATTGAACCAAAAAAACACCGTCAAAGTGGTTTTGGAGAAAAGCACAATCTATCTGTTCGGGAAGTGCATCCAGTGCCATGTTTACAAACAGAAGTAGCATTTTTTCTCAGGATTCTGAATTGTTCTGACAAGAAAACTCGAATGTGTGGAGGAATTGACTCCATGTGGAACCAATTAGCATTTGCCGGCAGAAAACAAAATGTTACATGCTAAAATGCATTCAACTCTCTCAAGTCCGTAGATGAAGCCCAGAAAACATAAACACACAAAGAGGCTGTAGCAAGATCTGGGATTGAGACAGCCACAACACACCAGATATTTCTGTTTGCTCCAGGCATATATGGATAAAGTGGTGTGGAATTTGGGTGAAATTGAACAAACATCACCATCAAAGTGGTTTTGGATTAAAGCACAATCTTTCTCTTTGGGAAGTGCATCCAATTGCCATGTTTACAAACAGAAATGGCATGTTTTCTCGAGATTCTCAATTGTTCTCCCGAGAAATCTCAAATGAGTGGAGGAATTGACTCCATGTGGAAACAATTAGCGTTTGCCAGAGGAAAACAAAAAGTTACATGCTAAAATGCATTTAATAACTTCAAGTTGATAGATAAAGCCCAGAAAACACAAACAAACACAGAGGCTGTAGCAAGATCTGGGATTGAGATAACACAACACACCGGATATTTCTGATTTCCTCCAGGCATATCCGGATAATGTGTTGTGGAATTAGGGTGACATTGAACCAAAAATTCACCATCAAATTGGTTTTGGAGTAAAGCACAATCTTTCTGTTCGGGAAGTGGGTCCAATATCTTGTTTATAAACAGAAATAGCATATTTTCTCTGGATTCTGAATTATTCTGCCGAGAAAATGCTAATGGGTGGACGAATTGACTCCATCTGGAACCAAATAGCGTTGGCTGGCAGAAACCAGAAATTTACATGCTAAAATTCATTCAAAACCGTCAAGTCCACAGATGAAGCCCAGAAAATGCAAACAAACACAGAGACTATGGCAAGATTTGGGATTGAGATCGCCACAACACACCAGATATTTCTGCTTTCCTCCAGGCATATCCGGACACAGTGTTGTGGAATTCGGGTGAAATTTCACCAAACAATCACCGTCAAAGTGGTTTTGGAGAAAAGCACAATCTTTCTGTTCGGGAAGTGCATTCATTTCCATTGTAACAAATAGAAATAGCATGTTTTCTCAGGATTCTGAAATGTTCTGCTGAGAAAACTCGAATGGATGGACGAATTGACTCCATGTAGAACCAATTAGCATTTGCCAGCAGAAAACAAAAAGTTAGATCCTAAAATGCATTCAAAACCGTCAATTCCGTACATAAAGCGTAGAAAACGCAAACAAAGAGGCTGTAGCAAGATCTGGGATTGAGATAGCCACAATACACCGGATATTTCAGCTTGCCTCCAGGCATATCCGGCCAAAGTGTTGTGGAATTCGGGTGAAATTGAACCAAGAAATCAGCGTCAAAGTGGTTTTGGAGAAAAGCACAATCTTTCTGTTAGGGAAGTATATGCAGTGCCATGTTTACAAACAGAAGTATAATGCTTTCTCAGATTCTGAATGTTTCTGCCAAGAACACTCGAAGGTGTGGAGGTATTGACCTCATGTGGAACCAATTAGCGTTGCAAATAGAAAACAAAAAGTTACATGCCAAAATGCATTCAAAACCATCAAGTCCGTAGATAAAGCCCAGAAAACACAAACAAACAAGAAGCTGTAGCACGATCTGGGAATGAGACAGCCACAACACACCGCATATTTCTGCTTTCCTCCAGGCATATCAAGACAAAGTATTGTGGAATTCGGGTGAAATTGAACCAAAAAATAAGCGTCAAAGTGCTTTTGGAGAAAAGCATAACCTATCTGTTCGGGAAATGCACCCACTGCCATGTTTATATTCACATGTAGCATGTTTTCTCGGATTCTGAATTGTTCTGACGAGAAAACTCGAATGTGTGGCGGAATTGACTCCATGTGGAACCAATTAGCGTTTGCCAGCAGAAAACAAAAAGTTACATGCTAAAATGCATTCAAAACCGTCACGTTCATAGATAAAGCCCAGAAAACACAAACAAACACAAAGGCTGTAGCAAGATCTGGGATTCAGATAGCACCAACACACCGGATATTTCTGCTTTCCTGCAGGCATATCCGGAAAAAGTGTTGTGGAATTCGAGTGAAACTGAACTAAGAAATCACCGTCAAAGTGGTTTTGGAGAAAAGCACAATCTTTCCCTTCGGGAAGTGCGTCCAATGTCATGTTTATAAACAGAAATAGCATGTTTTCTTTTATTCTGGATTGTTCTGCCTAGAAAACACGGATGTGTGGAGGAATTGACTCCATGTGGAACCAATTAGTGTTTTCCGGCAGAAAACAAAATGGTACATGCTAAAATGCATTCAAAACCGTCAAATCCATAGATAAATGCCAGAAGACACAAACATAGTGGCTGTAGCAAGATCTGGGATTGAGTTAGCCACAACACACCGGATATTTCTGCTGTCCTCCATTCATATCCAAACAAAGTGTTGTGGAAATCGGGTGAAATTGAACCAAAAATCACTGTCAAAGTGGTTTTGGAGAAAAGCACAATCTTTCTGTTCGGGAAGTGCATCCAGTCCCATGGTAACAAATAGAAATAGCATGTTTTCTCGGGATTCTGAATTGTTCTGCCGAGAAAACTCGAATGCATGGGCGAATTTACTCCATGTGGAACCAATTAGCGTTTGCCGGCAGAAAACAAAATGTTACATGCTAAAATCCATACAACACCCTCAAGTCCATAGATAAAGCGCCGAAAACACAAACAAACAGAGAGGCTGTACCAAGATCTGGGATTGAGATAGCCACAACACACCGGATATTTCTGCTTTCCTCCAGGTATATCCGGACAAACTGATGTAGAATTCGGAGAAAACTAAACTAAGAAATCACAGTCAAAGTGGTTTTGGAGAAAAGCACAATCTTTCTGTTCGGCAAGTGGATCCAATGCCATATGTACAAAGAGAAATAGCATGTTTTCTCAGGATTCTGTATTGTTCTGCTGAGGAAACACGAATGTGTGGAGGAATGGACTCCATGTGGAACCAAGTGGGGTTTTCCGGCAGAAAACAATAAGGTACATGCTAAAATGCGCTCAAAACCATCAAGTCCATAGATAAATGCCAGAAAACACAAACACAGAGGCTGTAGCAAGGTCTGAGATTGAGATAGCCACAACACACCGGATATGTCTCCTTTCCTCCAGGGATATCCGGACAAAGTGTTGTGGAATTCCGGTGAAATTTCACAAAAAAATCACCGCCAAAGTGATTTTGGAGAAAAGCACAATCTTTCTGTTCGGGAAGTGCACCCACTGCCATGTTTACAAAGGAAATAGCATGTTTTCTCGGGATTCTGAATTGTTCTGCCAAGAAAATTCGAATGTGTGGAGGAATTGACTCCATGTGGAACCAAATAGCGTTTGCCGGCAGAAAACAAAAAGTTGCATGCTAAAATGTGTTCAACACCCTCAAGTCCGTAGATAAAGCCCAGAAAACACAAACACAGAGGCTGTAGCAAGATCTGGGATTGAGATAGCCACAACACACCGGATATTTCTGCTTTCCTCCAGGCATATCCGGACAAAGTGTTGTGGAATTCGGGTGAAACTGAACTAAGAAATCAGTGTCAAAGTGGTTTTGGGAAAAGCACAATCTTTCTGTTCGGGAAGTACATCCAGTGCCATGTTTACAAACAGAAGTAGCATGTTTTCTAGGATTCTGAATGGTTCTGCCGAGAACACTCGAATGTGTGGAGGAATTGACTCCATGTGGAACCAAATAGCGTTTGCCGGCAGAAAACAAAAAGTTACCTGCTTAAATGCATTCAACACCCTCAAGTCCGTAGATAAACCCAGAAAACACAAACTCAGAGGCTGCAGCAACATCTGGGATTGAGATAGCCACAACACACCGGATATTTCTGCTTTCCTCCAGGCATATCCAGAAAACGTGTTGTGGAATTCGGGTGAAATTGAAACAAAAAGCACCGTCAAACTGGTTGTGGTGAAAATCACAAACTTTCTGTTCGGCAAGTGGATCAATGCCATGTTTACAAACAGAAATAGCATGTTATCTTTATTCTGAATGGTTCTGCCGAGAAAACTCGAATGTATGGAGGAGTTGACTCCATGTGGAACCAATTAGCATATGCTGGCAGAAAACAAAATGTTTCTTGCTAAAATGCATTCAAAATCCTCAAGTGCGTAGATAAAAACCAGAAAACACAAACAAACCCAGAGGCTGGAGCAAGATCTGGGATTGAGTTAGCCACAACACACCAGATATTTCTGCTTTCCTGCAGGCATATCCGGATAAATTGTTGTGGAATTCGGATGAAATTGAAACAAAAAATCACCGTCAAAGTGGTTTTGGAGAAAAGCACAATCTTTCTGTTCGGCATTGGATCGAATGCCATGTTTCCAAAGAGATATAGCATGGTTTCTTCAGATTCTGAATCGTTCTGCTGAGAAAACTCGAATGTGTGGAGGAAAGGACTCCATGTGGAACCAAGTGGGGTTTTCCGGCAGAAAACAAAAAGGTACATGCTAAAATGCATTCAAAACCATCAAGTCCATAGATAAATGCCAGAAAACACAAACACAGAGGCTGTAGCAAGATCTGGCATTGAGATAGCCACAACACACCGGATATTTCTGCTTTCCTCCAGGCATATCCGGACAAAGTGTGGTGGAATTCGGTTGAAATTGAACCAAAAAATCACCGTGAAACTGGTTTTGGAGAAAAGCACAATCTTTCTGTTTGAGAATTACATCTAGTCCCCTGGTAACAAATAGAAATAGCATGTTTTCATGGCATTCTGAATTGTTCTGCCGAGAAAACTCAAATGTGTGGAGGATTTGACTCCATGTGGAACCAATTAGCATTTGCCGGCCGAAAACAAAATGTTACAAGCTAAAATGCATTCAAAACCATCAAGTCTGTAGAAAAAGGCCAGAACACACAAACAAACACCGAGTCTGTTGAAAGATCTGCCATTGAGATAGCCACAACCCACCAGATATTACTGCTTTCCTCCAGGCATATCTGGACTAAGTGTTGTGGAATTCAGGTGAAACTGAACCAAGAAATCACCGTCAAAGTGGTTTTGGAGAAAAGCACAATCTTTCTATTGGGAAAGTGGATCCAAAGCCATATTTGAAAGAGAAATAGTATGTTTTCTCGGGATTCTGAATTGTTCTGCCAAGAAAACTCGAATGTGAGGAAGAATTGACTATAAGTGGAACCAATTAGCGTTTGCCGGTAGAAAACCAAACGGTACATGATAAAATGCATTCAAAAAATCAAGTCCATAGATAAATGCCAGAAAACACAAACACAGAGGCTGTAGCAAGATCTGGGACTGAGATAGCCACAACACACCGGATATTTCTGCTGTCCTCCATTCATATCCAGACAAAGTGTTGTGGAATTCTGGTGAAACTGAACCAGGAAGTCACCGTCAAAGTAGTTTTGAAGAAAATCACAATCTTTCGGTTCGGGAATTGCGTCCACTCCATTGGTCTGTTTGAGAATTACATCTAGTCCCCTGGTAACAAATAGAAATAGCAAGTTTTCTCGGGATTCAGAATGGTTATGCTGAGAAAACTCGAATGCGTGCACGGATTGACTCCATGTGGAAACAATTAGCATTTGCCGGTAGAAAACAAATTGTTACATGCTAAAATGCATTCAAGTCCATAGATAAAGCCCTGAAGACACAAACAAACACAGAGGCTGTAGCAAGATCTGCGATTGAGTTAGCCACAACACACTGCATATTTCTGCTTTCCTCCAGACATAACGGGAAAAAGTGTTGTGGAATTCGGGTGAAATTGAACCAAAAATCACCGGCAAAGTGGTTTTGGAGAAAAGCACAATCTTTCTATTCGGCAAGAGGATCCAATCCATTGTTTAAAACAGAAACGGCATGTTTTCTCGGGATTCTGAATTATTCTGCCAAGAAAACTCGAATGTCAGGAGGAATTGACTATATGTGGGACCAATTAGCGTTTGCCGGCAGAAAACAAAAAGTTACATGCTAAAATGCATTCAAAACCATGAAGTCCGTAGATAAATGCTAGAAAACACAAACACAGTGGCTGTAGCAAGATCTGGGATTGAGATAACCACAACACACCGGATATTTCCGCTTTCCTTCAGGCATATCTGGCCAAAGTGTTGTGGAATTCGGGTGAAACTGAACCAAGAAATCACCGTCAAAGTGGTTTTGCAGAAAAGCACAATCTTTCTTTTCGGCAAGTGGATCCAATGCCATATTTACAAAGAGAAATAGCATGTTTTGAAATGATTCTGAATTGTTCTGCCCAGAAAACTCGAATGTGTGGAGAAATTGAATATATGTGTAACGAATTAGCGTTTGCCTGCAGAAAACAAAAAGGTACATGCTAAAATGCATTCAAAACCATCCAGCCCATAGAGAAAGACCAGAAAAAACAAACACAGAGGCTGTAGCAAGATCTGGGATTGAGATAGCCACAACACACCTGATATTTTGCTTTCCTCCAGGCATATCGGGACAAAGTCTTGTGAAATTCGGGTGAAACTGAACCAAGAAATCACCGTCAAAGTGGTTTTGGAGAAAATCACAATCTTTCCTTTCGGCAAGTGGATCCAATGCCATATTTACAAAGAGAAATAACATGTTTTCTCGGGATTCTGAATTGTTCTGTTGAGAAAACTCAAATGTGTGGAGGATTTGACTCCATGTGGAACCAATTAGCGTTTGCCTGCAGAAAACAAAAATGTACATGCTAAAATGCATTCATAACCATCAAGTCCGTAGATAAATGCTAAAAAACACAAATGAAGAGGCTGTAGCAAGATCTGGGATTGAGATGGTGACAACAGCGGATATTTCTGCTTTCCACCAAGCATATCCGGACAAAGTGCTGTGGAATTCGGGTGAAATTGAACCAAAAAATCACTGTAGAAGTGGCTTTGGAGAAAAGCACAATCTTTCTGTTTAGCAAGTGGATCCAATGTCATGTTTATAAACAGAAATTGCATATTTTCTCCGGATTCTTAATTGTTCTTTAGAGAAAACTCGAATGTGTGGAGGAATGGACTCCATGTGGAACCAAGTGAGGTTTGCCAGCCGAAAAGAAAATGTTACATTTTAAAATGCATTCAAAACCGTCAAGTACGTATATAAAGCCCCAAAAACAAAAACAAACAGAGGCTGTAGCAAGAGCAGGGATTCAGATAGCCCCAACACACTGGATATTTCTGCTTACCTCCAGGCATATCCGGACAAAGTGTTTTGGAATTCGGGTGAAACTGAACCAAGAAATCACCGTCAAAGTGGTTTTGGAGAAAAGCACAATCTTTCTGTTCAGCAAGTAGATCCAATGCCATATTTACAAAGAGAAATATGATGTTTTCTCGAGATTCTGAATTGTTCTGCCCAGAAAACAAGAATGTGAGGAGGAATTGACTATATTTGGAACCAATTAGCGTTTGCCGGCAGAAAACAAAAAGGTAAATACTAAAATGCATTCAAAACAATCAAGTCCATAGATAAATGCCAGAAAACACAAACACAGAGGCGGTAGCAAGATCTGGGATTGAGATAGCCACAACACACCGGATATTTCTGCTTTCCTCCAGGCATATCCGCACAAAGTGTTGTGGAATTAGGGTGAAATTGAACCAAAAAATCACCGTCAAAGCGGATTTGTAGAAAAGCACAATCTTTCTGTTCGGGAAGTGCAACCACTCCATTGGTAACAAATAGAAATAGCATGTTTTCTCGGGATTCAGAATTGTTCTGCTGAGAAAACTCGAATGCGTGGAGGAATTGACTCCATGTGGAACCAATTAGCATTTGCCGGCAGAAAACAAAATGTTACATTTCAAAATGCATTCAAATCCGTCAAGAACGTAGTTAAGGTCCAGAACACACAAACAAACACCAAGTCTGTAGCAAGATCTGGGATTGAGATAGCCACAACACACCAGATATTTCTGCTTTCCTCCAGGCTTATGTGGACTAAGTGTTGTGGAATTCGGGTGAAAGTTAACCAAAAAATCACTGTCAAAGTGGTTTTCGAGAAAAGCACAATCTTTCTGTTTGGCAAGTGGATCCAATGTCATGTTTCTAAACAGAAATAGCATGTTTTCTTGCATTCTGAATTGTTCTGCTGAGAAAACTCGAATGTGTGGAGGAATTGACTCTATGTGGAACCAAGTGGCGTTTGGCGGCAGAAAACGAAATGTTACATTTTAAAATGCATTCAAACCGTCAAGTCCGTAAATAAAGGCCAGAAAACAAAAACAAACATAGAGGCTGTAGCACGATCTGGGATTGAGATAGCCACAACACACCAGATATTTCTGCTGTCCTCCAGGCATATCCGGACAAAGTGTTGTGGAATTCGTGTGATGTTGAACCAGGAAGTCACTGTCAAAGTAGTTTTGGAGAAAATCACAACCTTTTGGTTTGGGAATTGCATCCACTCTCATGGTAACAAATAAATAGCATGTTTTCTCGGGATTCAGAATTCTTATGCTGAGAAAACTCGAATGCGTGCACGAATATACTCCATGTGGAACCAATTAGCATTTGCTGGCAGAAAACAAATTGTTACATGCTAAAATGCATTCAACACCCTCAAGTCGTAGATGAAGCCCAGAAAACATAAACAAACATAGAGGTTGTAGCAAGATCTGGGATTGAGATAGCACAACACACCGGATATTTGTGCTTTCCTCCAGGCATATCCGGACAAAGTGGTGTGGAATTCGGGTGAAAGTTAACCAAAAAATCACCGTCAAAGTGGTTTTGGAGAAAAGCACAATCTTTCTGTTCGGCAAGTGGATCCAATGTCATGTTTCTAAACAGAAATAGCATGTTTTCTCCACATTCTGAATTGTTCTGCTGAGAAAACTCGAATGTGTGGAGGAATTGACTCCATGGGGAACCTAGTGGCGTTTGGCGGCAGAAAACAAAATGTTACATTTTAAAATGCATTCAAACCATCAAGTCCATAGATAAAGCCCAGAAAACACACACAAACTCAGAGGCTGTAGCAAGATCTGGGATTGAGATAGCCACAACACACCGGATATTTCTGCTTTCCTCCAGGCATATCCAGACAAACTGTTGAGGAATTCGGGTGAAATTGAACGAAAAAATCACCATCAAAGTAGTTTTGGAGAAAAGCACAATCCTTCTGTTCGGCAAGTGGATCCTAGGCATGTTTATAAACAAAAATGGCATGTTTTCTCGGGATTCTGAATTTTCTGCCAGGAAAACTCGAATGTGTAGAGGAATTGACTCCATGTGGAACCATTAGTGTTTGCCGGCAGAAAACAAAATGTTGCATGCTAAAATGCATTCAACACCCTCAAGTCCGTAGATAAAGTCCAGAAAACACAAACAAACACAGAGGCTGTAGCAAGATCTGGGATTGAGATAGCCCCAACAGACCAGATATTTCTGCTTTCCTCGAGGCATATCCGGACAAAGAGTTGTGGAATTCAGGTGAAATTGAACCAAAAAATCACCGTCAATGTAGTTTTGGAGAAAAGCACAATCTTTCTGCTCGGCAAGTGGATCCAATGCCATGTTTATAAACAGAAATGGCATGTTTTCTCGGGATTCTGAATTGTGCTGCCGAGAAATCTCGAATGTGTGGAAGGAATTGACTCCATGTTGAACCAATTAGCGTTTGCATGCAGAAAACAAAAGTTACATTCTAAAATGCATTCAACACCCTCAAGTCCGTCGATAAAGCCCAGAATACACAAACAAACATAGAGGCTGCAGCAAGATCTGGGATTGAGATAGCCACAACACACCGGATATTTCTGCTTTCCACCAGGCATATCCGGACAAAGCCTTGTGGAATTCGGGTGAAATAGAACCAAAAAATCACCGTCAAAGATGTTTTGGAGAAAAGCACAATCTTTCTGATCGGCAAATGCATCCAGTGCCATGGTCCCAAATAGACATAGCATGTTTTCTCAGGATTCTGAATTGTTCTGCCAAGAACACTCAAATTTGTGGAGGGATTGACTCCATGTGGAACCAATTAGCGTTTCCAGGCAGAAAACAAATTTTGCATGCTAAAATGTGTTCAACACCCTCAAGTCCGTAGATAAAGCCCAGAAAACACAAACACACACAGAGGCTGTAGCAAGATCTGGGATTGAGATAGCCACAACACACCGGATATTTCTGCTTTCCTCCAGGCATATCCTTACTAAGCGTTGTGGAATTCGGGTGAAATAGAACCAAAAAGTCACCGTCAAAGTGGTTTTGGAGAAAAGCAC